>NC_092352.1:67215174-67556109 GCF_963676685.1 Mytilus edulis | reverse complement strand
GGGACATAGTTCTAAGTTTTGAGTTAATACTGTTTGCCATGATAATGGAAGAAAACAAAATCATTTAATGGTTAACAGAGTGTTTCCAGATCATTGAAAGCATTAAAGCTTGGACACCAGATCTTCAATTTAATTAGATTGCATTGAGAGCTAAGATTAAAATATTGTAGATTCATTTATTTTTGTGGGTACCAATTGTTCTAGGATTTAAAAAAACTATTTTTCGTGGATTATTAATTTGAATATTGTATGTTGAAATTCCTGGTTTACTTTATGACATGGTACAAAAATCAATCCAAAAAATCGATTTGGTTTTGCCCCAGATGACTTTAAAAATGTTTATATCATTGAAAAAGCTCCAAATTATCTCCCTTTGGTGCACAAATGACATTTTTTGGCATTAAAATTGAAATATATTTTTTAACATATCAGTTACCTATATTTTTATTATTGTTTTCAAATAAGCTGTACATAAACTAAATAACTGTAAAATTTATGCGAAATCTGTAAATAGGTTATTTTTTTATTTCGATATTACCTATATTTCTCCTATTAGTTCAACAGAAAAAATGGACATTAACAAAAATGTATGCTTCTTTCGGAGGCAGATTTAGAGCTTAAATGAAAGGTGACCCCATATTTTTATTTCATTTTTCTATTAGGTATAGGATAAAGTTAATTTATAGAAAAAATCGGCAAAATCCCATTTTAGAAAAAAAAGTTGATTTATACCCGCAAGCCCCCTTAATGGTGAGTTAATATAAATCTTCAGGTTTCATTTCTTTGGGTTGCTGTCTCATTGATACAGTTTGTTTCCTCCATCTATAATTATTCATAACAGATGCAAATTAGAACAAAACTTTCTCATTACTGCAGAAAATCAATACACATTCCAACATGAGATTGATACAAAATTGTTTACAATTAAGCTGCAAAAAGAATAAGCCACAATCTACCATGATGATAGTTCATCAAGTATATATATTACTGGCACTAAATTGAAGCAACATGTAAAACAACTTTTATAGCAGTTACATTAGCAAAAACATCACATCAAAGATTAGAAGGAATACACTTTTTAAATTCAATTATAAACCACATTTAGATCAAGTAAGATTAATAGAGATACCACATTACATCATAACTGTTACAATTCTAAGCTTTGTACCAGTTGTTTAATTTTATCTGTCCATCTTAATGTTCATTAACAAACTCATTAACTTTTAGTATCACATCATTTAATAAGTGTTCTCAATTTTGATCAAGGAGACTTCATTTTGAATACACTTTCATTGGTTTTATCCAAGAGGCTCCATTCAGAACAACCTATGATCTTGGTTTGATCTAAATCATGCATATAGATATATATAAGAAGATGTGATACGAGTGACAATGAGACAACTCTCCTCCCAAGTCACAATATGTAAAAGTGAACCATTATAGGGCAAAGTACGCTCTTCAAACGGGAAAACCATTAATGGTCAGCATGTTTTTGTAATATTAATAACAACATATATAGGCATTGTTGATTTAAGCTAGTTCAAAAATTTGCTGTTCCAGTTGAAATTTCCATCCATTGTGAAAAATAGTGAAGGATCATCATCTTTATTGCAGCCAATACACAAATCAATAGATCTATACATATTTGAGAACTTTTTTTGTACTTCTAGGAAGATTCTGTTGAGAAAAAAGTAAAAACACAAAGGAAACGAACGCTGAGGAAAACTCAAATCAGAAAGTCCCTAATGAGATTGATTCCTACTTCCTGAAGCTTAAATTGGCCTGATTGAATTTTCAAAGTGTTCTATTCAATTAGGCTAAATGTAAGAAGATGGCCATCATACTGGATGCTGCACATAGTCTTCAGATGCTAATTTGAAAAGTTAGACCATAAACAAACAGTGCTGCCATGTCAAATCAAAAAAGACAAGCTATTTAATTGTTTCAAATATATTTTTTTTTACATTTCCATAGGCCTTTAGTTTTATGCTATCAAATGTTTAATATGTATGTATTGTAATCATATGCAGAATTAAATGACAAATTATTGTTATTTATTTGATCAAAGCATATAAAATATTCGTTTTAGTACCATCATTCAATCATGGATCACCATGACCTACTATATTAGCCTAGCTGTGCGCAACAATTAAGGTTTCCCTCCACCTCATTTAATTTTCGTGCGCTGTGCATATTTAGTATTATTTCAAAACAACTTTTGCAACAAATGAAAACAGCCATATCCAAGATATTTCATGCAGGTATTTACAAATTAGTTTCAGTTACAGTGTGGTTTAATCAATATCGTTTTAAGAAATACTATTTTGGTCTAAGCCAGGTCAAGTAAAAATTGGAAAAGTTTCAAACTGCACCCATCTGTTAGATCTACAGACAAGTAAATAATTAGTTGCCAAAAAAATCAAATCATAAGCCCAGAAAATCCCAAAATTTACAATTCTAGTGCAGATTTTTTTTAACATGGATTACAATAATAAATAGTATCTCTAACATATTAACATGTGTTTATTTCTCTGATCATGACAACAACACCAGATAAAGAAAAAAAATTAGCTAGAACATGTAGAACATTATTGCATACTTAGGAAGGCCATTTTAACAACAAAAGACATGATTGACAGGTTGATTAGCAATGTAATGACTTTGGTCAGTTCTCATGGGCGGTGTTCCAGTAAGAAAACAAGAAACTGTTTTAACAACATTTCTTTTTTCTAATTCACATTTATAACATACATAATATGTAACTGACTTAAACATATAAAAGAAAATGATTGCAACAGAAAATATTTCCAGATAGCAACAAATTCAAACATGTAATATTAATGAATTGTTTCACATTTGTTTTACATTTTGTTGATAACAGAAGCATTTGCATAATATCTGTATTCTATTACAAAATGTAGTATTTCTGGGCATATTTACAACTCTCATAGAGACATTCAAAGGGAGATAACACAGATACAAAATCTGACAAAACTTAAGCACTTCATTGGCCTATAAAAAAAATCCTAGTGTGCCTTTGGCTATACTCGACTCAAAAGGTGGTACCTAACACTACAGGGAGATAACTCTGTAAAGTCAGCTAAACATTTTAATTACATTGTGTTGTAAAAGAAATGTTAAGCTTCTCAATGATCAAAATAGGTGTTTGTCAACTGCTTTATACATGTATAACCAGTGTAATTTTTTCTGACAAAACGGTTGGTTCAAAATTTTTGAAATTTTTATTTTTTCGTTAAAGGGTCAAAGTTAATTAATACTTTGACAAAATTTTATGAAAATTAAACCATTCAAATAAATTTTAATGAAAGTGTTGGGTACCACCTTCAACAGATACATTCAAAGGGAGATAACACAGATACAACATAACCTATAGATAGACTAATCAAATTATGAATGAATAGTAAAGTAGTCATAGCAATTATATATGCAATACAAAACCCATTTGACTAAGCAGCTTGTATTCAGAAATTGTTCAGTGCTCATATTTGCATGTTTGTGACATAGTTCACTGAATACTTTTCATAAATGCATAAATTCTGAATTTGAATGGATCTAGGGGAAAACTGCTTTTCATGGACATTTTGATTTAGTGGTTTTGCCAGTCTGCATATGCCAATCATTGGAATTGTGTACTTTGAACTTTAAAATTCATAGTTATTAAGCTATATCCACGAAATCCACAAAAACTGACAAATGATAAAGAATTCACAGTGCCATAATATTTGCTTTCAGGTTTCAGATGAAGCATTAAAAATTGAGAATAGAAATGGGAAATGTGTCACAGAGACAGTAACCCAATTAAGGAGCAGAAAACAAACAAAGGCTACCAATGAGTCTTCAAAACTGCAAGAAAAAACAGAACCCAGAGGCATGCTTAAATCAGCTGGGCCTTAATAAAAATGTGTACTAGTTCGTGCAGTGTTGTTATTATGGACGTCATACTTAACTCCAAAACAAATAAATGAACTAAAATTTGTATACTATGAATAAGGTTGCATAGACTTCTGACCAATTTAAAACAATTATCATTTAAAGTCATTTAAACTGAGAAAACAAACTATTGTACACAGAATCAACGCCAAATTAAACACTTCTTCAGAAGTCAAAAGGTTCTGTTTTTAAAGGTTTTGTGGATTA
Source organism: Mytilus edulis (assembly GCF_963676685.1). NCBI lineage: Eukaryota > Metazoa > Mollusca > Bivalvia > Mytilida > Mytilidae > Mytilus > Mytilus edulis. The sequence continues at coordinate 67,551,951 of NC_092352.1, read as the reverse complement.
TTTGGGTATTTACAAGAAGGTGATTAAATAACAATATTTGTGTCAAGGGTGCTTTAAACCTTATACAAATATATACATTGTTATTTATTTTTTGAAATGTTAAAATATCTAATTACATTAGAACAATTAAAATCCAATAAACCGTTTTTAAACTATTATGCTACAAATGTGACACTAAGCTTTTGGTAATGTAAAAGTACTTGATGGTTTTTACATGGATGTAAGAAATATTATAAATAATGCATTTTTATTCCCACTGTGCTATATTTGCATCATTATTATGAACTACAGCTGCTCTGTTATTATCCTTAGGAATTTCGGAGACTGACACCCTAAACAGGAAGCACCATAGCATGATCAATAACCGAGGATCTCTGACTGCTTGAATCCCTCAGCAACTCTCTTGATTTTTCTTCTCATTCTCCAGTTTCTTTAAGTTGGACATTAAGAAGTGTACTATGCAGTTAACGAAAGTTAAGCTCTGTTTAGAATATAAGACCATAATCAATTCCATTGCTACACTTGTTTCAAGATAAACTTAATTCTGTGCTTTGAATATGACCTCCCAAAATATTTACTTGAGTTTTTCAGAATGCTCTTATTTGGGTAATAAAATTATGTTTTATTGACATACATCTGTTTTTTCATTCATCCACTACAAAAATGTATTAATCTAATAGATTGATTGATAATTGGTGTTTACCACCAATTTCAGCCAACTTGGCTATATCATGGCGGCAAGTGTTTGTCAAGAGGAACCTAGAGTGCTCAGAGAGAACCATCTAACTTCAGCAAGAAAACTGGCAATATGGTCAATCAAGGTCAGAGTTAGACTACTAAGACCACTAGGCCACCAAGGCCACTTGACAGGCTAGTAATACTGTAGATGAACTACTTAGACCACTAGGCCACCAAGGCCACTTGACAGGCTAGTAATACTGTAGATGAACTACTTAGACCACTAGGCCACCAAGGCCACTTGACAGGCTAGTAATACTGTAGATGAACTACTTAGACCACTAGGCCACCAAGGTCACTTGACAGGCTAGTAATACTGTAGATGAACTACTTAGACCACTAGGCCACCAAGGCCACTTGACAGGCTAGTAATACTGTAGATGAACTACTTAGACCACTAGGTCACCAAGGCCACTTGACAGGCTAGTAATACTGTAGATGGACAGCCACCAAGGCCACTTGACAGGCTAGTAATACTGTAGATGAAATACTTAAACCACTAGGCCACCAAGGCCACTTGACAGGCTAGTAATACTGTAGATGAACTACTTAGACCACTAGGCCACCAAGGCCACTTGACAGGCTAGTAATACTGTAGATGAACAGCCACCAAGGCCACTTGACAGGCTAGTAATACTGTAGATGAACTACTTAGACCACTAGGCTACCAAGGCCACTTGACAGGCTAGTAATACTGTAGATGAACTACTTAGACCACTAGGCCACAAAGGCCACTTGACAGGCTAGTAATACTGTAGATGAACTACTTAGACCACTAGGCCACAAAGGCCACTTGACAGGCTAGTAATACTGTAGATGAACTACTTAGACCACTAGGCCACAAAGGCCACTTGACAGGCTAGTAATACTGTAGATGAACTACTTAGACCACTAGGCCACAAAGGCCACTTGACAGGCTAGTAATACTGTAGATGAACTACTTAGACCACTAGGCCACCAAGGCCACTTGACAGGCTAGTAATACTGTAGATGAACTACTTAGACCACTAGGCCACAAAGGCCACTTGACAGGCTAGTAATACTGTAGATGAACTACTTAGACCACTAGGTCACCAGGGCCACTTAACAGGCTAGTAATACTGTAGATGAACAGCCACCAAGGCCACTTGACAGGCTAGTAATACTGTAGATGAACTACTTAGACCACTAGGTCACAAAGGCCACTTGACAGGCTAGTAATACTGTAGATGAACTACTTAGACCACTAGGCCACCAAGGCCACTTGACAGGCTAGTAATACTGTAGATGAACTACTTAGACCACTAGGTCACCAAGGCCACTTGACAGGCTAGTAATACTGTAGATGAACTACTTAAACCACTAGGCCACCAAGGCCACTTGACAGGCTAGTAAATACTGTAGATGAACTACTTAGACCACTAGGCCACCAAGGCCACTTGGCAGGCTAGTAATACTGTAGATGAACTTACTTAGACCACGAAGCTACCAAGGCCACTTGACAGGCTAGTAATACTGTAGATGAACTTACTTAGACCACTAGGCCACCAAGGCCACTTGACAGGCTAGTAATACTGTAGATGAACTACTTAGACCACTAGGCCACCAAGGCCACTTGACAGGCTAGTAATACTGTAGATGAACTTACTTAGACCACTAGGCCACCAAGGTCACTTGACAGGCTAGTAATACTGTAGATGGACAGCCACCAAGGCCACTTGACAGGCTAGTAATACTGTAGATGAACTACTTAGACCACTAGGCTACCAAGGCCACTTTACAGGCTAGTAATACTGTAAATGAACTTAATTAGACCACTAGGCCACCAAGGCCACTTGACAGGCTAGTAATACTGTAGATAAACTACTTAGACCACTAGGCCACCAAGGCCACTTGACAGGCTAGTAATACTGTAGATGAACTTACTTAGACCACGAGGCCACCAAGGTCACTTGACAGGCTAGTAATACTGTAGATGAACTACTTAGACCACTAGGCCACCAAGGCCACTTGACAGGCTAGTAATACTGTAGATGAACTTACTTAGACCACGAGGCCACCAAGGTCACTTGACAGGCTAGTAATACTGTAGATGAACTTACTTAGACCACTAGGCCACCAAGGCCACTTGACAGAACTGACATTAGAAAACCAGGTTAATATATTAGCATCTTTGCATCTTTTTTTCTTTATTTGCCTCTAGATTTACAAGCTATTGTTTTGTATTATCCCTTATTGATACAACATATATCCTAATCCTTTTCTATTAAAACATTTAGGCAGTATCATCTCAAATGGGATGGGTAGTAATTCAAGATCATTGTTTCTTTTAAACAGACTATCCTTCCCAACATCTTAGAGTTAGATCAAAGCATAGACATTTCACAACAGACAATATATTGACTTATTACAGTGGACATTGTATAGATATTTTATTCACATTCGTAAGACGACCTTGTGAATCAATAGTTTATTATTATCCTGTCTTCTGTTTTGTATTTTACACAAACACTAAAGTTAAGTCATATCAATTTTATTGCTTCAATAACATTCAAGAACTATATATGACTGGTATATTAAAATTAAAGGAAAGGTTTCTCATAGACGGCTCTTTTAAATGTCTCTCTTGTATGAATGTTTTTATACATACATTGAATAAGGTAATAAAAATTGATGTCTTCATTTCTCAACAGTATGTCTTATAACCTAAAAGAACCATGACAAATTAATATAATGAGGTCTTAGGAAATAAAGCCTTCTTTATCCTTTTTGTCTGAAATAATCATACATTCCAACAGTGTGTAGATAATAATCTTGATTATGTCATATTGAGCTCATAAAAAGTGTTTATAAGTCTAAGAAGTTGGCAAGAATGACAATGTAAAATATTACTGAACTGAAAGATTGCTGAGTTTGATAAAGAAAAGGGGGGGGGGGGGGCATTTGTTTCATCATAAGCAGTAGAACTAAATTTATAGTGAGGGTAACAAAAGAAAGAGTTTAGAGAAATACCATCAAGTTATTTTTGTATTGATAAAAAAATATTGACTAGCAAATTAATGAATTTGGGGGCTTTATATAAGGCCAGGAAATCAGCCATTTTTAAAAGGCCAGTTTCCCAACTCAGCAGAAAGAGTGTTCCAGCCCCCTGACTCCCCTTTGGATTCGCTACTGATATAAATGAACATATTTATTGATGATGATCATAAATGTTTCAAAACCTTAAAAATAAATCAACAGATGCATTGCATACATGTGCATTAAAGCTGTCTGAGAAAAGAGAAAATAATTCTGAGACCATTATAACCTTCCCTATTTTGTAACATTACCAGATTCTACTAGTTAAACATATTAAAGAAAGATCAATTATCAGTAAATTTTATAACATGAGTCCAAAATTTCGAAAATATTTCTAGACAAGTTGCAGAATCTATAGATGCCTTTGTATGTAAATTGCGTTTAAATCACATGCATGCATATTATCTTCACAAACAATGCAATACTTCTACGTCAGACAGAAAAATTGATCTTTGCACTTAAAATTCCAATTTCCAAAGCCATCAAACAATTAACATATTTATTTACTGTGCAAATTACAAACTATTGATTCAATAAAAGGGTGAAGTGCCATAGTCACCTTAAAACCCATTTCTTAGAAGTAAACACATATATCAACTGTCTATTAACTCGTCTTTATTAAAGCTGGCAATGTTACTACAACAGACGCTGAGAGTATCTGATCTTTACAATCATTAACAATAAGATGAGATACATGTCTGCTAACGAGAAAACTACTATTCTCTGATTAATCTATAACACGTCTATTCTGAAGAGTCGAGTAGCTCATAATAGATTTGATGGAATGTTCAGGACTCCTGTGTTGTCACGTTTTTATACATAACCGCGTTGTAACGCTAAATCTAAGAAAGTAGATATTTCTTGAAGAACTGATGCCAGAACAGGTTTTGGTTTCATAGTCCATGGTAATTTGGTTTGATAGTGTCAAAACCAGAAGTTTTATTTTGAAAAAGAACAAAAATCTTAAAATTTCTGTTAAAAATATATTAATTCTAAAGAATGTATAAGAGACAATTGGTCTCTATCATTTTCAGAGCTGTCAATTCCACAAGTTTCAAATTCATTGAATATTGAGAATATTATGGGTTTCATTTTTTTTAAGAACTATGAATTGCCACCTGATATCCATGAAAAAATTGCCTAAATCCCAATTGATCCCCAGAAAAGGCTGGTCAGACATCAGAGCAATGTCGGCCTACATTTCCAGAGTTGTCTTCCATCCTTAACAAGGCAACAAGTTTCAAAGAGCATTTTTTTGATACATTCTTAAACATCTAATTGTACTGTCCTTCTCTTCCTAAGTAACCCTAGGCCTGTGACAAGATTTCATTCTCCCTAAAATTGTATAAATGTTTCAACCTTTTGTAGGTACATGTTCTTCTCTCTACATGTAACCCTTACTCACTTCCCAACCATGCAAGACCCATATGGGTAGTCAAGGTCGTTAAAACCTACCTTGTCGTACATGTAACCCTTAATAACTGAACTAAAAGACAAATGACTTAATTCATCTTCCTTTCAGCAGATTACCTTGTACAATGTACATACAAAAATTATTGTACATTTATATTAAATAGCAAAAATACATAAGATGTAACATTATTGCCAAAGAGACAACTATCTCATGTCTCTATGAGATAACTATGACGTAGAAGTGAGAAAGTTGTTCACCAAAAGTACATTTGGTACAATAATACACTAACTTACCATATCTAGAGATAGTAATGTCTGTGACCCTAGAAAACATTTTCCTCTAAATGTACCAGATGTTTTATCCTACTTTTACTTTTTTTCCTCATTTTTCATATGAAACATGTTTTTAATATATGGATTTTCTCTGGTTTTTTTTCTATAAATAGGTAGATTTTCTTTTCAAAAGATTTTGTGTATATTGAAAATTTAATTAGCATCATTGAATCATTGAATGTAGATGGTTAAAAGTTTAATGCATAAGGTAATAGAAATATTTAATCCATTTGACTATAAAAGTCATATATAATACCATGTACAGCCAAATAATATTAAAGAGACAGGTATAAATTATCCCGATGTAGCCCTGGTGAGGAGATAGATATTTATTATTGTGGAATGCTTCAGCAACTGTACAGAATAAGAATTTCAATATCCTTTTTATTCCAAGATTGCTCTGACATCAATGGAGGTGTGGCCTATTTAGGACTTGTTAGGGCCTAACAAAAGGTTACTTAAACTTTAGATTCATCAATCAGAGCTATCTTGGACTATATCTTTATATAACTATACCTAGTAAAAAAAGTTCAGTGACTTATATTTTAATTAAAAATAAATAAATAAAAAAAAAAACAATACTTTTATGGTTAGATTTTAAGGATATTGGTTGCTGAACTTTTTTGATTGGATATATTGATTAATATTTTCAAAAGTTCATAATAGTGCTGGAGGTTCACTTGACATTCTGTCCAGTGGACAATATCTTACTGATCCATACAAATGTTACCTTGAAAATCAATCATTATTTAATTTCAAATTTCAAAAATATTATTGAGTTCTGTAAAAATGTTCATTCTACTTTATTGGTTCAATAAGTTTTTGCTTTGTTTTAACATATGTACATGATGTACCGGTGTATTTTCTAAAATCTCATGGGATTTTTGTCTTCAGGTATGTATGCTTTACTCACCCTTATCTTTCTTTTCCAACCGATCAATAAATATTCTTCTTTTAAGTTTAATGGATATTACAATCTACTGATATATAAACCATGTACTAATGGTTTATTTTGTAAATGAAAACCAAAGGAGATACGAATACATGGAATATAACTAATAGCTTTAATCTTGAAGATTAGAAGTACAAAACTGTGAGAAAAGAAGTACTGTTAGTCACAAACAACTTACATAAGTCAAAATGTCAAATCATAGGTGTAAAAATTGACAGAAATAATGTCTTTTATCAATAATTTTCAAGTCGTCAAATTCTTCTTCCATTTTTTTTTTGCCGACCAAGCAGCACTTTTACCTGGTTTCTAACAACTTGCTAAAATGGTTGAAAGTAATGAACATGTAGTGCCTAAATATTCTACAACTTTAATTGATTTTAAATAACCAATTCAATGACACACATGACATAAGTCTAATTGTTACTAATAGTAAACCCCCCCACATCTCTGTAAATTTATGTTGTAAAAATTGGTTGATATGGGGTGTTTTCAGGAATAATTTTACAGTTGCAAATACGATTGTAATTCAAAGCTTCTTTAGAAAGTACAGGAAAACACATTTCATTGGTCAACAGTTTATTGATTTCGCTCTAACTATTTCTTATTACAGAAATCCAATGAAATATTTCCGCTATTATTCAGTTATCTCAGAGAACATATACATTGTAAAGTATAGAATACGAGTTTATAAGAATTCGAACTAATTTTCCAGAACTACCATTACTTTTAGATCTGTACCTTGTGTCTGTTACAATAAGGTTCCTTGTAGACAGCTTACTCTGTACAACACAAAAATCAGCCACAAACAAGTCATTTTCTTTTAGGTTTTACAGAATAGACATAATTATTAATTTAGATAACATTTACATTAAAAGACCTAGTTTAAGTCAACATCAATCGTGCAAATGCATTTAAATGACATTTTCTGAAACATATTGTCCGAGATATTTTAAACTACCCTGTACAAAGAGGACAGTACTTCCTGGACCAAACTGAAATCAAATGTATTGAAAAACTGTCTACTATTTGCAGAATTAATCTTTTTGTCTACTATTTGCAGAATTAATCTTTATATCTATGTTCTTAACGAAACATGATATATTTTATTAAAGTACATCAGTCATGTTTTATACAGCTACTCTAACATGTCTAAGAATATATGAAATAACAATAAATACTGTAAAATGTAGTACATTTGTAATATCAAATAGTGATGGTTTAATGTACACCTGCTGAGAATAAATATACAGATACAGAGCATTGCCCTTACACCAAAAATAAACTTATGCATAACGTAATTATATTGATTACCTACATGTACATGTATATATGCTTGCATGCAAAAAAATAACAATGGACAAAATATACAATTTCCTCCCATCCCCCAAAAATGAATTGTGGGTTAATAAAATGAATAGTTTCCTCAAACTTGAAATCAGACTGTAGAAAATAAAAATAATAGTTTTCCAATTTTCATTTGAGTAAATTTACAGGATCATACGCAAACAAACGTACTTTGTTCTAATTTATTCATGTTTTATTCATATGAATCACAGGTAAACATAACCACATTTATTAAATTATGTTTTATTGAAACAACACTTTCTATTACAGATGATCTGTCAGTCATTGTTTACTTAAAAGTTAAACGCAAATACTAAGGTATTTTCCTTCATATTTTGTGTTTTGCATACATGCATAGTGTTTAGAGAATGTAGTGGGGATTTGTAGATGGGAAAACCGAAAAAAAGTTTAAGGCATCAATGTTATAGGTAACATTTACGACTTCAACATTAAACACAATATGAATGTCCAAATCCAATATAAAGCTCTAACTCAGTGGTGGATTCAGGGAGTATCACCATCCACTGTGATATATTTGATCCCCAAAACAAATTGTCATATGTTTTTATACTTATTTAAGGATACAATTGTCCATATAATCTGACTATTTTAGGGAAACACATCAATTTCAATAAGCCTTCATATACCTAGCTCTCTATTCATTGTCTCAATAAATTATGAACAAATTTTAAGCAAACACCAAAGGTTCTCAGCAACATCAACATCAAACTCTTAACACAAGTTACTGTATATGTGTAGGGGTTGTTATATTACAGCCTCTGATTTTCTTGTAGATACATTTTTAACCCCGTCAGTGGTCTATATGTGTTCAATAACTGAGGCCCGCGGTATATCCAGGCTAAAGTAAGTAACACTTGTCAATTACTTTGGGTCGCAAAAAATCAAAAAAAGAGCAAAAAATAAAACCTCTTCATTTGATGGTTTAAATTAGATATTCAAAACTAATTTCCAGATCCCATATCAGAATCTTTATATGATAAGGGCCAAACCATTCAAGTCATACAATAACTTCCAAGCATGCCTAAGTCCTTTAAAGTCTGACAAAGATGCCACTAGAACTATACATACTTGGTCCCTTGCTGTTACATAAAATAAGGTTAATTTGAATATCGCGCAAAAGTGACTAAAGCGCTCAAAATCCTAGCTTAAACACTGCATATATAATGTTAGTTCCAAATTATTCTGACTTCCAACAGCTGTTTTGCCTGACAAGCTGGGGCTGTGGACCCGGACCCAACTTGTCTGGCAAAACAGCCATTGGAGTATGAGAAATTTTTCAGACTAATATATATTGTCTGTTGCCAGGTTTTATAGACTAAAGTTTATATTTCAAATACATCTATCAAATGGCTAAGACATGTGGACATATCATTCACAATTGTGCACTCAAGGTTCTTCAATATTTAAGTTATTTAGAGACAGGTGAAAGTTTGTCTAAAAAGCAGATTTTTTTCTCATTTCTTATGAAGAACAAAATTGGTAACGCGGACGTCGCAGAGGACACCCTGGTATGTTTTGTTTTGATAAATGTGAAATGTCACAAGTAACTTACCTTGTCAAGCTTATCAAAGTAGTCTCGGAGGAATATAATTGGGTTGTCTGGATGGCTAACACACAATTGTACAATACAATCTTTCAAAACTTGTTGTATATTATGTTTTTGCACGTAATTCTCGCATTCTTTGAGACTCTGCTCTTCAGAGTAATTGGCAGCCATTTCTCCGTGTAGTTTTTCCGAAATGTGGTTGTAACGATACCGACGATTGGCTAACTTTAAAAGGCGAAGACCGGGTTGACGGTACATTTGTAATACTATGTCAGTAGTTTATCTGCTTTTTGACGAGATTTCCGTTACAATTTTTTCCACCAAATCAAGATCATTTAATCAACACATTTTAGATATTGGCAAAGTATATTATTAACATTTTTTTTCTGTTTTGATATCAGTGAACTTTTAACAAAAATTGAAATGAGAATTGGAAACATCTGCTTTTATGTAAAAAAAATCTCAAAATGTAAAGTATTTAAAAAAAACAAACAGTTCCCCTATGTATCGGTTCTCAATGTAAACAAAGTGTTTATATAATAACGATAGACTAGATTTTTTTCTAATGTTTGAATTGTTTTAAAAAACTTAAATTTGCTGTAAGAACAAAAGCCGCAAATTTGAAATACATATTTACATGTGTTGTATAAGGTTCTTGGTAGGGTTTACAGAATAGTGTATGTTGGCCTAAAGTGCCAGAATAATCATGCGCGTAGCTACGTTTACGTCAAAACGCGCGGGCGTACACTTGAATTCTTAAAATAAAACAAATATTCGACATAGAATAAGAAAAACTGGTCAAAAGCACATCAGCCTTGTGCTTCTTTTTTCAATGGATTGTAATTTTGAATAAAAAGGGACTAAATTTAATAAAACAGATCATTTAATATATTTGTTCGAATCTTTTGTAAAAGTCTGAATCTACTATGAATTCTGCGTACTTTTATTATATTTAAACTTTAAAACAATTCACTATCTGCTCAGATTCGATATGCTGTTTGTATTTTTGTCGAGCCAGTGATTTATGTCCCAAAAGCGAGACAAAGCGGCGTCAACATTTAGGTTCCGAATGTGGATAAAGTCTTTTGAATGACTCTCCGTGAAATTTTACGAAAGTTGGACAGAAACTGTTTATGATCAAAAGAGTATTCAGAGCAATATAATAATAATGCAATTATATCTTTAATTCTCCCATATTTTAAGGACAAACTGTATTTCGTTCTGCAATTAATAAGTGGTCGCAGTTTGGGCTTTCATTTTGTTATTTCTCAATTACATTAACTACTTGTCGAACCTTCATCGAATATTATGAAAATGCCGAAGAAGTTTTTTCTATTACTTATGTCTAAAGCTAAAATTTTGAAAGCATTTTTTTCGTTCATTTTTCTATTCTTTTTTGATAGACAGCCGGATAGCCGGACTCTTCTTTACGTCAATTAATTATTTTACATGCTCAATTTATAAACCTTCATAGATTGTCGTGAAATATTTCACACCTTTTTGGCACCCCTCATATACCTCGCGAAGGTTCGGGCGTACACGTAAAAATGACACAGCTACGCCACTGATAATAGACCCAAACAAGAATGTGTCCCTAGTACACGGATGCCCCGTTCGCACTATCATTTTAAATATTACGTGGACCGTGAATGGGGGAGGGATCTCTAATTTGGCAGTTAAATTAGAAAGATCACATCATAGGGAACATGTATACTAAGTTTAAAGTTGATTGGACTTCAACTTCATCAAAAACTATCTCGACCAAAAACTTTAACCTGAAGCGGGACGAACGGACGAACGGACGAACGAACGAACGGACGGACGGACGAACGGACGCATCCCAGAAAACATAATGCCCATAAATGGGGCATAAAAATGTATGGTGAAAGATTAACTCCAAAAACAATTAAAAAAAAATCGTGAGGACTGTTAAACTAATGGGGTGCTAATATACACATGGAAAAAAAAGTATTGCAACACCAAATTGAAATTGAAATTAAAAAAACACTCTTTATTTTTTTGTTATATAATTTTGTAAAATACAACTAGTTAAACATTATCTAAGTATCACCTGAGTTTAATCAATAAATATCGACTCGATAAGTTTTTATCTGCGCATGTAGCTACTGTACCCGTAAACAGCAAAACAGATGTTTTTATCCTCATTGTTTTCAACACTTTAAATAACCAAGTTTTTAAAGTTATGTGATTGACACCTTGTAATGGGTCCTTGACAACTCTTAACTGCAGCAAGATGGCAGATTATGAGCTTAAGAGAAGCAGGGATGTCGCTGTAACAACTGCACGTATTGTTGGTTATCACCATGCATTCCACTATAAGTCGTTTTGAGAATAAAAATCAGGCAATAAACGCTGTTAAAGACCTTCCGAGATAATGAAGACCCCCTATACCATTTGCTAGGGGAAATCAAGCATAATGAAGGTTGGTCAGAAGGAAACCCATTGCATACGTAGTGCAGAGCTCGCCAAAGTTGGAAATTAGCATCGTGGAGGAAGATCCATTGTTCAAATGGAATTCGGTTCATCTTCCTTGACCCGATCGTAGCCCGGATTTGAACCATATCGAGCATATTTGGGACACTATTGGGCGGAAAGTGCGCGAAAGAACACCCCAGTTCAAACACATCATGAAATAAACAATGCCCTTTATCAGAAATGGTTTCTGCTACCTTAGCAACAAATTAGTCGATTTATGGCAGGAATCAGAAGACGTTTAGTTTGAATGGAGGCTGCGCACAAAGTACTAATGCTTTGGCGTATAACGAACAACCATGATGTGGACAGTCATCTGAAGATTAATTTTGAAATGTCTAACATTGTAAAGTTCGACTACAGTAAAAGTTGTAAAATGCATTTTTTTGTACAAAAAACACTTCATTTTGTTATTAAAATTGTGGTTGTATAAATCATTTTTTTTTCAAACATTTTTTGTTCGTTTCAATGCCAATGTTATCATAAACTATGTTTCAATAATATTATACACATATTTTATTATATTTCATCAAAAAAAAAGAGGCTGATTTTTCAAGTTTTAAAAAATCAAGGTGTTGCAATACTTTTTTCTATGTGTATATTTAAAGAATAATGGCTCAAAACATATAAAGATTAGAGAAACATAGGCTACAGAAATGACAGGAGGACCCCGTCCACGAATCCACACCTTCATTTATAACTACTAGTACCCTCTTCTTGATAAAAGTATCATTCTTAATCATGTACATCGTAGCTGTGCCCCTTCCGCACCAATGAGGCTTGTATAGGGTATATTGGGATACGGGATATTTGCCATCATTTTTAATTTTAGGGATATGGGATATTTGTCCTAAAAGTAAATGGGATTTGGGATATTGAATTTTTAACATGAAAAAAATAAGAGGAATTTAAAAGTTAAGTACAGAAATATTTACATCTCACTTGATAAAACTGCCCAAAAAGTTTAATATTAAAGGTAATTTTAGTGCTTTGTTGATTTTCATTGAGTTTATGGTCGTTTTATTTAAAAGTCATCCAAACCCACCAAAGCAAAAAGTATTGATCTATTTTCGATATTTATGTTCTCATATGTACCGATAATTTTAAAAGTATTTGTTTTGCTTTCCATACTTCGTTCCTTATTGTTAATTTTCCTTTTTTTGATGGTGATGTTCCTTTGGCACTATCTTACGGTGTTTGTATATCACAAATCCTCCGCTATGCCCGTGTCTGTTGTAACATTTTGAATTTTTTAATGAACGTAATCTATGTATTACTGGTAAAATATTAAGTCAGGGATTTCGTTACCACAAACCACTTAAAGTCTTTACTAAATTCTTTCGTAGATATAAAGATTTGGTTTTGAAGTTTGGTTGTACCTGTAGAAAACTTATTTCTAACGCGATAGCACATCACATTTTTACGGAGATGTTGTTTACCGTGCCATTCGATGTTGGATGTGTAATGATTGATAAATTAGTCTCAGATGCATTACTTTTTTTATTAGTTGTTATTGGTTTTGAACTAGCTGTCAGTAACTGCAAGTACTCTCAGATCTGTACTTAGTGTCTTTTTGTTGATAGGATGTACAAGTACTCTGTCGCGTCCACTATGTGTTTTTGTTAGATGTATTTCTATTTGTATCCATCTGATGAGTTAAGCCTTTTTCAACTGATTTGTATAGTTCGTTCTTATGTTGTACTGTTACACCACTGTCCCAGGTTAAGGGGAGGATTGGGATCCCGCTAACAAATTTAATCCCGCCACATTCTGTATGTATTGTGCCTGTCTAAAGTCAGGAGCCTGTAATTCAGTGGTTGTCGTTTGTTGCTGTGTTAAATATTTGTTTTTTATTCATTTTTTATGCCCCACCTACGATAGTAGAGGGGCATTATGTTTTCTGGTCTGTGCGTCCGTTCGTCCGTTCGTTCGTCCGTTGGTTGTCCGTCCGTCCGTCCGTTCGTTCGTTAGTTCGTCCGTCCGTTCGTTCGTCCGTCTGTTCGTTCGTCCGTCTGTCCCGCTTCAGGTTAAAGTTTTTGGTCAAGGTAGTTTTTGATGAAGCTGAAGTCCAATCAACTTGAAACTTAGTACAAATGTTCCTTATGATATGATCTTTCTAATTTTGAAGACAAATTAAACTTTTGATCCCAATTTCACGGTCCACTGAACATAGAAAATGAAAGTGCGAGTTTCAGGTTAAAGTTTTTGGTCAAGGTAGTTTTTGATGAAGTTATAGTCCAATCAACTTGAAACTTAGTACAAATGTTCCCTATGATATGATCTTTCTAATTTTAATGCCTAATTATATTTTTTACCCCTTTTCACGGTCCATTGAACATGGAAAATGATAGTGCGAGTGGGGCATCCGTGTACTTTGGACACATTCTTGTTTATACATAAATTAGGCAGTTAGTTTTCTCGTTTGAATAGTTCTACATTTGTCATTTTGGGACCTTTTATAGCTAACTATGTGGTATGAGCTTTGTTCATTGTTGAAGGTCGTATTGTGACCTATAGTTGTTAATTTCTGTGTTACTTGGTCTCTTGTGAAGAGTTGTCTCATTGGCAATCATACCACATCTTCTTTTTTATATTATATGCTCATATGAAATTGAGAATGGAAATGGGGAATGGGGAATGTTTCAAAGCAACAACAACCCGACCATAGAGCAGACAACAGCCAAAGGCCAACAATTGGTCTTCAATGTAGCGAGAAACTACCGCACCCGGAGGCGTCCTTCCGCTGGCTAAACGAATATGTATACAAGTTCAGTGATAATGGACGTCATACTAAACTCCGAATTATACACAAGAAACTAAAATTACAAGACTTACAAAGGTCAAAGGCTCCTGACTTGGGACAGGTGCAAAATTGCGGCGGGTTTAAACATGTTTGTTGAGATCTCAACCCTCCCCCTATACCTCTGGCCAATGTAGAAAAAACAAACGTACAACAATATGCACAGTAAAGCAGTTTATACTGACATGCCAGCTCCAGACGTCAATTAAACTGATTGAAAGATTATGTCTTCATCATATGAATATCAGGCACAATCCCTCCTGCTAGGGGTTTGGTATTATACCATCATGAAACATATGAGGAGAACATAACCCGTGTCATGCCAACAACTGGCTTTAGAATAAATGTGTTTAATTCCGATGCAAAGAACCTAGTGTATCAATATTAAAGCCAAAATATGCAATCTTTAATGACTTGACAACAGTATCGTAACTATATCCCTTCCTAATAAGTCTGTTTAAAGGTTTTTTTAGCTTTTGAAGTGAATACTGACATTTTTGTGCTTTGTAAAGAATATTACCATAAATGATTGGATGTGAAACACCTGAACGTATAAGATGTCTGCATGTTGAGTTTCCTTATACCGATGATAAAATTTAGTAAATGTTTTGACAAGTTTGTGATATCGAAAACTCTGGTGTAATAATTTTTCAGTAATACATAAATTTCTCTCGCTAAAATCTAATACGTTGTTACATACACGAGCGAATCGTACAAGTTGAGATATATAAACACCAAGAGATGGTGACAAGGGAACGGCACCATCTAAAAATGAATAATTAACGATAGGAAATGAAAAATCATCTCTTTTATCATAAATTTTTGTATTTGGCTTCCCGTTAATGATATAGATATCAAGATCGAGGAAAGGGCAATGGTCATTGTTAGTATTAGCTTTATTAAAAGTAAGTTCAACAGGATAAGTTTCTTTTTAATACATACTGAAGTCGTCATTATTGAGAGCCAATATATCATCCAAATATCTAAAAGTATTGCTAATTTTTTTATCAAATGTTGTTTCGATGGGTCTTTGCTGATTTTAGTCATAAATTGTAATTCATAACAATACAAAAACAGGTCAGCAATAAGTGGTGCACAGTTATTCCCCATTGCAATTCCAATAACTTGATGATATACGGAATCTCCAAAACGAATAAAAATGTTATCAAGTAAAAATTCAACGGCAGATATAGTATCAAAGCATGTCCAATTGACAAAGTTCTTTTGTTTGTTGCTACTAAAAAATGACCCAAAAGAGTTTGAACATATGTATTCGCATTCTGACTTTTTTTAAAAATCATTGGGGATAATTTTCTTGAAATAATCATAGATTTTTGTTAGATGTATCCATCTGATGAGTTGAGCCTTATTGTGTCAATATTTTTATATTTGTTTTGATGCTTTATATGATTACGGGATATTTTCTAGTGTTTTACCACTATTTTTTACGTGGCGAGGATCTTTAGCGGTCTCCAATTTCACAGATTGTAATAGATTATGGACCAAGGGCAGTCAGAGATTGCTCTGATGTGTAACGGCTGTTTTGCAAGACAAGCTGGGGCTGAGGGACGTCAGAGCACGTCCCATATCAAAAAGTAGATATTTAGTCGTATAAAATGGATGCCTCGTTTGAATTTGAAATTATCTCTTAAATAGCTTTTTAAAAGCTTAAACTATGTTAATAACGAATAATTACTAAATAATCAATGTAAATTCATATATTTTACTGGTGTTTTGAAGAAGGAAATGAGAAAAAAAGTAACAAAAATATTGTGATCTATTAAATTCAGAAAGTTCAGGATCGCAGAGTCAAATTTTGTGTTATTTCTTTGCAAAACAAGGGCTGTGCAAATTTTGCCTGCTGTAAAAATATTGCAACAGTTAAGTTTAATGTAGGTGCATTAGCAGAAAGATTTCTTGTGTTAAATTTTGAGTTATTTGATGCTAAATATCCACTTTTTGATATGGACGTGCTCTGACGTCCCAGAGTCTCAGCTTGTCTGGCAAAACAGCCGTTGGATGTCAGAGCAATCTCGGACAAGAGACAGGGTTGAGTCCTTCTGTTCTTTCTAACATAGGTTAACGTGTAGGATGAAGTTTCTTATCAATGAAAGAAGAATGCTATCAAAATGAAATTTTTCAGTCATATGCATCACGATTTGAACAATTTAAAAAAAAGTCTGAAATTAGACCTCAAAGTCTTACACTAAATTTATCGTTTATGATCACATTACAAGAGTATTAGTTACATAGTGTGTTAGTGACCTAATATGATATATACAGGGTCAGTAAATTCCATATGGGGTGAGAGCGAAGCTCGAACCCCATATGGAATTTACTTACCCTGTATATATCATATTAGGTCACTAGCACACTATGTAACGAATTTATCTTACCGACTATCTTTATGTGTTGAATTTAGACTAAAGTTGTCTTATTTGCTTTCATAACACATCTCCTTATTTCTGTATTAAAGTGTTCAGGTGTTCAATTTTAAGAACCTACTTCAATTGATATGCACTAAAAAAAAACTAATGTAAACGATAGATATTTATAATAAACAACCTTGATATAACAATATTAAAAAGAACTTTCAATATTTGAAATAATCAAACAGTGCCTAAGTCGCAAATTCACTACTAACCTAATATTGAAATAAGCCCCGCCTCCCTACTAACCTAATATTGAATATACACGGTCTCCACGAGGTCGCTTTTAACCAATCATATTCCTAGAAATGTATAGGAGGTAAGATAAATTGTTATACAAGGCTCTAAGATGGAACACTTCATCTTTTGAACACATATATTCTTATTTAACACTGGAAGTATATGCACTGTAAATTTCCTTTACCACAGTTTGTTATCCCTTTATATTCTAGCTCAACAAGGAATATAATTTTAATCAAATGTCAGTATTTTGAAAACAAATGATATAATTTGATCATTTTTCAGTCAAAATTGTTGAAGTTGTGATGATGAGAGAAAAAAATGGGCTTGGGAATGAATTTATAATGATTTTTTGGGATATTTCAAATTAGTTTTAGGGATATGGGATATTTGTAAACAATATTTTTTGGGATATTAGGGGTAAACATTATAGGAATATGAGATATTGGGATAAAAACTTAATGGGATATGGGATATTGATACCCCCTAAACAAGCCTCACCAATGAGTTCATGGTGACTGTTATGCGTGTTTTATTGTGCAGTACCTAAAATAATCAGAGTGAGCGAAGTGAAAAAGAGTTGTTTGATTGAAAGTGATTCCCTATATAACCAACCAAATTTTTTCTGAAAAGGCCCCCCCCCCCTTAATCCGCCTAACTGCTGAAAGTTTGTTATGTCAGAAAAGGCATAAAATATTTAATTTTTTGAATTATGAATTTGAATTTGAATTTGAATTTGAATTTGAATTTGAATTTGAATTTGAATTTGAATTTGAATTTTATTGTCACACGATAATTGTACTGATTTGAGCGTCTATATTATACCAAAGAATTGTATATTTAAATATAAAATTCCTTGATAGTTATACATATATACGTATTATTACGCAATGACCTCCCAAAAATACACGTAATCGTGAACATGGATTCAATACGTAATCACAAATTTTGGATTCCGTGATTCACCACAAATTTTGAAATTCTCTATTATCACGAATTTAGAAATTCGTTATCATTTATGATATGATAAAGAATCAAGTTACAGAAATCTATTAAAAGATTCGTAAATTTCAAGTGGTTTTTGCATCAGTCAAACAGGTATTGTTTTAATATTCTTGTTTAAATTCCATACATAACAGTCAGGGCATGTAGATTTGTTCTTGGAGAACTGAGAAATATATGCACCAAATGCTGCAGTTACTGGAAATGTAGGTATAACACCTTTTTTTGACTGAGACTTCTATAACACACAAATGTGTCAGTTTTTGATATGCATTGGAAAGGTATTATTCATTTGTGGTGTAGATCAAATTGCATGAGTTCATAAGTGGACACTTATTAATGTCTGAAAACTTTTAATACCAAAATTACACTATAAACATGTCGATAATTTGCATGATGTTTTTCATTCGGATAAATTTATATCGGGTAGAGGTGGATATAAGCTACCAATCTATCTTAATTAGATTGATAAACTTCGAACGTACAATTTGAACCCAAAGAATACTGCCAAATAACTTTGCTTTAAGTCACAGAAGTGATTTCGCCGAATTTAGATGTGCTGTTGCTTCACTTCGGATTGAAACTTGGAGATTATAATCTTACATATTGTTTAAGAAAACTGAGTGTGTCATAAATGTGATGGTTTTATTGAATACATGTATCATGCCTACACAGCAGTTAGGACATTGCATGAACAGACATTACAGATGACAATTCAATTGTTAAGTGTGACAGAGACACATAAATGCATTTATATATGTCTCTGGTTTTGAGTATTGATCAAAATTGTGTTCCTCTCTCAAAGGAAAAGGTCTGGTCTTGTTCTTAAATTTGAAATACATCTGATGACAGTTGGTTTTTTAAATCCGTAAGTGACTACTTCAGTCGATTCCATTAGTTCGTGTAAAAGATTTTAACTGATTTCTTTTCAGTCCGTACAAATTCAGGCTTACATATGAAAAATCTATCAAATATGCAAAAAAGTCACTTTTCATAGTTTATGTTTACCTTAAATATTATTATTATCAAATAAAACATGTATTCAAATATTAAGACTAAACACGTGACAAGTGCAGCTTCTTCCATTTAAGACAAAAATTAGCACAAATAATAGAATTATAAAGATTTAAGTTATTTGGTATGAATTATTATGTGTGATGGTAGAGCATGTCTGCTACATAAGAATTTTATTGTTAAAAAAGACCCAACCAAATGGACGTAACAAAACTATTCTACTTCCAAAAAATAGCAAAAGGTTGACATTTACAGTAGTTATGTTTTACAACAGGGTCTCAAATGCTTCTCCTGTTGAGGTAGTTCATTACAAAATTGACGGTAGTCAAATTGTGTGATAAAAAAATCAATGTACTGATGCCTATAGTATAGGATAATGGGTCCTCTGTTGGAAATAAATTTATCAAGGCTTATACCTACAAAGCTATGAATTGAAGCTGACATTTCAATAACCAGAGACATATATATACATCGATGAGGGTCTGGATGGGGGATGGGGTCTGTTATTCTGTAAAAATTTAATTTTTCTCTAATCTTTAAAAAAAAAATAACCCCTTTTTTCTCTAATCTTCAAAAAATTAACCCTTTTTTCTCTAATCTTCATTTTTTTGCCCGTTATTCTCTAAACCCTCATAGATATATACCTTTTTATATACTTTATAACACGGTGGTTGGTAATCAGACTTCTCGATAAAAAGCAATTTGTCGATTTATTTCCGGAAACTTACGAAAAACCACGAATATTCTTCCGCCGACACTCGTACGTATCCGGTATATTGCCATAGAAAGAGGGAGATTGACGACATTTATAATCGTGCAAGAAAGTTAAGATTTCCAGCTTGTTACCACAGCCTTAATGGCAACATTTACAAATAACAGTCAACCTCAAGCATGGTAAAGTTAATTTCATGTACAAACAGATGTATAAATGTATGGGTAAAGGAATATAAAGTGATCATGATGATCGATGAGATAGTGAAAATCAAAATGGCCACTGAAAAGTCATTTCTTTGTAAATATCTTTTTATTTCCATCAAAAGATACGAGTATGCATAACATTCAAAAGAAAAAAAAAACTGTGTATACATTTGAATATTATTTCTTATTGGCATAATTTATCTTATAATTTTACATAATACAGATTTGTAATCAATTTAAAAGTGATTTAAATATTTATGTACGGTAACACGACGTTTCGGCCATGCATATGAGATCATATGAATCATGATGCAAATACGTTTTGCATAGACCAAGGCCGAAATAATAATTATTTCGGCCTTGGTCTATGCAAAACGTAATATGATTATTGAATTTCAATTTCTCGAAAATTGTCCATAAAAATTATACTACAAATTTGTTTTCTTTTCATTGTTCCCTCTGTTTTGTTTTACATGTTTTCTTTGAAAACAATTTAAAAAGACATATATGATAAAATTATTTACAAATTGATTGGTTTATTATGGGACACACACCTTTGTCAATCACTTCAACACCAATTTTTCACATAGTAATTCAATTAGATAATTAATTAAAAAAATATATTGGTAGTGGATCTGACCATTACATTGTATATGAGTCATTATTTAATCTACCACAACATTATTTACTTTATATGGGGACGAAGTCCCCAATTACGGTAGAAAAATCAATAAAAAAAAAAAATCTAGAAAATTTCCCGAAGTTTTCATTCTACTTATGAACTCAAAATCGTTAACTTTTTTTTCAGATCTACTTCCTGTTCCGGTTTTCTCCGCTTTTGCGCAGATATCCGACTTGTATGCATGAGACTTTGAAAAAATTTATATTTATCAGTCTAGTAAAATATAAGATTGGATCTCAATACAAATTCAATTTTAATAAATGTTTGATATGAAAAAACGTTACCTGATGAAAGCGTTTCTTTTGTTTACATCAAATATGACGTCATAACTGAAAGAACGTCACAGCTAATTCCCTAACAACAGAATCAAAATCCGGAACGTTTTCAACGTGATTGAATTAAAAAAATAATACATACAGACTTCGTCCCCATTCACAGGTTATGCCTGCCTCATATTAATATTTTGATATAATAAAACGCCTAAGGGGCCTCCTGCACAAAAGTAAGAATTTTAGAAAGGAGTAGGTCCGGTAAGGGCCGATTTTGGCCCCAAATTTCAGTTTCATCTAACGAGATATTTTGGATACTTTTTAAACACTTAAGGGTCTATTTCAATTGATTCGATTAGTTTAAGTAAAAGATTTTAACTGATTCAGTCATTAAAAACGCTCCGATTGAAGCTTAAATATGAAAAATCTATCAAATATGCCAAAAAACGTCACTTTTCAGATGGTTTGCATCAAAAATGAAAGTGGCCGCATCCGTGTTCATCCTCAACCTTTATATATGTTATGTATTATCATCAAATACAACTTACATTTCAATATTATGAATGAACACGAATGCGGCCACTTTCATTTAAGACGGAAACTGTCTAAAATTTAACTAAAATGCTATAATTGTGAAGATTTCAGTAATTAAGCATGACTTTATGATGCAAGTACACGATAATTGTGCATTGTATTGTCAAAAACAGCACATATTTATGTAGCAGAAGCATTCTACTTTCCAAAAAATAGCTAAAAGATTACATTTTCAAAATTTTTCAAAACTGCTTAATTTTGGGGCCAAAAGGGGGTCTTACTGAACCTACTCCTTTTCTGTGCAGAATTATAGTATATCCCGCATTCCAATATTTTAACCTGTTCAGTTCTTTTAAAAGATTTTACATTACTGTCAATAGAAAAAAACAATCGCTGATCTTTTCAAAACTTTCGTGATTAGTTTTAATGTGCATATAATAATCTAAAATCTTTTCTGCAATGTCCAAAACAAGTAACAGGTCTCTTTTTGTCTGAAGCAAGAAAAGGAGATTTAAATACAACAGCAAATTTCATGCAAAATTTGGATGGTAATGTTTCCATTTTTACAATCAAGTTCACTCACAAATCTTATTCATGTGGCTTATGTTCATTCAACTTTTTAGTTGCTTCTGGTGGTAGATACAGTGTAAAAAGGAACAGGGACCTGTAATGAGAGTAGATATTATTAAGCTAAGTAGGTTCAAATGTCATCTGCTTATTTTATTTTCAGGGGTCAAGCTGCACCTAACTTTATGAATCCAGAATGGGAAAAAGCAAGACAAGCATTGGAAAAAGTACAGTCAATAACCAAAAGTCCAACAAAACCAGTGCAAAACAATCAGAATCAAGTTCAACAACAACAGCAACAACAACAGCAACCATCGCCAGCTGATATGTACTATCAACAATATATGTATTATACACAGTAAGTATCACACTAAAATAATACACATGTGGACAAAGAAGGATTGACCTCCTTAGTGCCCAACCTGTTAAAACTCGACTGTCAATGACTGTGACTTTAATGAAAAATATTTAAGAGCAATCCCTATGTTGTTAAAATGAAGATATTTGAGGGGAAAACAATTTTATTCAATTAAACCTGGCAAAACTTTTTTTAATTTCGTAAATAGAAACACCAAGCAAAGTGTTGTTATTACATTTGCTATGCTTTTGTCTAATAAACTAAAAAGCCCTTTCATTAAAATCATTTCAAATCAAAGTGGCGCTGGACATTTTTGTTCTATATATATGTGTTATAATATAGAATTATACTGTGATTATAAAATTTGTTTCAGGTATATGCCACCAAACCAAAACATGGGAATGGGTGGACCGCCAAGACCAATGGGGATGGGAGGACCACCAGGACCAATGGGAATGAGTGGTCCTGCTAGAATGAATGGACCTTCAGTAAGTTTTAGATTAATAAAATGAAAAAAGATGTATAGCTAATGAGATAAACTATTATCTTCAACTATTCACAAAAGTCCAAAGACAGAAATTATCAGCTATATGTCACCATCAACCTTCAACCATGAGCAAAGACCATACCACATAGACAACTATAAAAGGCTCCGAGTTCACAAATGTAAAACATTTCAAATGAGAAAACTTAATTGCCTAATAAATGTACAAAAAATGAGCAAAAACAAAAAAACACAGCAACTAACAAGAACCACTGAATTACGGGCTCCTGACTTGGGACAGGCCCATCCATATACATGCATGCAGCATACAGAATTTGGCACAGTTAAATTTGTTAGCAGGATCCCAACCATCCCCTAACCTGAGACATTGGTGTATCAGTACAACATAAGAACTTAAAAAATCAGTAGTAAACGGCTTAACTCATCAGATGGATACAAATAGAAAAACATATAACAAAAATATGTTAACCTGACAAGGTACTTGTACATCCCAACAACAAAAGAAGCTAAGTACAGATCTGAGAGTACTTTCAGTTACTGACATCTATTTCAAAGCCAATAACAACTAATAATAAAAAATACATGGATCTAAGACATAAGTTTTTTTTCTGACAGTGGTTGTGAAATGATTAAAGCAATCACAAATATTTTTCTATGTCAATATTTTCTCTTTAAAATAAAATAAGAATATTATATTTTGTAGAACCTTATTAAACTCATGTTTGTTTGTTTCAGTTATATTTATTAATGCTCTATTTACATTAACAAATGTTTGTTTGTTTCAGTTTACAAACTTCGGTCAGCCACCACCCCCGCCACCAGAAGAAAATGAAATTCCTGTCAAAAATGGTCCTAATGAAGAATCCTTTGGTGAATATACTCCTAACCAGAGACCAGGTGATGTTCAAAATAATCATCAACAAAATAACAACCCTAGGGGACAACACATGCAAGGACCACGCTTCCAAAATAGACCAAGACGTATGTTTATTATCAAATTTTTGTATCAGCATTATTTCTTGATTGTAGTAAAGTCTAAATGCTATGAGAAAAATACATATACTATTTTATCAATAACTTTTCTTAAAATTTCACATAACAATAAAGGTGACAACAGTTACAAGTATTAAAGGTTTAGAATCTTGTTGAAAAATGATGACACATTCTTTATTAGATAAATGCACATCTCATTGATGAAAAATAAAATCTGCTAAACATAAGGACACTCAAATAATTAATACACATGATACAGGTAACATGTTGTGGGTAATAGTTTAGTTCAGTTCATCTATTAACTTAAGAAGTGATCATGACTGGGAAAGGGCCTTCTTTTTCAAACCTTGTCAGATTCATTATCCTTCAAATTTGACAGGTAAATATTATTATATAATTTTGATTATGGGGAACATGCAAGAAATCTTGTAGCAATAGGACAGAATATTTTCCCACACTATGTGGGTAATGTAAAATTGAAGAACTTTTGTTTTCAATCTTATAATTAAAATTACAGAACCTCTAGGACCAGGTGGTATACGATTTAGTTTACCAAAGAAAAACAGAGGAAGAGGAGGAGCCCAAAATATGAACCAAAGATTTCCCTCTCCAAGGGGACCAAGACCAAACTTTGATTGGCAAAATAAGCGAGGCAAGTCCCCTGCACAGCAACAAAATGACCGGTCCCAATCAAGAGGAGGAATGGGAGGACCTAGCTCATATCGTCATGACTCTGGAGAGGCTAGTTCCAGAAGAGATGAGGCTGATGATGTGTTTGATTCTAGGTATTGTTCATTTATATATTATCACATGTAACAAGTGTTTGGATATGAAAATATTTGTATTCATAGTAGCATGTTTATAGTTCTATATTCAGCTATATCTAAATTGCTGTCTTAGATTAATTAGGTTAAAGTTCCAATTCTCTATGTTGAAAATGATTTAGATCACTTTATCATTTTATATGCAACTTCCAGCTGCATGCTTATTGTAAAGTCAAACAATCTGAGATTTAAGTTTGTAACAAGATGTGGACTTAGTCAGAATTGGAGTCAGAATTGGAGGATTGCTTTTGTACCTTAAAATTATAACATCACCTGAAATTGACTATCTGATTCCATACAGTAAAAAAAAACCATTTAACTGAATTTAGTTCCTGAAATCTGATCATTTAAACAGTATGATTTCAGAACTACAATTGACATTTTCTCACAGAGTTCTATTGGCCAAAATTGATTGACTTACATGTATAGCACTGTGTTGTCAATTTTATTCTGATTTTTCATTGAGCAGCCAAGGGTGTTACTAACACAAGTTATTAAAGAAAAATAACATACATGTGTTATTGCAGATACTTTCATAAGTTGTTTACCTTTTCTTTCTTAATTTCGCTTGTCATGTTTTGAAATTCTTGTCAGATTTTCGGAAATCCTCTTGGGATTTCTTGAAACTTTGGACAGTAACTTAATACATACATGGAACCTTGATTATTGTTTCTAATCCAATTACTACATTTTTGATCAACAATGGTAAATCAATAAGACAAGGCTCTTAAATGAGACTTATTTTTCTCTATAAGTTATACCCTTGACTGTTGAGATGATGTACTTTGTATTTTACAATGCATGAATGAAAGAATAATTAAAATGTTTTAATTTGCAGATCTAAACTGCCAATAGACAATGATAAAGCCACTGTAGCAGCACAAGGAGAATGGCCACCAAGTTTAAGGTAAATATATTATGTAAATTTTAATTTTTTATTTTACTCTAATTTCTTTTGTCAAAAGTACAGATGGAAAATTTCAGGAATTGAAAAAGTTTTCTTCTATGAACATTATCTTGATAAAACTAAAAAAGTTTTCCTGCCTTACTGTGCAAAACAATAAATTTCTAGAGTTTTCACAAAAATGTGTCCAGGAGTTTAAAATCAGCCATTTTCTTTAAACAAATCTCCTTAGCTAAATCAACATTCCATGATCAGCCATTCCATTACAAAAAAAACTTATTCGTTCATTCAATATGTTTGGACCAGAAAACTGAAATAACGAGAAAAGGCCTAATTGAGTTGATTTGACTGTAGAACTATGCACTCATTATATTTAATGTTTTACAGGGATTATGTTCAGAGAGCCTTCTCCAGTGTAGCAGATACTGAGGAGAAAGATAAGATGGAGACCGTTCTCAAGGAATTATTAACTGATGTCTTCAGTACTGGTAAAGCTTGGTCCACAGACTGGAGTCGAGAACCACTTCCTTTGTAAGTCTCAGTACTTTAAAAAAAATCCACAGGAAAATGTTCAAATTCTAAATTAAGTAAACAGAATGAGGACGGAAAAAATTGAACCATCGGGATCCAATATAGTAATACTCTAAATACGAACATAAGCTATTCCAATGTCATGGCAATAAGTATATATGTATGTATAAAAGTTATCAGAAAACAAAGAATTAAGTTAAATATGATAGTAAAAAAATTGAAATGGGAATTGTAAAAAAATATTCCAATAAGTCAGAATCACTTAGGTCACTAAAGCATTACACATGTATACACAAACAATAATCAGATAATGGACAAAACATAGTGTAGATGGCATGATTTGTTAAAAAAATACAGAATGTATAAACTTAATTTTCTGAAAATGATGAATAATAAAGAAGTAACTTTTTTTTTCATTTCAGAGGTAAAAAAGACTCATCATCATCACCTCCTAAGTACAGTGACATGTATCAAAAGAGAGGGTCATGGGGGGAAAATAGGAGGGGAAGTCCATGGGAAAATAAAAGGGGTAGAGGGAGGGGGGTTAGAAAATCAAGTAACTTCCAGGCGAATGCTAAAAGTTTATATTCAAAAGACAGAGTTCCAACATATAGGTCAAGATCATATTCAAGTGACAGTTCTAGTTCACGCTCTAGTTATTCTAAATATAGTTATCCAAGTTCAAGATCAAGGTCTAGGTCACGATCCAGATCAAAGTCTCCACGACGAAAAGATGACAGACGTGTAAATAGGAGGAGAAGACGTGACAGCAGGTGAGACTCAAAATAAAACAAAATCATTATTAAAAGATTATAATTTCCTTTCTGCAACATTTGTAGTGATTTCAATTTCTAGTTTCTAAAAGATTTATTAAATAAAAAAATACTGTGTTTGAGTTTTTAGCTGGTAAAAAGATTTTATTAATAATTGATCATTTTCTAAGGTCATGTTTTGACTGAAATGTGAATTTTCAAATTAAAAACCAACATAAAAGATTAGGCACAAAAAATAGGGTAAATCAAAAAATAAATGGTTGCAACCAACCATTAGACATCAAATTATACATGTTATATCCTATGTTTACATTAGATAAAAAGAAAAAGGAAAAAGGTTATTCTTAACCCTGTTACATCTAATTAAATGATAAACATTTTTTTTGTCTGCAGTGAAAGTTCATCCATCTCAAAGAGATTAGAGAGCAAATCAACACCCAGTAAAGAAAATCGATTCACAAGAGGTGGTCGTGGAAACAGACGAGGTAGGGGTGGACGAGATACACCAGGTAGAGGAAGAGGAAATACAAACAAAAAATCTACAACTGAAACGGGAGTAGGAAAACAACTCAAAAGAAAAGGAAAGAAGTAAGATTATTTATTCTCTTTCTACCCCATTTATGGGCACTATGTTTTCTGGTCTGAACTTTCGTCAGTCTGTCCTGCTTCAGGTTAAAGTTTTTGGTGGATGTAGTTATTGATAAAGTTGAAGTCCAATCAACTTGAAACTTAGTACACATTTTCCTTATGATATGATCTTTCTAATTTTAATACCAAATTAGAGATTTCCCCAATTTTCACAGTCCACTAAACATAGAAAAGGATAGTGTTCTAGCCTGTTTAAAGATCTTTAAAGCTTGTATTATATGAACTGTAATTGACAATGTAATCTTGTTGGTGAGTTTTATTTATTTGTAGTATATAAGATTCTTAATTTGTTAAAATAATTTAGATTTACAATATATCAGCACCACCAAGAAGGAGAAGACTTGGATTGAGTTTGGGGGTAATTGCCCCAATTTTCCAATTTAAATTTTTATGCCCCACCTACGATAGTAGAGGGGCATTATCAGGGTTTCCGCTGGCGGTCGCCATTTTCGCAATTTGCGAAAAAATAATAATTGTGGCGATAAAAATTCGTCATTTGCGAAAGAATTTGGCGAAAGAAATATATAAACCGATTTATTTTCCTCCATCTTGTTTATTTACTATTTTTCGAGTTTCTCGGACTTTACCCGATCAGACAATACTCGGAATTCACCTTGACCTCATTAAGATTTAGACAGAAAATCAATAATCAGCTGATTGCATTTTATAGCTATCGACAACAAAGGACTAATTAATAAAGGTGTTGATTGAATTGTTTCACAAAATGATATGGTCAAATGGCTTCCGCTATAAATGTCACATACAGAATTTATTTACATCTTTGCGACGCACGTGTTGAAGCAAACTTTTGACATTTATCCCTTTAAAGATAGTTTTGAAAAGAAAGCTGTTGTTGTGACGAAAATTGTTCAAAAGCAAGAAAAATCTCCGATTTAAAACTTTAATTCTTTTATCCTTTGACTTTAATAAAGTCGTTTGAGTGACACATGCACGTGTTTCAAGCATAGTTGTACGTCTCAACTTTTTCATTTACGATGGTCAAGAAAAGAAAACTGTCGTAATGAAAAAATCTATCCAAAAGTCTGGGAACAACCCCTCGAATGAGAGTAACCCTTCAATGTAATGACTGCACATGCAATGAGCCTAGGGATCAATTTCATGTGATAAAAGCTTTTGTTTTGTTGTAAAAATTACTTCTTAGTACAAAAGGGCACAACAGGAAAAATATATTTATGTTACTTGGCGAAAAAAATAATGAAGTGGCGAAAAATATATTGTTTTGGCGAAAGAGGTGGCGAAAAAAATAATTGACCCAGGGGAAACCCTGGGCATTATGTTTTCTGGTCTGTGCGTCCGTCCGTCCTTCCGTCCGTTCGTTCGTTCTTTCAGGTTAAAGTTTTTGGTCAAGGTAGTTTTTGATGAAGTTTAAGTCCAATCAACTTCAAACTTAGTACACATGTTCCCTATGATATGATCTTTCTAATTTAATTGCCAAATTAGACTTTTGACCCCAATTTCACGGTCCACTGAACATAGAAAATGATAGTGTAAGTTTCAGGTTAAAGTTTTTGGTCAAGGTAGTTTTTGATGAAGTTGAAGTCCAATCAACTTCAAACTTAGTACACATGTTCCCTATGATATGATCTTTCTAATTTAATTGCCAAATTAGACTTTTGATCCCAATTTCACGGTCCACTGAACATAGAAAATGATTATGCGAGTGGGGCATCCATGTACTATGGACACATTCTTGTTTTTAGCTCACCTGGCCCGAAGGGCCAAGTGAGCTTTTCTCATCACTTGGCGTCCGTCGTCCGTCGTCGTCCGTCGTCGTTAACTTTTACAAAAATCTTCTCCTCTGAAACTACTGGGCCAAATCAAACCAAACTTGGCCACAATCATCATTGGGGTATCTAGTTTAAAAAATGTGTGGCGTGACCCGGTCAACCAACCAAGATGGCCGCCACGGCTAAAAATAGAACATAGGGGTAAAATGCAGTTTTTGGCTTATAACTCAAAAACCAAAGCATTTAGAGCAAATCTGACATGGGGTAAAAATGTTTATCAGGTCAAGATCTATCTGCCCTGAAATTTTCAGATGAATCGGTCAATCGGTTGTTGGGTTGCTGCCCCTGAATTGGTAATTTTGAAGAAATTTTGCTGTTTTTGGTTATTATCTTGAATATTATTATAGTTAGAGATAAACTGTAAACAGCAATAATGTTCAGCAAAGTAAGATCTACAAATAAGTCAACATGACCAAAATGGTCAGTTGACCCGTTTAGGAGTTATTGCCCTTTATAGTCAATTTTTAACCATTTTTCGTTAATTAAAGTAATCTTTTACAAAAATCTTCTCCTCTGAAACTACTTGGCCAAATTAATCCAAACTTGGCCACAATCATCTTTGGGGTATCTAGTTTAAAAAATGTGTGGCGTGACCTGGTCAACCAACCAAGATGGCCGCCACGGCTAAAAATAGAACAAAGGGGTAAAATGCAGTTTTTGGCTTATAACTCAAAAACCAAAGCATTTTGAGGAAATCTGACATGGGATAAAAATGTTTATCAGGTCAAGATCTATCTGCCCTAAAATTTTCAGATGAATCGGTCAATCGGTTGTTGGGTTGCTGCCCCTGAATTGGTAATTTTGAGGAAATTTTGCTGTTTTTGGTTTTTATCTTGAATATTATTATAGATAGAGATAAACTGTAAACAGCAATAATGTTCAGCAAAGTAAGATCTACAAATAAGTCAACATGACCAAAATGGTCAGTTGACCCGTTTAGGAGTTATTGCCCTTTATAGTCAATTTTTAACCATTTTTCGTAAATTAAAGTAATCTTTTACAAAAATCTTCTCCTCTGAAACTACTTGGCCAAATTAATCCAAACTTGGCCACAATCATCTTTGGGGTATCTAGTTTAAAAAATGTGTGGCGTGACCTGGTCAACCAACCAAGATGGCCGCCACCGCTAAAACTAGAACATAGGGGTAAAATGCAGTTTTTGGCTTATAACTCAAAAACCAAAGCATTTTGAGGAAATCTGACAGGGGATAAAAATGTTTATCAGGTCAAGAACTATCTTCCCTGAAATTTTCAGATGAATCGGTCAATCGGTTGTTGGGTTGCTGCCCCTGAATTGGTAATTTTGAAGAAATTTTGCTGTTTTTGGTTATTATCTTGAATATTATTATAGTTAGAGATAAACTGTAAACAGCAATAATGTTCAGCAAAGTAAGATCTACAAATAAGTCAACATGACCTAAATGGTCAATTGACCCCTTAAGGAGTTATTGCCCTTTATAGTCAATTTTTAACAATTTTCATTAATTTGGTAAATTTATGTAAATTTTTACCAAATATAGTTCTCTGTTACTAATGGGCAAAGTTCATGATAGATATAATTGTAAGAAGCAAAATCGTTCAGTAAAGTAAGAACTTCAAACACATCACCATCACCAAAATACAATTTTGTCATGAATCCATTTGTGTCCTTTGTTTAATATGCACATAGACCAAGGTGAGCGACACAGGCTCTTTAGAGCCTCTAGTTTAAAGTTTCAAGAAGAAATTTTAAATTGCACATTATTTTGCAACAGATTTTAAAGATCTTTGACCACATTAAATTTGTGTCAGAAACCTATATTATGTCAAAAATTTGATCATAATCCAAATTCAGATAGTATCAAGCTTGAATATTGGGCCTAAATTAATATATAGTTTGTTCCCAATCTCGACTCTGCAGAGCCAGGTGTGAGTAGGTAGGTAGGGAACTAATTTCATTTTTCCAAAAAGCTTGAACATTATCGGACCATCCTGCAAACCTGAAAATCCAAAATGAATAAAATAATATTTGACTTAGTTTTGACAATAAAATTTTATGAGTAGCACCATTTTTGCAGGGTCGTCTGGATTGGGGAAACAAACAATATTTTATTTTAGGCATTTGTGTCAAAATTTGCCCCAACTCTACATGATTCTACGTCTAAGGCAGCACTCTGCTAAGCATTTTATTAAAGGTAAAATGAAGGTGGTGTACTTTTTTCTTAAAATCTGGGTGGTGTTTAATTGGGGAAAATCTTTCAAACAAACTGTACCCAACCCCTAGGTCCCCTATATATTTTTATGGAATATACTTTATGGCCAACTTTATAAATACTATTAACTAATATCCAGGTAGTGATATAAAATTTTAGGATTAATGTTCCTCGGGGTCCATGAAATCAAATCTATGGAATGGTACTCTAATAGATATGACAAATGACAATGTCTTGTGTTTAATATCAATCAGAAAGTACTAAAGATTACATTCAGTGAACTATGAAGAAAATATGCTAGAGGGCAAGAATCACTTTAACAAAATAAAGTGTTCACCTTGAACTCTTGTTCATATGAAACATTCATCAGTTCAGAAAAAAGAGACTTGTGAATGTTAAGACACTTTTCTTTTTAAGATTGAGATTGATTTTAACAATGTTTTCTGCATTTAAAGTGGATTATAGAATGCAAGGTTTATTTAAAGGGTAAAATATCTTGCATCTTGAAACAACCATAAGATAAATTGAAGTGAGCTGGTTTGTAAATGGTTCTTTTATTACATTACTGATTAAGCATTGGTCAGTTAAGGAGCCTTCAAAATAGAATTTTTATGATAAATATAGAAGATGGAACTTGTTATAAGTAAACTAAAACAGGATGAAAAATTGATGTAACTTTTATGGCAATTTTAAAATGTATTATTTTTATTTTAGCCAAATATTCTTTGAAGAGGAAGATGACCCAGAAAAAGAAGCCAGATTAAATAAAAGGGCTGCCAGATTTAGTAGTCATTTACAGAGTAACAAGAAAGCCAGACAGCATTTAACACTGTCTATAAACAATTATACAGTAAGTTTATAGTCGACAAGACATAGATGTAGTTACTGCTGATTGGAAGCATCTTTTGGACCTCAGTCACGAGGGGCCTAATGATGGGGGAGGGTCTCATCAAGATTCACAAGTTGAGATATTTTTGTCAATCACAATTAACGAAAAACTAATTTCCATGATCACGGATCACGAAAATATAATAGAAAACAAAAATCCAAGGAAAAACGAATCAAGATAGCAAAAGTTTGATGATCACGAAGAAAGAAAATAACCAATCATGCCCCTAAGTCACCCATAATATAAATTTTCTACATATACTGATAATTTTTGCTAGTTTTCTAGAGAAAATGCAACCATCCTCAATTAGTTAATTTGAGTGCCTCGCATTCTTAATCTTTTTAAAATTGAAGCAGCCCAAAGCAAGCTTTGAAGTCTTTGACTCCTAGGAAGATTTTATCTATAGATAAACAATAGGAATGTATGTCTGTTATTCAGCTAGTCAATGATGAACATGATGAAACATAAACCTATTATAAGACATCTGATATATATTTTACCATGGAAGGCAAATAGAAAAGGGTAAATTGTTGGCTGTTGCCATCTTTTGTGTCTTTCATAATTATCCTTAGAAAGTTTCAAAGTTATTATGTAAAATTGTCATGGGTGTTTGAACCAGAGTGGTCTGAATAATTGTTTAAGTAGGTTTTACTTACAAATTGATTCATGTCATAAGAAGTTATATATCAGAATTTTTTATTTAAAGAAATACTAACCGGTTTTTATTGATCTTATCTTTCTGTTTATGTGAATATTTCAGAACTATTTGCTTTATTTTTCAGAACTCATCAGATGATGACGTAGAAGATATTCACAACTTTAATATTGTAGGAACTTGTCAAGATCTAGAGAAAAGATACTTACGCTTAACAAGTGTAAGTGTACATGTTTATATTCAAATACAATGAAATACAAATGATTTACATATCTTAAGGGCGGTTCCAAAAATAAATGTCTGGGGGGAAGGAAGGCACTTTTTATTTGACCCCACCATGCATACATTTTAAATTGGATATTTCATTTAATACAATTAATTCTAGAAAAGCCATAAGAACAAATTGATTCAAATATTCATGTTTTCCATATTTGCCCAAAATAACTTTTCATCCAATTTTTTGTTTTAATGAAAATAAGCAATTAAGACTAAGGTTGGAATTTGAGAATAATTGGTTATTTCCCATTTCCATTCTCAATTTTATTGTAAAATGCATTTTGTAGGATGAGGTGTTAGCAACTAGTGAAATTTTTCAAAAGTATTTAAAAACACATTAAAAAAAACTTTAAAAAATTCATTCATGAATGGGCATTTGGAAAAAATGTCCTTATTAATGCTTGTGGACAAAATATTTAAAAATCTGAAGCTTATAAGAAATTCACTAACATGTATTTTTTTTTTTATTTTCAGGCTCCTACATCAGATCAGGTAAGACCAGTCCATATTTTAAAGAAGGCCTTAAAGATGGTGCAGGAAGATTGGAAGGAGAAACATGATTACCACTATGCATGTGAACAGCTAAAATCAATCCGACAGGATTTAACTGTGAGTTACTTCCCTTAGTTTTTGTACATTCAGATTTCAGTGTTTATTAAAATTGATTACCAATTATTTGAATAGCAATATAGTTGCCAGTGACATCACGTTCTTCTGTTATTTACGAAAATGATTTCAATTTTGTTTTCAAATTGTTTTGAATAAGGCAGGTGAAGCTCGAAAAAATGGCGACCAGCTTTAAAATGAAGAAAATGTTTGTATTCAGTCCATGTGCATATTAGTATAGCCAAAAGAAGTAAAGGTTGTTTTCAATGTTGTAGGCTTCTTGTTATAAATATGAATTAATTCATTTGTGTATGTTTGAACACTCTGATATTGAGCTGTATTTTGAGAAAGAGATCATTTTGACTTTACTTAGTAAAATATATTTTATATCTTTTAGGTTCAAGGAATCAGAAACGAGACGACTGTGATGGTCTATGAAACACATGCTAGAATAGCAATGGAAAAGGTAATTTGACACTTGAAAAATGCAGCTGAATTTTATCTTTTTTTTTTTCCGGTTTTTATCATTCTGAAAAAGAGAGGCAAAAGATACCAAAGGGACATACAAATTTGTTGTAAGTTGAAAAAGAAGAAAAATACAAAAAAAACAATCTACAAAACCCCACCAAAAATTAGGAGGTGATTGCAGGTGCTCTATAAGGGTAATCAAATCCTGAACATGCATGTGATATTTGCCACTGGATGTTATTAAGCAAACAAATTTTTAGAGTTGGAGAGTGTTAAAATAGAATGATGTTGGTCCAAGACACTATTAAGACTTAAGTGAACAAATACTAAGAGCCAAGAGAACTGAATAATAATGCATGTTTTATCAATTGTCGTTGAATTTCATTCACATATTCTCTTTGCTGGATTTGAAAAAAAAGTATCTGAAGCAAGGCATAAGAAAAAAATGAGACAAAACGAAGAGATAATTTTAATACACCACTAAAAAAGTACGAAATGAGTATTATGAAGAAGTTAATAATACTGAAACATCAATGTTCTCTGTTTTAGGGAGACCATGAAGAGTTTAACCAATGTCAGACACAGTTGAAGTTATTATACCATGATGATGTCTCCAAAGGCAACAGATTAGAGTTTACAGCTTACAGAATATTATATTATTTGTTTACTTCTAATACGCTTGGTATCCTTTTATCATCAAAACATATTTACTATAGAAAAAAAAGAGTATGATTTAAACAAATAGAAAAATAATGGAAGTTTTTAAACTGGAGTTAAATGTATGATTTGAATCAGACAAGAAGCAGTTTGAAAAACCATTCTTATGGCTGTTCCAGAAAATAATTTGTCCACCCAGGGACTGCAATTGTTTTAAATCCCCACCAACCACAGAAAAATATGGGATTTTCTTAAAATTTGAAATGTAATTTAAATTTTAACAGATATTTTGATAGTTGGGTCAAGAGAAAAGTGTCCTTAAAGACTCCAGGATAATTTTTTGGAAAAAGTCCTTAATAATAGCTGAATGATGATTTGACATCACTGTAGGCTAGTGAATTTTGATGCATGAAGGAAGAATTTATTAATATTTGTAGGATACATGTTTCATGGATTTCATGGGGACAGGAACCACAAATTTTAAAGTTCAACGAATAACAAATTTTCTGAAGGAATGTATGCACTCTTTGCCACTTTTTTTTTTAAATATCCATGAATATGCAAGTTTTTCTCACCCCAGGAAATTGGTACCCATGAAAAAAAATGAATCCACTATTGTCAGTATAGAAAACAAGCCTTTATTTCCTTAACATTATGTTCAGACATGACAACAGTGTTAGCTAGTCTAACACCCGAGTGTAGAGAGGACGAATGTGTCCTCCACGCCTTAGCAGTCAGGTCTGCGTTGGCTTTATCTAGTTATCATAGATTCTTTAAACTTTATAGCAAAGCACCCAAAATGTCAGGTTACTTATTGGATTGGTTTACAGATAGAGTAAGATTTACAGCCCTGAAAACCATAGTAAAATCGTACGTAAAGTATACACTATTGTCACATATTCTTATTTACTTTTATGTTTGCATGTTTTGGGGATCTATTCTGTTTACAGCAGAACGCATTGAGTGTGTAAGAAAAGGTTATATATTTGGTTAGCTTCCTTGTTAGCTGAACCGTGAAGTAGTCATGATTAAGTAAGGTATACTACCTTTCTTACTTTAAGAGAAGACTAGTCCGACAGATATCCAATCTACTTGTCTGTAGGACTAGGCTACTTCAAAAGGAGGGTAGTATATCTTACCTAAAAATGACGGTTCAGCTAGCAAGCAAGCTAACCAAAGATATTACCTTTACCTACACTTTCAATGCTATTGGCTGTAATTACATTTACAATAAATGACCAGATATTTTTTCAATGTTGAAATCAAAACAATGGAATGATTTGCATTTTTAAGTAGCATCCTGTATCAATTGCTGAATATTAATTAATAGCTTTGTTTGAATGGGAAGATATGTTATATGTTTTATGTTCCTATTTTGATATCTCTTGAGGGAAAATTATTTAACCAGCAATGATAATTTTGTAAATGAGGCCAGAGACTCGTCTTATGTCATTTTCTAAATATATGTTCATAGCTTTGAATTTTGTGGAAAAATGACAAAGATCTGACAGCGGTCGCTATATGAGGAACATGATCTGACAGAGGTCCCTATATGAAGTGAATGAAGTCAACTAACTGAGATGAGAATGATGATGAATGTTTTGTATATAGCTTCTTAAAAACTGGGAAAGTTTCAAAGTCATGTTTATTAATTGAAATGTACCAATATGTCACAGTATGGCTCACATTTAGTCTGAAAAGATGCAGATAGTACTTGAATCCAGATTTTAACAAGGGGCTCTAAACAATCTTTTGATTTATTACAAGAACAGGGATTCTATTGAACTTGATAATATTATGGACGTGAAAATATCAATAACTTTTATAGTATGTGGTTGGAGGGGTTAAATTATAAATATAAATTTGAGTAATATTTTTACTGGTTTCCTCTGACATATGATAAAATTAAAATCACATTATTTTGCAATGCCTTTTAATTATATTACTTGCAAGAATTTTCATTAAATTCGAAAATAAGAATCTTACAGGTAGTGAGACTGCAATTATTGAACATGATTTTGAGAACTAGTGAACCAGTTATTTATTGAGAAGTTATATAGGAAACATTATAAAATATGAGCAGATTTTTGCTCTGGTCACTTAATTCCTGATGACACAAAGTGAATTTGTTTTCTTCAAAGCTTTCATCAGATACAAAAAATTGTTACCATCATGGCATACATTTTTGAATAAATATCTGCAAACTTCTGGAGGTTATAAAGAAAACATTTCACTAATCGATATATCAACTAATCAGCTATACTATACCTCAAAAGGATTAACTAGGAATGTTAATTTGTCCAGGTCTTTGTCATTTTAATCACAGCAGCTATTGAAAATTCATGTTTAGAAATTGACACAGATGAACAAAGTAAGTTTTCTTTTTTTTTTGATTGGGAATTTGAAAAGATTTGTGATTGTCCAAAGCAGAGGGGAAAAGAATGATAAGCACTTTGATACTAGTTCAAACACACATGATTTTGATGTATAAAGCTTCATCTAAATGATAGCTTATCAAAAAGGGGGAGATTGTCCTATTCATTTACTTATATGATAATTCACTTAGAATTTGTCAAAGGGGTTGTGACATTTAACATCTTTTAATTTTTGGACTCACTTTTACTAAAATTTTGATAGTGCGTCACCTGTGTATGCATTTCTTTTTTTCTTCATAAAGAATATAATTGGAATTTTAACAGATTTTTTTTCTTTACTAATTCACATTGAGTTTCAGGAAATCGTAAGTATTAGAAAAAACCCAGTTCTAATGGTTTATCCAATGCTCATCAAAGCTTATTGATTTAAACAGAAGTGTCATGAACGAGCACAAATTATTAAATTAGGAAAATTAATCGATATTTTAAATTTTGGTATTTATGGTACAAATTCTGTAAATTCTTGCTGCTTTGCACAAAAAATGAATTATGATATTTCATAGATATAAAGACAACAACTTGATGAGCCTTGACAATTTGAATTTGACAGTATGAGCGTTTGAACAGTTACTGTCTCACAAACATTGGTCATATGTGCTGTATTTGCTATTCCATTAAAATTATGTTCAAGAATTTTTATGATTGCTGTTTACAAAAAATCAAATCAAATCAAAATTTAAAAAGAAGACAAATAAAAAATGTCTAGATACTACTTTATGGAAATAGCCTTTGCAATAAATAAGCATTAATTTCATACAGATACGTCATTCAAATTATTTTTATAACACTCATCTTAAAATGAATAAAAACGACAAAAGTGTGGTAAGTAGAAATACACATCAATATACACCTCATTTTCTCCATATGTTGACTTTAATGGGAAGATTTCATTAACACAAAAAGGAGATTGACTTGGATGAAAGAATTCAAAATTTGTGATACTGAAATCTTCCCTTTTTTTTTTTTTTTTTTTTAAATCTTATTGAAGTTTAAATTTTATTGTCAAGAATAATCGATAATTCTATCAAAATAGAAATAACATCACATTATTATATGTCATTTGCTTAAGGCATAAAGACTTACACAGAACACTTGATTTTGAAATATTAAAAGTATCATTGTTGGCAGCTTTCATTCTGAATATATGAACTTGGTTCAAACAAAGTAAAATTACATAAATACTGAACTTTGAGGAAATTCAAAACGGAAAGTCCCTAAACAAATGGCAAAATCAAAAGTTCAAACACATCAAATGAATGACAGTTTTAAACTTCAAGAAGTTAATTTGTTAGATATATCTATTAAAGATTGAGTATTGCTTCATCATATTCTTTTGTGAACTAATGAATATATGTTTTCTTTTTCATTTTCTCACTACCACTACTACCACTACTGTTGTATATAGATATCGTCCCACAGTGTCGATCAGTGTTGTACAGACTGAATTAGGGTTCTCCAACCTTGATGATTGTTTACAGTTCCTCAAGGACAAAGGGGCAGTTGTATCACAGGACTCTTCAATATTGGATTGCAAATCTAGTTCTAATATTAGTTCATCTTGAAGGACCTAATCTAGCAGTGTAATTCTTGAAATGATCTCAGTTTGAAAGTCAGAGGATTTATAGGGGAGAGTGGGATTCCGCCATTATTGTGGGAATTAGGTCAGAGTAGGTACACCCTTGGTCTCGCCAGCATGTTACTAAGAAATTATGCAAATATTTCCGTCAAAGGAAGTTTTCAAGTAATGATTGTGCTGTTCAAGAGACATTGTAAATTCATTCTGCTCAGCAGCAAAATCATTGACATTGTTGAAATTGTTTGCGTGCGTGTTTGTCTTGTGTGTAAAGAATTTGTTACTTATTTGTATATGGACGGTTATGAAGAATTATTATCAATGAGTCTTTAATTGGATTAGTACAGGTGAAATAATCATGACTTTATATAGTTACCAGTAATATGCATCATTCAATGTAGTCGTTCATTTTCAACTTCCATGGTTGGTATTTGGTTCATCAACTTCGTTTTAAAGTTTAGAAAAGCGCAACATCATAAAGAAGCCCATGGCCAGCAGTCCTAGCTTACCACAGAATCAACAAACATCAATCTAGAAAATAACCTCATCCAAGGCGATAAGACATGTCCATAAAATTCCTTCACCAGTAAGATATTGAGTCAATGTTGTCACTGCAAAGTATTGCCATCAGTCACATCATATTTTACAGTATCATTCAGCAATATTGTGTTAGGTTAATTCACCACCAATCAAGCGACCAATGAAGCCAAGATTTTATTTATACATCTTTTTACAGCATAATGAGAAGGTCCCTGCAACCCACTTGTTTGAATTTCAATCTTTATT
This sequence comes from Mytilus edulis, assembly GCF_963676685.1. NCBI lineage: Eukaryota > Metazoa > Mollusca > Bivalvia > Mytilida > Mytilidae > Mytilus > Mytilus edulis. The sequence goes on along the minus strand of NC_092352.1, from coordinate 67,511,718 downwards.
TTACAAGTACCTGCAAAAGCCACAATTTTCACAACATATATTACAAACCAGTTGTTCTATCTTGGCCTAACACAATCATGCATCAACAGTGCCAATCTGTTATACCATGATAAGAAGAAGCCATTCAACTTGCCACTGTTGCCAGGCACCCAGAACACACAACAGTTACCGTTGGAAGATATCATCAATGTATTACAATTGCCACCGTCTCAACCGTCACCATCAGCAGTAATGTATCACTACCGTTTCCCGTCATTAGATAAATGTTATTTACAACAACCTGATCGTTACCAGACCAGTAATTTATCACAATCGCGGCCGTTACCAGATATTAGCAATTTATTAAGATAGCAACCATCAGCAGATTACAGAAATATTCCGCAACCTAATTGTTACCAGACAACAGTAATATATCATGATCGCGACCGTTACCAGTCTTAAGCAATTTCTTACAATAGCAACCATCAGTAGATTACAGAAATAATCCGCGACCTGACCTTTACCAGACAACATCAATATATCGTGATCGTGACCGTTACCAGTCTTAAGCAATTTCTTATGATAGCAACCATCAGCAGATGACAGAAATATTCCGCCACCTGACCGTTACCAGACAACATCAATACATCATGATCGCGAATGTTACAAGACAACAGCAATTCATCATAATCGCGACCGGAACCAGTCTTACGCAAATTCTTACGATAGCAACCATCAGCAGATTGCAGCAATATTCCGCCACCTAACCGATACCAGACATAGCAATACATCATGATCGCGACCGGAACCAGTCCTAATCTATTTGTAATGATAGCATTTGTCGGTAGATAGCAGCAGTTTTCCGTCACCTTATTGATCTAAAATGCAAATAAACATCAAAATCGCTTCCGTAACTGGTATTATTTCACCAACCGGCCGTTACCAGACAGCAGTTGTACATGACAATGATGACCGTTCCCTGGCAATTGTAATACATCTCTGTTGCACTGTATTTGAAGAGCCGTTGAAGACCATGAAGTATTAGATGGAGAGGGTTTTTACTGTTAGCTGTTAATGGTTCCATTTATTCATCTGTAACCTGTAGTGTCTTTAAATGTAAGTTAATGGTAAAACATCTAAAGATACTACTTGAATCCCTGAAACCACAGAAATTTTCACGTCCAGAAAATATACAGTCCTGTAGAGGATATCAGAAGTATCCGCAAGCCTTTAACGTCCGTATGGACATGTCTTAAGTCGCATCTTTTCTACCAATACATCATGAGAAGAAGTAAGTAAGAATAGCAGATCAGCAAGAAGGGTGTTTGTTTGAAATGGTGGAGTTTGGTACTAATTTCATCACATATTTTTATGTTGGCATGTTTGGTAATCAGTTATACTTAATTACATGATCTTTGGATTACAGAACAGCCAGTTGATATACAGCAGTCTTTTCCTGAAGATGACGACATTTCTTTTCCATGTTTAAGATCTTTACATGGGGGATAAATGTGGCCATCCATCTTTCCAGTAGCATTATGAACTTCTTATTGTAAATAAACATTGCTGAAACAGAATTCGTCAATATGCTCCTTAAGTACCAGTCTATACTGGGGAGCAGTATTTTGAAACATTAAAACTATCTGCCAATAATTGTAGTAAATGACAGTTTGATTTTTATCTTGGAACTTTGTCATGTGTTATTGAAGATATTGTAATTTAATCTAGATGTCATGGACAATTTTCATGAAGACATATCTGTTTATCTGTTCCTGGAAGTTTTTTCTCAGTCCATATGTTTATGTTACGTCCTAGACCAAATTTTAACGATCAAATGAACTTTATTTTTGTCAAAACACCAAATTTTTACTTCTATTTATTTCAACAGCATGAGATTAGGTGAAAAGTATTTATTCTTCTATTCCATTTGGGACATTTTAAATAGTATTATACATACAACAAATGTTAAACTTAAAATAGATTGGAGTTGATGGTGTGATGTTGAACATCCGTTTGTGATATAAACAGCAGGCTGTGATCACATTGTACATGTATTAATCCATTTCTCTTTTTTCAGATGTAAAATATTGTCACATCTTCATTTAAATATAAGATGTTTTCATGATAGAAAATAATAATGTACAAATTAACTGTTTGTTTTTGTTTCCTTTATTAACAATTTGCAAGTCTGGTTGTCCCTAACACATAGTTGTACACACCAATTTTGTTATACAACATATATGTAGATAATGTGCAGGAGCGGATCTAGTAATTTAGAAAAAGGGGTTCCCAACCAAGGATACAGTGGGAGGTTCCAACTATATGTTCAAATGCATTGATTGTCAAAAAAAATAGGGGTATTCAAAAGTTTGACAAAGTCTCTCATAAATAAACTTAAGTATAGATGCCAGGATTAAAAAAAAATTATTGTGCCAAACATGTGTTTTGTTTGCAAAAGATTCATCAGTGACGCTCGAATCAAAATAGGTTGAAAGGCAAAATTAAAAAAACAAAGACCATTGAGGAACACAAAATCCTAAAAGTTTTCCCAAATACAGCAAATATGATCAAATATAAGATTGCACCATAAATTCAACTATTACCGTATCCGAAACTAAACACTAATCTCTGCCTTCTTCATGACAAAACACTAACAGTTGTCCTGGCTCCAGTCACCTCAGGTGTCCCTCAAGGCACAGTTATGGGACCAGTACTATTCTGGGTACACATTAATGACCTACCAGAATACATGTCATCCAGTAAGCTCAGACTGTTTGCCGATGACAGTATCATTTAAAAAAACAAAAAATCTCTGACTAATGCACTACAGTTACTAGATGGGAACATAGCTGACTATGCGGTATGGGATTTGCTCATTGTTGAAGGCCATACGGTGACCTAAAGTTGTTAATGTCTGTGTCATTTTGGTCTCTTGTAGACAGTTGTCTCATTGGCAATCATACCACATCTTCTTTTTTATTAGACTGATTGATAGCTTTCCTTCCAGACAAATAGACAGTTCCTACAGTCTCACAAAAGAAAAAAAACATGACTACTGGTACATCCTCCACAGTCACAAACTTGATCTGGTCTTTTCAGCAAAATATCTGAGCATTACACTACAAGTAAACTTAATATTATCAAAACATAGACATAATCATAGATAATGGTAAATCTTAGGGCTTCCTGAAAGAAATTAGCAAACATCATATCAGAACATTATAACTACGGCATAAATAGCGCAAGTTCGACCAAACAAATTTTCATGTTTAGTGCGAGATCCTCGCACAGTTGATCAAACTTCTAATATCGAGATGGTCCAAGAGATGAGACAAGAAAGAAGTCTACGTAGACTTGGTCAATTCACCTTCATTTTTATGTCCCATTTATGGGCATTATGTTTTCTGGTTTGTGCAGTCATTTGTCCGTCGGTCCCGCTTCAGGTTAAAGTTTTTGGTCAAGGTAGTTTTTGGTGAAGTTGAAGTCCAATCAACTTGAAACTTAGTACACATGTTCCTTATGATATGATCTTTCTAATTTTAATGCCAGATTTTCTCCCTTTTCACGGTCCACTGAACATAGAAAATGGTAGTGCGGATTAATTGTCCTAGGGCACATTCTTGTTTTTTCTATTGTTTAATTGTAGAATAATCATTATTTGAACAGAGTATGTTAAAGTTTGTAAATTTTAAAAAAAAAATACAATTGGGAATGTGTCGTAGACGACAACCCGACCACAGAACAGACAAAAGCTGAAGGTCACCAACAGGTCTTCGATGATGCACCAAATAATTAATTTCCTTTGATCTGCATAGTAAAATACAGGATGCTTTATCTTTGGAATTTACTAACTGTTTATCATTGCCACTTGAAATTAGATACTAACGAAGCGGAGAGAAAGGAAAAATTTAACAGGTTTAAAAATTCCTTTAATTCAGACCATTTTTACTGTTTTGGTGAGGTCACTTTTGAATCGATTTACTAATATAAACAAGTTTTTATTTTTTTATACCAACAAAAAACCAACAGACTAGATTTAATATTTTCTCAAAACTGTGCATTTGGTACCAGTAAAGTTCCGAGTCCAATTGCTTTCTGTCCCACAGTTGGCCAGATATTGTTTTTCGTTCTTTTATCCTGACATATCTTTTGATTATAATAGTGTGACTTCATATTTACTGAAATTAGCTATCATCTTAAAAGCTTAATATTTTGGAAGGTAGAAGACCTGGATCCTTTATACTTTGTATATAGATGCATTATGTTATGAAGTTTTCCTATAATTTCCATTGTCCTTGACCTCATTTTCATGGTTCAGTGACTACTTGAATAAAATTTTAGATTTTGAGTATTCCGTACCTTGCAAGGTCCTCGTGCCCCTCGGACAGTTTTTACTTGACCTCGACCTCTTCATGGATCAGTGAACAAGGTTGAATCCATATCTCGGATACTATAAGCAATAGGTCTATATTTGGTGTTTGTGTTTTTGTCTGTTTTCCTAATACTGAATGCAATAGGTCTACTATATTTTGTGTATGGAATGATTGTAAGGTGTACATTTCCATCTGCCAGGTGTCTTTGACCTTGACTTTCATTTTCATGGTCCAGAGGTTATTTTCTTGTGTTTTAGTCTTCATTTGGTCAACTGTTTTGATGAATGAAAATATTTTGCGTTGTACGTGTCAGTCGGGTATGTTTTATTTGACCTTGACCTCATTTTCATGGTTCATAGCTCAATTTGATATTTGTATTTGGTCTGTTTTCAGAGGTATAGCTAGAAAGGAACGATGTGCAAGCAACTAGCGCCAAGCGGAGCGAGGCGAAAAAAATTTGGGACCCTTTTATGGAGAAAAATGTTTTTTTTTGGTTTTCGGTCATAGGACTATTAAAAGATGAGCTATATGTAGATAGGACTTATAAAAAATTATGAATATAAAACTATTAATAAATTTTCTGAACATAAACAACACATATTTGTGATACAGAATTTACTCAAAATTGTCCAAAATCTGCTCTTCGGGTCTAGGCAGAAACAAACTTCTGTATTACTTTAATTGTCAATATTCACACTGAAATCCCGATGAATATGCAGTAATGCTAGTAACTCGTTCATTGTTAATCGTATATTGGTTTTCAACATATGTAGTACACTGAGATCTCCATGGTAGCACTCGCGAGATGTTATAAACCAGCGTACGTGTTCGGCATCGAGCGACCTTCCAATTGAATTCGTCAAAATCACATGCTAGGTCGGTTTCGTATGTCTCAGATAATGTTGAGATTTGTTCGTTTGTTATATTTCTTACAACACGATGGAGCAGATACAACGCAAAGAAGCGATTTTCTGATAATACTAGACGCGACTCCACTCTCCAGTTCCCTTATCATATCATACGGTCTATGAACGCAAAAAATAATGAGACTTTCCAATACTGCTTTAGCGTGTTTGCAGGGTGATTGGCTCTGGTCGTCTGTCGACCACATCGCCTCGGCATATTTTCAACGATATCGAGGGGTTCTGATAATTCTAATGCCGATTGGTACATCTCATTCCAAACTGATGAACCGTGCACTGTATTATGTGCTCCAAAAACTACATGTCGTAGACTGAGTATCTATACTATTAAACGAGAAGACCTCATTTTTGGTGTCGCTTCTCTCCTTTCCACAATAAATTAATCAACACGCCTGTGGCCTATAGGTACAGAGCATAGTCGCATTTGTCATCCATTCATATGATTATTCAGATTGAGTTATTTTGGGAGAAAAACGAGAAAAAGGCATCCGGATATTGTCCCGTCATTGGACAAAATTTTAAGTCAGATTAGACTTCCGGTTTGCGTTTTTCTGTATACTTTGAACATACATATACAAAGAATAAAGTGTATTTTCAGAATTCTATCTGCTATCATTTTCAAGTTTACTATCCACGGCGGTCACAGAGTTTATTAAATAGAGAGGGTCTGTATACTATATCAATGACCACCATGGATCGATTTGTAAACTTAGAATTGAAAGTAAGGGAGCTACCATTTGATTTTTATGGGGGGGGGGGCTAGGATGAAAAATTTTGTCCTGCCTTTTTTTTTAGCTGTAATCTCTGTCCTGCCTTTTTATTTTTCACTCTGTTCGGTCCTGCCTTTTTTTTTTTTAGTTTATCCTGACTTTTTTTACCTAAATTGTCGTCCTGACTTTTTTTTATTGCAAGTGTCTCATCCTGCCTTTTTTTTTACTCAAAACTCCCATCCTGCCTATTTTTTTCAAATTTCATCCTAGCCCCCCCATAAAAATCAAATGGTAGCTCCCTAAATACACTATATTTATATAGTAATGAATGTTCATAATATACAGATAAGCGCTAAAAATATTCATGTGAACTTTTGATACCTTTTCTGAAATTCTCCAGTCATTAAATCTTTTACAAAATTCATTGATTACAAAAAAAAAGAAGATGTGGTATGATTGCCATGTTGAGACAACTCTCCACAAGAGACCAATATGACACAGAAATTAACAACTACAGATCACCGTACGACCTTCAACAACGAGCAAAGCCCATACCGCATACTCAGCTTCAAAAGGCCCCGAACTGACAATGTAAAACAATACAAACCAGAAAACTAGCGGCCTTATTGGTGTACAAAAAGTGAACGAAAAACAAATATGTAACACATAAACAAACGACAACCACTGAATTACAGGCTCCTTACTTAAATGTTCATAACATACTAAATGAAAACTATGTTCATATTGAAATTGATAGAAAACCAAAAATTGGGAATTTTGGAAATAAAGGAGGAGGGATAAAAAAAAAAAAAAGCATTTCCCTGTCCCAAATAACCCGCATATGACTTATGATACTTTTGCTGAAATTCGCCAGTCATTCAATATTTTACAAAATTCTTCCAACAACACTTTACATACTTTAAACTACGCTCTGAATGCCCGCGATTTCGCGGGTGTGTTCTAGTTACAAATTTAAATCTAGTAAAAGATACAAGTTACTGTCCGATTTTGTCATAATCTCCCATGAAAATTTTATTGAAACCAAATGCCGTTATTTAATGATATTTCATCAATTAAAAAAGTGACAAAATAGGTGTTTCCATTAACATTCAATCTATAAATTTTTATTTTTGCCATATTTTTTTTTGCATGCCGAATCGATGTGCACGCAACTGCGTGTTAGCGTATAGGCAGCTACGCGCCTGGTTTTTCTAAAACTATTGGCAATAGGTCAGCTATATTTGGAGTATGGAATTATTGTAAGGTGTATATGTCTGTAGTTATCATCTGACCATGACTTCATTTCCATGGTTTATTGGTCATCTTGGGTTTTCCTGGTTTAGTTTGTTGTCGAGCCTGCAACTTTGTTGCAGAAAGCTCGACATAGGGATAGTGATCCGGCGGCGGCGACGGCGTTAGCTAACTTCTTAAAAGCTTTATATTTTAGAAGGTGGAAGACCTGGATGCTTCATACTTTGTATATAGATGCCTCATGTTACGAAGTTTCCGTCAGTCACATGTCCAATGTCCTTGACCTCATTTTTATGGTTCAGTGACCACTTGAAAAAAAGTTCAGATTTTTTTTAATGTTGAATTCTCTCTTATCATAAGTAATAGGATAACTATATTTGATATGTGCGTACCTTGCAAGGTCCTCATGTCTGTCAGAAAGTTTTCATTTGACCTTGACCTCATTTCATGGATCAGTGAACAAGGTTAAGTTTTGGTGGTCAAGTCCATATCTCAGATACTATAAGCAATAGGGCTAGTATATTCGGTGTATGGAAGGACTGTAAGGTGTACATGTTCAGCTGGCAGGTGTCATTTGACCTTGACCTCATTTTCATGGTTCAGTGGTTATAGTTAAATTTTTGTGTTTTGGTCTGTTTTTTTCATACTATATGCAATAGGTCTACTATATTTGTTGTATGGAATGATTGTAAGGTGTACATGTCTAGCGGGCAGATGTCATGTGAAATTGACCTCATTTTCATGGTTCAGTGGTTATAGTTAAATTTTTGTGTTTTGGTCTGTTTTTTTCATACTATATGCAATAGGTCTACTATATTTGTTGTATGGAATGATTGTAAGGTGTACATGTCTAGCGGGCAGATGTCATGTGACCTTGACCTCATTTTCATGGTTCAGTGGTTATAGTTAAATTTTTGTGTTTTGGTCTGTTTTTTTTCATACTATATGCAATAGGTCTACTATATTTGTTGTATGGAATGATTGTAAGGTGTACATGTCTAGCGGGCAGATGTCATGTGACCTTGATCTCATTTTCATGGTTCAGTGGTTATAGTTAAATTTTTGTGTTTTGGTCTGTTTTTTTCATACTATATGCAATAGGTCTACTATATTTGTTGTATGGAAAGATTGTAAGGTGTACATGTCTAGCGGGCAGATGTCATGTGACCTTGACCTCATTTTCATGGTTCAGTGGTTATAGTTAAATTTTTGTGTTTTGGTCTGTTTTTTTCATACTATATGCAATAGGTCTACTATATTTGTTGTATGGAATGATTGTAAGGTGTACATGTCTAGCAGGGCAGATGTCACGTGAACTTGACCTCATTTTCATGGTTCAGTGGTCAAAGTTAAGTTATTGAGTTTTTGTCTTTTTATCTAATACTATATGCCATAGGTCAACTATATTTGGTGTATGGAAATATTTTATGATCTTTATGTCAGTAGCGCAGGTTTCTTTTGACCGTGACCTCATTTTCACGGTTCATTGCACAGTGTTAATTTTTTGCGTTTTGGTCTATTTTTCTAAAATTATAAGTAATAGGTCAACTATATATGTTGTATAGAAGCATTGTTAGCTGTACATGTCTGCCTGGCATGGTTCATCTGACATTGACCTTATTTTCATGGTTCATTGGTCTTTGTTTAGTTATCTTGGTTAATGTTAAGTTTATGAGACAGTCATGATAGTTGTAATAAACTTTATACTATCAACATAATATCAATGATTAGTATAGAAGGCGAGACATTTCAGCGTGTGCACTCTTGTTTCTTCTATGTGCAATTAGTCAGCTATATTGAAAGCACATTTGGTGTATGGAATGATTGTAAGGTGTTTATTTATTTCCAGTTTGATTTATCTGACTTTACCTCATTTTCTTGGATCATGTTTAATTGATGTGATAGTTGTAGTAAAGCTCCATCTTTAGGATATCAAGTTGAACATAATATTAATGGTGAGTCAAAAAGGCGAGACTCTCCAGCGTGTGCACTCTGGTTTTAATTAATGTATATGCCATCCTTTTCAAGAAATAATTTTATAATTATAGATCAAATAGAGATATAATTCGCCTAACCGCATTGTAGATCATGATACATGTATACACGCTATTTTGCTTTGTACCACACCTTATAATTTTCATATATGTAAAGTTTAAATATTTATTTTTTAGGTAGTTCTCTCAAACCAAATGTATAGGTCTCGCTATATAATCGAAAAAACAAGCAGTGAAAAAAACAACCACCAACACTTACTCTCCATCAACTCATTCCAATTCAAGGCAAGCTTAACAGCATCGAAAACAAACTTTTATTGAAAAAAGAAATCTGTAATATAAAAGAAAGAATATGGGATGTCGACCAATATTTATCACACATAGAAACGTATACACACAGCAAAACACACAAAAAGCAACGGAACAGCGCTTTCAAACTAAAAGCCACAGCAATACCTTCAACTTACCTTCCATCAATTTGAAGACGGCCCCTAGCAACTGAATTCTTTGCTAATTGACGATCACGACAAAACAAAGCCATGGTGTTATATCAAGAAAATAAATCGTTCAAAGAAATCAAACATTTACTGGCATGATTTACCCAAACAATCATACTAAATAATACAAACATTTAGACAACATCGGGGCATATCGAGATATATATATATATGTTGTACATGAAATAACGTACGTGTACATATATACGGCTAAAAAATCATAAAGGCTTTTTAAAATGAATTACCAACTCGAACACAGTCAAAACTAAAACCAATTTTTCCCAACAATACCGACATAAAATTTTATAAAGTGTACAATCTAATAAAAATGTTTTTCATCTTCTAATACGTTACATTTTACTCTTTAAAGAAAATATATATTAATTAAGGGAAATAACTTTTGGTACATAAATGGGTCATTTTCAAAAAATGTCGAATTTTGAAATTGAAAAAAATATTAAAAGTTACTTATTCAAACAACCCTCTACATAAGCAAATCAAAACAAACAGTACTTTAAGAACAACATATTAAAAGATGCAATCTTAATGATGTCATACAAGAATATGTTGAAACATTTTTTGATCGGTGGTACATTATTTTGTCTATCCTGTTACCATTTTCAAAAGATATTTTGGGTTATTAAGAAAAGGTTTAGATCAAATGTTAAGCTTGTTTTACGTAGTCTATTAGATGGTTTTCAAGAGAATAAACTTTTATATATATTCATTCTCTAATATAATAGATTATTTGCCAATTTTCCAGGTTGTATTGAAAAATGCCTCTAAAAATTGGTTTTCAAAGTTTGTAAAAATTACCACAAGTAATGCAAGTCTAAGATAGCAATTTATATTGTTCGGCATTTTTTCACCCTTTCAAATAAACCCAACATCAAGTAAATCTTTCATAAGTTAGTTTACTTTTCTCTTTATTTCATTCGTAACAGGAACGTACGTTTCTGATATATCACTATACAAAAGTCTATCCTGTTATGCGGGGTTCACACATTGCCGATTATTGCTCCCGTTTGAGATCAGACAGCGATACGACACGAAAAGTGAAAAAGTCGGATTAGTATCCTCAATTATCTGGAATGTCCTATTATTGTCTGAACGCAGTCGTTTTAGTTCGTAACAGATTCCTACTGGTCGGGAAGGGTCCGAATAGTTCGGCAAAGCACCCCGACAGTTAGGTGCGTCCCGTAACATTCGGGGAAACTCAGCCGATTTTGTCTAGTCGGATTACAATCGTGCCTATGTCGTGACAGATTCTGCTGTATCGGATCGAATTCCTAACAATGTTCTGTGTATTCGGGACGGTGTCCTGTGGAACGGGAATGATCTGGAGAAGTCCCGACAATAACAGAATACAATACGACTGAGACCAGACAAAGCCGTTTGCAATGCGATAGAGCGGACCGTGATAGGATTACGTTCCGACAGTACCTGATCATCCCGATTATGCCGACAGTTTTCGATCGGATAACTTCCGTCAGCGTCGGTTCACTGTCTTGTCACTATCTGATCTCTGTCGGATTACATTCGGTAGAATCGGGACGCAGTCGTGACAGACTCGGTCGAATTTTACCTGGCGAAAGATACAAATCGAATTTCCATCCACGATTCACAGGATCTTGATCAGACTTTTGACAAATTTTAATCGGGAATGGTCCTGTCAAGGACGGCAGTAAAAATCGTGAATGTGTGACCCCAGCTTTACCTTTTTGTCTATCCTGTTACCGATATCAGTATTGCACTTGCGAATGCTTAATTGGGAAGATTAAGACGTTATAACCTTAAGATGAGTTCAAACAACGAAATATTTCATTCGTTTTGCAGCTATATGTTAAGATAAAGAAATTAACGACGTTTTTGTCTACAATTGTCTATCCTGTTACTGTAACCATAGCAACCATAGTAACAGGATAGACATAACAGGATAGACAAATTTCTTCGTTTTTGATTGCTGTTGTGAAATAACTACTCCCTTTGGTGAAGTGATTATGTTTTTCTATTGTGAATTTGGTTTCCAGCACGTAATTGCACTTTTTACAAGAATAATGTTGGTGTAATTAATCAAAATTGGTGGTAACAGCATAGACATGAAAAAAAGTACGCTCTATTTTTTTGACTTAATGTCTTGAAATTTCTTTTCTCTACAATGCCGTTCAAGAAACGAGGCGTTTCAAATGTAAAGATTACTTTGCACTTTTGAGATCAACACTGACTGATTCAATATTCATAGGGAGAATAATTTAATGGCGGATTTAAGTAGCGGTAACAGGAAAGACATGAACCTCCTGTACGCTGATTCAATTTAGTTTGTAGATAATATGTTACATACAATGATAAAGAAGCTACGATTTTTCGTTAGTGTAATATTTTACGTTCTTAAAAAGTCCCTTTTGCAGATATCAAGGCGATCAGAAAATCGCAAAAAAATCATTTGAAATGTGTTTTTGTGACAATGTACGCAGACAAATACCCCTAAAATCGGTCTTAAATGTAGTTTAATCTTATCAAAATAGATGTAAGGTGTTTTTATTATTAATGTTCTGAATCACAAATCCGACAAGCTTTCATTTAAACCATTACAACTGAAATTTCCATTAGAAATAAAAAAATTAGCATGGGTGTACTGAAAATTCGACATTTTTTGAAAATGACCCAAATAATGAAAGTATATGTATTGTAATAGTTTCATGTAATATGTCGATAGAACATTTTAAATATATTTTTTGAAAATTGTTGAAAGTGGTTTAAATGTACTGATGATTCAATTTACTTTCTCTTTTTTCTATCACTTTTATTAATTTTAAATTATACTATATAGAAATATTTTATTCTTATCGCAGTTTTACACATAATTTTGTTTTAGTCTTTAGACGCAATTTTTAAACTAGGTGTATTTAACATTCTTACATTTCTTTAAAATCTAATTTTTATTAGTCCGTTTAATTTATCAGGTTTGCAAGGTTTTTTTTTTTTTTTTTTTTTTTATATTATTTCTATTTTTTACATTGCGTGATTGAGCTGTTTTATATGTATATAACAGTGTCTCATAAGGGTTGACATTAGGATAAAAAAACTTAAATCAAAAAGTTTGGGGGTGTGGGGGGTCAACATTCGGCTGTAAGTTTTGTTTATCTAAAATCGATTTTACATATATCCCTATTGGTCAATCAATTTTTCCCAAATTAAGTTAAGAGGGGGGTGTGGGGGTCAGTGAAAAAACTATGTGAATTAAGTTTTTTTTATCCTTTATTGAACTTTTGATGTCGTCCCTAAGTCTTTATAGGCTGGGTGTTGATCTTTTTTTTCTGCGATTGTACTTGTGTAAATATTTTACTATTGTGCAAGATCAATACGGGACACTTTAATCAAATAAATTTATCTTATCTTTCCAAAAAAGAAAGAAACTTGCCAGTCAAAACCAATTTTCGATCCAAATATTTAAAAGCAGGATATTTAAAAATCATTGTGAATCGTATAAACAAACTATTTCATTTGATTTTGAACACAGCATTTTAGTACAATAACATTTTAACCTTGTGGTCATTCGTGCGAAGTTACTTAGACACGGAAAAGTAAGTACGCAATGTACTATGGTATGTATATAGTAAAATAATAGTTGTATCAATAATTGTTTATTAAATAATGCACAGTTATACTCCAATGGGATTGAATGCATGTATAAATCAACAAATTCAGTTTACAATACATCATGAAAAACAATAAAAGAACAAAACATTATATACATATGTATATCAGTAAATCGCGCTTTCTCTACATCTAAAATACTTTGTCAGACAGTTTCAAATGGAATCAAAAGTTAAAAAAACTTGAAAGATATGGCTCAACATAAATAGGATATAAAAGAATATTCGCATGGTACACAAATGCCACCCATGCACGATCCTTAACGCAACCTTTTATACTACAACATAATAAGCTTAGTATGAATTTGTTCTACCATAGATGTACTGTTTATAATTGTTTTATGTATAATAGTCACTTTAAATACAAAAATATTCACATGTGTTCGAGATATTTTGTATCTCTTGCTTTTGTGTATAAAAAAAAATAATGAGATATACGTGTTATTATACATGGCTTCATGATCCTTTTAAAGAACTTCTTGCTTCTTTTATTCATATTTTAAATGTAAATTGAAAAGGGTGCAGCCGCCCATATCTGATCGTTATCATTTAGTTGACTTTAGATGGTATTAAATATACAGCTTATTATTCAAATATTTAAAACAAATAAAACTAGAAATCTAACAATGTAATTCTCAAGATAAACATATAAAGTAAATAAATCACAATTGTTTGAATTATATATAAATACCTTGCATAATATAACCCTTATGAAAAAACTAAGATATTTAAAATTTATCCAAACTTCAAAGAAATCAATTTCTAAAGAACACATACGGTGCAGTGGTGGGTTTGATCATTAAGTATAATATTGACAATTCATAACAACACCTTCATAGTTCGATTGACTTAAAATTGCATAACTTGAAATATGATCGAAAATGAAATAGATATCCTGTTGAACTTCATAGGTACACCCATATATATCTGATGATTGAAGTAAGAGTGCGTAAGTTTTACACTCCTCTATCAACAATTCACTATATATACACATACATAATAGGATGTCATAATATTTACGCGGTCATTGTTAATATGGGTAAACACACTGAATTATATTTTTAATGAACTACAGTATAAAACATTTTTGACATTTTTTAGGTAAATTGACGTAATATGAAATTTGGATGACATAAGGGTAAAATGGATCAAGATATATTGTTGGACTATAATGGAGAGAAGAAAATGTAAGTAATATTGCCCATATCGGGCTACACATATATTTCTTCTTCCTTCTTTTGTGTAAAGCTTTCAAAATTAATTGTAGTGTAATTTTATCATGTGGGGAGAACTCGAAGGATAAAATTGAGAATTGGGGAATGTGTTAAAGAGACAACAACCCGACCAAAGAGCGGAAACAGCCAAATTAACAGATATCGGAGAACTGGTTTTCGAAAGTATCTTAGGACATAATTATATAAGTCCTTAGTGATGTATTTGAAAGTATCTTAAGTTAAGATAATTTCTTAAATTAAACGTAAATTTAAGACATCAAAATACATGTTCAAGATGGTGTCAGGATCGTTAGAAATATTTTTCCTATAAAATTGTATCGATACATTTGATTTTTACCGGGGGGGGGGGGGGGGACTAGGAGCTAGGACTTTAGTTGTAATCTCTGTCTTGCCTTTTAATTTTTCACTTTGTTCCACATGGCTTTTTTTATCAGTTTATCTTAATTTTTTAACATACATCATCATCATTGCCGAGTTGCTCATCCCGCCTTTTTATTTTACGAAAAATCTCCTGTTCTTCCTTTTTTTCAAACTGTATCCTAGCCACACCCCGTCCCCTAAATATCAAATGGTAGCTCTATATAATGAGTATTATTCAACTCTTCATTGCATGAAACCTTTAGTTGTTATCAATTTCTGTGTCATTTTGTCTCTTATTATATGGAGAGTTGTCTCATTTTAACAATCATACCACATCTTTTTATTTTCAAGCATAATTTTTCGTGAAGTATATCCCTATGCTTTTATCGTGTATTTCAATAAGAATGTGCCTAAGAAACAAACAGTCAACTGGTCAATCAAATTTTGTCTTGAGCACATGTAATAAACAGAGTTGCTAGTATTGAAAATAAAGGGAGCATATGGAAGATTTGATTATGCTGCATATACATGCATTATGTGCATTAAATGCAGGTGTACGACGTGCAAAAATTAGCCTCAATATCTGTGTAAACATTGTTTTCCCAATTTTATTAAACTACAACAAAAGACTTCAAATATTTTAATATATTATAATTATACAAGTATAACAGTGTCTTCAACGAGTTTATAATGGTTTTCCAACTTTCTGTCATTACGTTTCTTCCATGAAACTACGGTAAACATCGCAAATTGTGCCCAAGTTGGTGTATGCACATTTCTTCAAAGATAATTGCCGACTGACCGATTCTATTTGAACGAATTAATGTTGATGATCATTAATGACCCATCCGATAAACGGATTACCTATAACAACAGATTATGACACCAGTTGTAACCATTGATTAGCTTGGGGTGGTAAACAGTCATAATCTTTTCCCCAGGTAAAATTTAGTAATTAGCGTATCATATCAATACGCAAATTAATATGCAATCGATCTTCAAAAAAGGCAGGGCGCCCTGGAAACTGTAAAAAGGGCACAGGGCGCCACTCGGAAAAGGGCGGGCGCCGCGCCCTCTGAAAACGGCCTAGCTGGAACACTGTTAAATATTTTAAATGCATGTACATTTAATAATATTAATTCTCCAAAATTCACCATATTTTTCCTTTTGTGGTTTTCTGTTGGAGACTGTATATTGACCTCTATGTAGCCTTTTCAACTTATAAAAGGGGATACATTTCCATAGAATTAAACTTTTCTGAAAGAATTAATTATATATATTGATTCCATGTATTTTCAATAAACAATAAATATTGAAGTCTATAACAGGCATCTAGGAGCAGGCTCAACACTATTTCTATACATGTATTAATATATACCAAAATGTGGACAAACCTACATTAAATATTCTACTTCAACGACTTTAATTAGTGGAGCACTAGTAGATCAAATTAAAAAGTCACAATGGTTAAATACTCCAATGGCAGTCTTTCCTGCTAAAATCTTGATGTGTAGAATGTGATATACCATTTTTGGGTCAATGACTGTCCTTTAAATTAAGGTCATTTTGACAGGGCAAAATATGAAAAAAAAGTAAACTATGATCTGGAAATTGAGTTCCTTTTCGCAAAATAAACCCACTCAAACTGAACTTTAAATGCAAAAGACCCCTAAATGGCTAACAGATATTGCTATAGAGAATTATAGTCCAGGATTATACATGTTATTAAAGAATTCAAGAAATTTACACCGATTCTGTCAGATGAATGGACTAGATTGAGATAAGTTATATAGACATAAAGGTTTTTTCCATCAGTTGTGGTGTAAATTAAATCAGTTGTATTTTATGGTTGACATATTTATGTCTACATTTAAACATGTATGTATGTACATGTACTAAGATCATTGGCTTTTCAATGCATTGATATTTTTCAATACCAATTATCTATTTATTTTTCTATTGTTGGTATTTTTCAGCTTCCTAAAACAGTTTTAACATAACATGAACGCAAGCTTGATATGGTGTCCTCACACATTTTGACATGGCTGCCAAAATTTTGGTTGAAATATGTGGCCTCTTCTCATCGGTTATTGTGCTATTAAGAATGCATTCTGGCGTCACAATTTCATTTGAAAAGGCATGCAAAGTACAAATTCAAATGACATGTTTATCGCTCTGCGAAATAGTACCAATACTGTTTTTTCCACTCCCTTACTTGGCCCTAGACAGTTGCTTACCTGTTTATCTTTCTATCACTGGCATTTCTAGACTAGAGATTTCATGCGTTCAAATCTGACATAAAAACCCATGTTCTATTGACCCTTTCGGGGTCCGGGGTGTGTCTTTTTTTGAAGTTCTTATTCTGGATGTAGGGATTTGATATTTTCAAAATTCAGGACTTTATACGGATTTCATGTTTTTATTGTCAGGATTTCAGGATCAGGACAACTCCGATCCCACTCTTAAATAATGACTCATTTGACTTGCCTTCTAATTCTATATAAAAAATCACAACTCAGAACAGGAACAATGACACAATGACAATATTTAATTTACTTCGACAACTGATCACCTGATATGCAAAGCTAAAAACAGACACATAAATAACATAAAATAGTATTGACAGATTGATTGCACTACAGAACCCATTATCATGCAAACATGCTACGTGAATGTGATTGGTTATCAAATAATACAGAATTGATGCACGTACATGTACAGTTTTAGAAGAAATTAGTTCATCAAATGTGAGTTTGTGATCTTGTGGTTTAGACCGATGGCTACAGTGCTGAAGGTCCTGAGTTAGATTCTCACTTGGGGTGCTAAAAATATCAGAACATCAGAAGGGTAATTTTCACCCTCTCACACACTTCTTTGTTAATTTTCTGGGATTGTTGAAAACTTGCATATTCATCGATATTTAATTTTGTGGTTTTAACAATCCAGACAGACAAATAGCAATAAAGTGTTTAGGAAAACATGACCTAAAACCTCCTTCATGTATGACAAAAATACATGGGAACTCATATTGAATGGTCAAATGTGTTTAATATGAAAATTGCAGTTAAGACAGTAAGAATCACATATCAGCCATTACTGTAAATGGACTAAAAGTATGACTTTTGAGCAAATTTAAAGGGAAATGACATGGAAGGGGCCAAATAGTGTTCAAGGGGAGGAAATGCTGTTTAAATTAGTATGCAGGTTTTAAATATAGAGGGAAGTTGAGTCATCTTTTTGCTTGAAGTTAATTGACGATTTTTCGTAAGCGTGAAACGTGAAAGTCAAATTATTGTGAACGAGAAATGAGGTTTTGCGAGACCCAGGATATGAGAAAAAAATGAGAATTGCTTATGTACATAGTGTAAGCGGGATACGGGAATCTGACAAAACATTAAGTGGGATCCGGGATCGGAAACCCCCAATGAGACCCCCTTATGTAGTTTTACCTTCTAATTCTATAAAAAAAAAAAACACAACTCGGAACTATGTCTATAATTCACTTTGACTACTGATATGCAACCCTAGAAATATATCATAAAATAGCGATTGAAAGATTCATAGCACTTTGAAAGGATAATTCAGACACGTGTTACGCGGGGAGCATGTTAATTTGTTTACAAATAATAATGTCACGTGATCGTGCACTGACCTCAAGTTGCATCGCCCTTACAACAAATTCACTAATACATGACCATTTTCATGCAAACATGCAACGTCAATGTGATTGGTTATTAAATTATACAGAAATAATGCATGTTCAGTTTAAGAATAAATTAGTTTATCAAATAGATGCGATTTTCACTTTTGACACGAATAGGTCTGGTTAACATTTCTGTCATCGGAGATAATATTGAGATAAATGGGATAAAACGGACCGTCAAAGAGGTCTAGAGAAGCACATCAGTAGAACCTTAACATTAATAAGTAATACTTACCAAAATTTCTCTAATTAAAAAACTATATAACTGAATTTTCACAAAGATAACGGTAAATAATTTTGTTGAGGTGATGTTGCTGGTTAAAGTGGCGCGAAATAATATTCTTACTCCTATTGCATTACGTAAAAACAAATGTATAAAATTGAATTTGACTAAAGTTCAGCATAAAAAAAACGTGAATTTGCTAAAGCCTGGTAAAATATTAATGATAAAGTGTGTATAAATTATTCGTAAACGAAATTACCCGTATACTTAACTAAGAATTACATTTGAGCGCAAGGAGATCTTTATTTGTGAATCCCGTGAATCGGTTTATTATCGACCCGTTGATATCAGTGGGTCAACGGAATTTTTTTGCGTTGCGTTTGCATAGTGAGACCTTCACACTATACAAATCCTTGATTGATGCCATCTATTTTTATTGCGGGTTCCACATATTTAAATCGGAATTAAAGAAAAAATGGAATGTTGTTAGCAGAATCAAAACAGAAATGATGAACATTGCAACATTTTCAGCAAAATATAAATAGGATGGAGGATCTGTGTATTCACATTATTTGTAAAACTCTCCTTCTTCATGTGAAGCGTGTGCTTTACATCGAGGCTTGCTATGCTTATCATTGACGCCATAGTACTTCAACCAATCAGACAATGTTTATTTTGGGCATTAAACCTTTTTTGACTCAGATTTTGGAATATTTTAATCGAAATTATAGAAAAATGGAATGTTGTTAGTACATATAAAATAGAAAATGATGAATACTTTTAGCTAAAGATAATTTGGAAGGGGGTTCTGTGTATTCACATTATTTGCACAACTCTCCTTACTGATGCCATATTTTGGAATTTCCGTGACCTAAATGGTTCGCGAAAATTAATATTTTTATATATAGTATAGTAATTACATTAATAACACCCAACCATAACAACTTCAGTTTAAACAACGCATTGATTGTAAATAGTTATTAACTATTTATTACCTCTACTCTTTATGATAGTTTTATGATCGTTTGATTTTTTTGTGAATATATGACTGAGATATATTTAAGATATTCCTATAAAATATCCTCGTCTTAGGACACCATCGATAAATAGTGCCCTTTAGTATAAGCTGGGTATATTTATGTTCCTGGTATAAGTTGAACAATTTTTATATTCAATGTTAAAGAGTATAAAATCAAGACTTCTGGTATAGGTGACGTTAAATAACTTGAAATCTCTTACATTTTATACACATCTCAATAGTGGAGATATGTAGTAAGGTTGAACGAGACAGCAACCAAACAATGAAATAAAAATAAAGGAGATAGAGAGTTAAAATATTAAC
Organism: Mytilus edulis; assembly: GCF_963676685.1. Classification (NCBI taxonomy): domain Eukaryota; kingdom Metazoa; phylum Mollusca; class Bivalvia; order Mytilida; family Mytilidae; genus Mytilus; species Mytilus edulis. The sequence goes on along the minus strand of NC_092352.1, from coordinate 67,491,472 downwards.
ATTATGCCTATTTGAAATACCAAAAATTTGGGTAACCATTTCTATGCTATCAAATATATGTTAGTCTTGAGCTCCATCGTTTCATGGCGCTGTCCAAGTACAAATTGTTGATGAGCCTTTCTTACCACAAATTGCATCTTAAGTCTGTGATACGACAAAGTGCAACTTAAATCAGTGCATCTGTGCAATGAAAAAGTTCAACTTTAAGTCTGTGCTAGCTATAACAAAGTGCATGCAGCACGAGTTTGTGCTATGACAAAGTGCAACTTAAATCTGTGCCTGGACAATGTGCCACAAAAGTGTGTTTCACGACAATGTGCCACAACAAAGAGAAACAAAGTGCAACTTAATTCTGTTCCACGAAAAAACGCAACTTAAGACTGTCCCATGACAAAGTGCATCTTTAGTCTGTACCACGACATAGTGCAACACAAGTCTGTCCTCCGACAAAGTGTAACTTAAGTCTGTCCGCCGACAAAGTGCGACACAAGTCTGTCCTCCGACAAAGTGTAACTTGAGTATGTCCTCTGAAAAAGTGTAACTTAAGTCTGTCCTCCGACAAAGTGAAGCTTAAGACTCTCCACCGACAAAGTGAAGCTCAAGTCTGTCCTACGACAAAGTGTAGCTTAAGTCTGTCCTACGACAAAGTGTAACTAAGTCTGTCCTCCGACAAAGTGAAGCTTAAGTCTGTCCAAGACAAAGTGTAGCTTAAGTCTGTCCTACGACAAAGTGAAGATTAAGTCTGTCCTACGACAAAGATAGGCTTAAGTCTGTCCAACGACAAAGTTTAGCTTAAGTCTATCCTACGACAAAGTGAAGCTTAAGTCTGTCCTACGACAAAGTGTAACTAAGTCTGTCCTCCGACAAAATGAAGCTTAAGTCTGTCCAACGACAAAGTGTAGCTTAAGTCTGTCCTCCGACAAAGTGAAGCTTAAGTCTGTCCTTCTACAAAGTGAAGCTTAAGTCTCTCCACCGACAAAGTGAAGCTTAAGTCTGTCCTACGACAAAGTGTCAGCAGAGTTCTCGTAAATTTGTGTTTCCCTGTTGGTCTTAGAAGTAAATCTATTGCAATATACCAAAAACTGTGTTGGTCCTTTGTAAAAAAAAATGGTGGTCAAAACCTGCGGAACACTACTTTTCGAGAGCTCTAGTTTATCATACGACACATGCTATGTTATTAAATCAAGTTGTATTTTAACTTATGAAAAAATAATTATTGTTCCTTGACAACTAGTAATTACGCTAAGGTAAATAGGTCTATTGCAAAGACCACAACTTTGTTGAGGATATCGGTTTTTATAACGGTATTAAATTGACTAAAAATGTAAGATATTTCAATCGTTTAACTGTATAAATGACCCAATGCAACATATTTTGGCCTCTAACATCAATAAAGAGGCATTATTTGTTGTAATGCGAATCTAATGCGGAAGTATAAGTACCGTTAATGTTAAAATAACGTTTCGGCCACAGTCATTAGAAGTGTCATTTTGTTAGCCGATTTTTACGGAAGCGTATTAGCGCCACCCAATTTTTTACGCTAACCTTTGCGATATAACACAAACTTTTGCGAAATAACGCAAACCTTTGCGTTACAACGCAAAACTTTGCGAAATAACGAAAACCTTTGAGTTATAACGCAAATATCTTGATTTCAATTATTCATTAAGTTTTGTAAATATGTCCGTCTGTCATTCATGTCGGTTGTGATTTGCTAGTAGATATAAAAAGAAACATACAAACAAGGCCAACTCATTATGATAAATATGCATAGGAATAATGGAATACTTGAAGTGCAATTATACATAAATTAAGACTGCTGTGTGCATTAGAAAAGTATACAAATTAACAAGAAAATAGTCTAGTATATAGGCATATTTAAATTGAAAGATCAAAAATAATGTCATACAATTGTGAAACTTCCAAGTCAAATAGGCAAAATGATCTTTCTGTTTTAAAATGAATTATTAATAAGGAAATTTTTTTTGTAAATTTTGATGCAAGAAATCTCAGAATATGATAAAGATTCTTTGATAGAAAAGTCATTGAATTTTCATTTCAATAAAGTGAAGTATTTTAAAGATGCTTTGGTAGCAATTTGAATGGAGAGAATATAATTTTATTAATAAAACATCTTCATTCTATACATTTATTGCCAAAGGGTAGCTTGTTTGAATCTAACCATTTCTACACTGTTCTCAAACGAGAGCTTACTTTGGAAGTATATTTATTTTCGGTTATAGCTATATGTTAGCAGGGTTGATTTTTTTTGGGTATAACCTCAATTTACTAAATTTTCTTTGTAATGCATATACTAGTAGTAACATGTATATCGTTTTGGTGGGGCCTTTATAGTTTTCTGTTCGGTGTGAGCCAATGCTCTGTGTTGAAGGCCGTTTTTTGGCCTATGATGGTTTACTCTTACGAATAGTGACTTAGATGGAGAGTTTTCTTATTGGCACTCATACCACATCTTCTTATATCATCCTGCTCATTATTCGTCAATGATATGTTCTAATTATGCAAGCATTTTAATTTACTTTGCAATGACTACAAAGTTGATAGATTTTAATATATACAGCCTCCTCCATTAATAACTGCTGTTTCCTTTCAATCTTGAATAAGAAATAAGATAAAACAAATGTTTGCGTTATAACGCAAAGATAGGAAGAAAAAAAATGTGTGGCGCTAATAGGCTTCCGTAGATTTTATTAATTTTAACAATGTGTTACATTTAGCAATTATAGATGATTAAAATCATTTCCAAAGTCCGTTCGATCATTAAGATTTTGTACAGTGTTTAACTTTTTTCTATATTAGCATATTATAATCATTTAAAGAATTGTATAGTGATACATTAATATACATAGCTGTTAATCCCTCATGTAGTAAAACTTAATATCACTGAGGATGTAAATTATAAAGAAGGAGACCATTCTCATGGATTTGACATGTACAGTTGATTCTGATTGAGTAGCACGATTTTACTTGAGTAAAAGTACAGTGGCGGATCCAGAACTTTTCATAAAAGGGGGGGGGGGGGGGGGGGGGGGCTGCTCCAGTCATGCTTCAGTGATTCCTTATATAATCAACCAATTTACAATTTTTCCCAAGCCCGCCCCCCTGAATCCGCCTGTGCAGTATTGGATTAAAACGTTTGAACTGGAATCATGACTCGGCCTTAAAACGATTAATGTAAATTGTAGAAAACACGTTAATTAAGGCACCATAACTACACGAGCAATGCTACTCTCATACGAATCATACGACGAGTGAAATGTGTATTATCTGGTGGAGTCTGCATCAGGGCAGGTAATGCTGCCATGATGGTAAACATGTGTTCTTCATAAGGAGGAAAATAAAATAAATGCGTGAAATACACTTATAATTTATTCATTTTCCGTATTAATAGTTTCAATCGCTTTAAAAAATCAAGCGGTAGATTGTAAAAAGGTGTCGTTCGTCTTTTATACGATAACACTTTTGTATCTACAAACAAATGCTTCCTAAACGACTTTAATAGTGAATTTTTGTTTTAACAAAAACGTTCAAATCTTGCCAAATAATATAAACGGTATTTTTATACTGTTTTTGACGTAGTAAATAACGCGTTGGCGATGTTTTTTTTTAAATATCAGCTAATAATTTATTCCTAATGAAATATGAAAATATCTCGTTATAAATGATGTGTTATGTGTTTGATTAAGATTCGGATCCACTCAATATTCGTTTGCATTCATCAAATATCTATACAAGCAAAGAGCATTTAAGTCAAGAATGAAGTAATATAATTTTATGTGATAACATATTACTAATTTATCATGTTTATATTTAAAGAAATATAAAAAAAATCATCGTTTAAGAAAATTGTTTGACTTGCTATAAATCTTGAATTGCATGGGTTCACATACATCCGTGTACTTTAAAAAAACAACTTGGATGCTTTGATTTGCAATAAATCTAAAATTTGGTTCAAAGCTAGCATCCGTGTACTTTAAAAGACAACTTACGGGCTTTGACTTGCAATAAATCTAAATTTGGGTTTACAGACATCCGCGTACTTTAAAAGACAACTTGGGTGCTTTAAGAATATTTAAACGAAATTCTTGGGGATCTATACTTTGAAATGCTTGATCTAATTTAAAATGTATATGTTTAATGCAACTCAAGTTACTTTTATTTTTTTTTAAAAGAAAACGATGAAAAGGGGCATTTAGAACCCATAAATCAAGAGAAAAAAAGACCCCACCGTGGGCAAAATTAAAACGACGAAAATACAAATAAAAGTCCACAAAGAAACATATTGTTCATTTCTCGATGACGATAAAAAAAAAATCAACTGATTTTGACGAATCATGATATATGTTTTCCAATTATTATAACGGTAACGTTTTAAATTAAATGATTGACACCTCTGACAAATAAGGATAATTGACAAACCACAATAAGGCATTTCAACCATCTTGAAAGATTTCAAGGATCATTTATTACAACACGGGCTCGTAAATGTAAAGAAGAATATACTATATATATATATATATATATATATGCTTTATATTTTAATTGCATTGAAAGATATCTGTTGTTTTATACTTCTTATTGATCTCGTTAGGCCGTCATAAAACAATTTATAGTAACAGAACTTAATGAAATTCATCAAACTGACAAGTTGTCACAGTTAGCTAAGATGGTAGGTTAGGGGAAACTGAGAGGAAAACAAATCCAGACAAATACAAACAAAAACCACGAAAAGCTACTGGTCTGACAAGTGTTTCAAACTGGCCCGAGTTGTCTTTTCACCACTAGATTCCACCTCAAGCTGCAAAGAAGCCATTTTTACAGATATTTCGTAGATATCCCGTTGTTCAACTATAGAAAACATCACAGGAGTTAGTCTTTGTTTTGAACCGACGGTTTATATTTACACTTTGAAACGACCCAAGATTTAAATGGTACCTGTAAGTGTAATTGTAATCCTAATCGTAGGTGTATAACAGTTTCCGCAAATGTCTACTATCACTAAGACTTATATTATATATAATCCCGTCCCTGATCAGTGCACTTTCTATTTTTGAAGTATATCATTGTATTCAATTCGTTCTCGTCTACAATTTGACGGCGTGCACAAAGTTGACGACAACTGTAAAGTGCGCTTATAGTTTTATACAACCTTTAATCAAATATTTTTTGAATAAGATTTTTTTTATGATAAAATGATGAATGTATACCATTAAAATCCACATCACTAGTAAGGTAAATTAAAATTTAATCTATAAAGTATGAAACGAACATATAGAAAACGGAAACAATACGATTAAACTTGTAACATTAAATAAGCATAAATAGAGTTTTTGACCTAAAACCAGAGATGGGTCCGATTACTTTCAATGTAATTGATTAAATTACAATTACTTTGTCATTTGTACGATGAAATTAAATTAATGATTACATCTTTTCTGAAAGTGTCTGATTAAATTAATGATTACATTGGCAAAGTAATCCTGATTACATCTGATTACAATGAATAAAAAAAAAACACATTTTAAATGATGTGAGTGAATTAACGTTTAATACAACTATAGCACTTTTACAAGAGGATTTTGTTGTATATATATTTAAAATGATAACTTCAAGCTTCATCAATTTAATAAACCATGTACATGTACATCTTTAAATTGTGAATATATGTACAATATCTTTTTAATAATTGTATTATGTTTCTTCTTAGGCTAACGATGTCTTTTTAATACTGTAACAGTTTATTTTTTACTGAAGTATACAAATCAATTAACATGCTTCATAAAGTAAACCAAACAATCGTAACATGTTAAATATTTATTAAGATTTTTTTCATTGTAATCAGAATGTAATCAAAAAGTAATCAGGATTACAGGGTATTTTGAAAAGTAATTGATTAAATTAAATTACATGTAATCAGATTTTTGGCTGATTAATGATTACAGTGATTACTTGATAAATTGTAATCAATTACAGCTGATTAACGATTACAATTACAAATACCCCAAGTCTGCCTAAAACTTATACAAATTCAACATATTTTCCCGCGTTTTCGTATAATAGAATTTTTCGGATTCGGACTAGGACATCACACGAAATTCATCACAAAAATTTCAAAAACGGTCATGGTAGATAAGTTTGGAATGATCTTCGTTATGTGTAAGAAGTAGTCATTTGGAAGGACTAAATTAATATTCGAAATGGAAGAATCGATAAGAAAAATATGTAATTGCAATCTTTTTATTTTCAAAATAACTTGGTTTTCCAAATGTGTATAACCAGAGGTTTAAAATAATCTGCAAAATACGAATGATGCGATGGTCCAGACTGAATACCTGATTTTTGTTAATTTCCATGCAGCTATCATGTACCAATCTAAAAATACGTTTTAGCGCTATTTTCTGAAAAGAGTACACTAGTCGCTAATTGTTTTCATTGCTCTGCTCTTAGTATATATTTATTTATATTTCCAGAATGTGCAGGTGCTGCACTTTTTTGTTCGAAAGAAAAGAAATATGTTGAACGTAAATGTTTAAAGTTATGTGATAATCTAAGTTTCCAGTATTTTTGTTACGCATTTGTTTTCGGGGGGATAATGCCGACGTCGTAAATGATTTTTTTTATTGTAGTACAAAAGCGTAAGGGATTTGCAATAAATCACTGTCAGATTAGATGCTTAGAAAAAACGAAGTTCTCTTGAAGTTTTATCACAATAGGGTGCTTTTCTCAGTTTTAATTTTTAAGGTATCCTAAATTTATATGCCGGAACTCAGCTATATGCTGTATTGTGAACGTATCGGGTATTACCAATTTACTCAAGAATTGAATGCTCCTTTTTGTTTCATTGGAGTGTAATTCTAGAAATGTGCGCACGGTCAACGCTTTTGCAACCCTATGTAATTAATAAAAGAAGCATTTCAATTACATTTTTTTCTAGGATCATGAAAACACGATCTCTATCAAGTTTTTCTTTTATCTACCTCTCCACTTTAATGAGTGGCCGTTCATGTCAAAATAACGATGGTTTCATCTAGATGGTTTTTCCATCTAGATATCTGCTGAAAGCATCTAGATTCTTTCAACCAGCATCTAGATGCTTCTTATAATTATCTAGATGGTTGTAAAAGAGGGACGAAAGATACTAGTAGGACAGTCAAACTCATAAATCGAAAATAAACTGACAACGCCTGGCTAAAAATGAAAAAGACAATCAGACAAACAATAGAACACATGACACAACACAGAAAACTAAAGAATAAGCAACACGAACCCCACCAAAACTAGGGTTGATCGCAGGTGCTCCGGAAGGGTGAGCAGATCCTGCTCCAGATGTTGCACCCGTCGTGTTGCTTATGTTATAAAAAAATCTGGTAAATAGTCTAAATCTGTAGGTCACATTCATGAAAGGGAAGGGGATTGTAGTTACGACGTAAGGAACTTATCCGATATCATTTGTGAAACTGTTATTCCATAACGGTCAACCAACTCGTGATGGCGTCCTTAAAATTTACGAAGAGATGATTTCAACTTCACAATTTGGAACTCTTGGTTTAAAAGCTTCCTTGTGAGCAGCAACCCTCTATCAAGAAAATCATGATATGAAATGCAAGCACGGGAATATCGTATCAATTGGAAGATATGTATACCGTATGCAGGTGCTGCTGGAATGTTGCTACTTAGAAATGGAAAGTTCACAATTGGAAAGCTGAAATCATCTCTTTTTGTCGTACATTTTTGTTTTCAACCGACCCTCATTATCAATTTCTAGATGTAAGTCAAGATATGAGGCAGACTGAACTGTATCTATAGTATCCTTTATCTCTAGTTCGATGGGATAAATGCGTTCAACATGGTCACCAAATTTTGAATTATTTAGTGAAAGAACGTCATCTATATAGCGGAAAGTAGAGTTAAAGGATATTGCTAACCTCTTATCTTTCTTCGTAAGAAGTTCCTGTATGAAGCCAGCCTCATAATAATAAAGAAACAAGTCGACAAGAAGAGGGGCACAATTGGTTCCCATTAGAATGCCGACAGTCTGTTGAAAAAAAACGTCCCCCGAACGTAACAAATATGACTTTTTTTGTTGTCAATCAAAACATTAAACAACTTGATAATGTCAGTTTCAGAGAATTATTTGTTTCAATCAGAGTGATCCTTTACAAAGGAGGATTTATCCTTCCCTAAGACAAGATGCTTGTATCTACGTTGGCCATTCTTATTTCATGAAACAACGCAATACCAACACTTTCAATTTGTCTTTGAGTTTGGAATTAGGAATACTTGTGTAAAGTGTAGAAAAGTCAAATGATTTAATACTATTGCAAGATGAAAGAAAGTTGGCTTGTATATACTGTAAAAGATCTTCGGAATTTTTAAGTATCCACATCTGATTCACGCCACCTCTAGAATAGGCAGTTTCACAATAACTATGAAGCCCGTCTTTAATTGCTGATAAAATAGATGTAAATAGTGTAGAAAGAGGTTTCGTGGAGCACTTGGAAGACCCAGCAATATACCGCTGTTTGTATGGACACTTATGTAGTTTAGGTATCCAGTACAGTGATGGAAGATCCAGTTCTTCATCTTTGGTTGAACTTCCAAAGGAACATAGAACAGACCTATGATTATCCAGGATTTCCTCTTTGGTTAGTGTCGTGAGGGTATATGTTGAGTTTAAAGTGAATTGTCAATACCTAATTCGTTTACCAAGCAGTTAATGTAATGAGTTTAACACACAAAAACGAACGATGTTGTTCAGGGCTTTATCTGCGGGGATAACAACATATTTTTCATATAGGTAGGATAAGTATTTTGCAACATTTAGGTCTTTGAAGATTGACGTAGCATGGGCATTGGTAGACCCATTCAGTTTCTCAATTCTGATTTGTATCAACGACCTCACCGCATTAATCCCTTCTGAAAGAGTTGTAAGTTGTAAGATACATCTAGATACCCTTTTCCATTAAGATATTTTCAACAACCATCTAGATACTTCTTGAAAGCATCTAGTTACTTTTAATTAGTATCTAGATGCTTCTCACAAGTATCTAGATGCTTTGTACAAGTATCTAGATGCTTCGCAAAAGTATCTAGATGCTTCGTACAAGTATCTAGATGCTTCGTACAAGTATCTAGATGCTTTGTACAAGTATCTAGATGCTTTGTACAAGTATCTAGATGCTTTGTACACGTATCTAGATGCTTCGCAAAAGTATCTAGATGCTTTGTACAAGTATCTAGATGCTTCGCAATAGTATCTAGATGCTTCGCAAAAGTATCTAGATGCTTTGTACAAGTATCTAGATGCTTCGCAAAAGTATCTAGATGCTTCGTACAAGTATCTAGATGCTTTGTACAAGTATCTAGATGCTTTGTACAAGTATCTAGATGCTTTGTACAAGTATCTAGATGCTTTGTACACGTATCTAGATGCTTCGCAAAAGTATCTAGATGCTTTGTACAAGTATCTAGATGCTTCGCAATAGTATCTAGATGCTTCGCAAAAGGATCTAGATAATTTAAATAAGCAACTAGTTACTATGACTATCTAGATGAAAATAGACTAAAACTGAATACAAATACTTTTCAATTTGCTTTGAAGTATCTAGAGTTTTCGACCATCTAGATACTTCAACGAAGCATCTAGATACTAACACGAACTATCTATATACTTGTGCGAAGCATCAGATACTTGTGCGAAGCATCTAGATACTTGTGCAAAGCATCTAGATGGTTATACGAAGTATCTAGATGGAAAATGTATCTAGATGGAACCATCGCTATTTTAACATGAACGGCCACCCATACACTTTATTGTGGAAGCTCCTGTCATCACGAATCAGTGTTGCATTTCGTTGATTTTAGAATGACGCGAGGATGCTGTAAGCCAATCCAATGATAACGTAATTATAATGAACATACATGTAAAGTTTTTATATCTAAATAAGGATGTGGATATGATTGTCAATTAGAGCTGTTCTAAGTGCTGCACAACATTTATGTTAATTGACAAGGTATCACGCCTCCTATATGAATGAACAAATAACAGGGTGAACATTTCAGGGACTTAATTTTCGGCTCTCCCTTGACATAATTTTCATGCATGGTCTTGAGAAACGATTATAGTCCGTCGGACGGGGACGATAATTGGCTGACCCATGTTAAGAGGGAGCAATATCTCTTGCACGTTAAAGAAACCCTTGTAGATTTCGAAAAAGAGCAGGCTAATGCCACTACAAGGCAGCACTCGTACCCGCAAAGTGGTGAGGGATTAATATAAGTTGTAATAACTTGTTTACCAATCCAAATAAATAAATATGTTAAAACTAAACAATAACAGGGAAAAAGACATACATTTGTTTTTGGGAAGTAGAAAGGAATTTTACTGATGTAGATTTTGTCAAGATTAATGAATAGCTCTCATTTAATAGGTAATAGTAAATTGACATAAGACATTACGAATGGGATCCAACAAGGGAAAGATTAAGATTTCCCCCCTTATTTTTGAAGTGCATTGGAAAAAGAATAAAATAAGTTCTGGATAATTTTGAATCAATACAATTCAATTATCAGTGAAAGTTTATCCGAAGCGGACATACTTGTTTCTGATATCAACTATCAAAGTAAACTGGAATATGTGAGATATAAGATTACGTTGAGAAAGGATTACTGAATAAATGAATGCCAGTTTAGAGGATATATTAGAATTTGTTAATGTTTTCCGCTTGCCGTTTTTCTTCGATTTAAATTAAAGATTCTGCCTTATATATAGTTAGGTTTCATTCGGTTGTTAGGTTTGCTAGCCTAAGGGTTACTAAGTACTGCGGCATTAGTTTTCTCAATTATATTCATTATTTATAAAGATAAACCTTCAAGTAACTAGGTTCCTTTCTGCAGTAGATTGATAATTGTAAAATATCGTTTGTTTTTTGGTGAAGTTGTTTATTTATCTATGGTGATATATAATGTATATATATATATATGTGTGTGTGTGTGTGTGTGACGCTAATTGTTTTCATTGTGTTTCAGGTATAGTGATCCCGTGTTTAACCTGTGCCTTTGTGTTGATATTCTTCGTATTCCAGACAGACGTCAACACATTCCCATTTTTTGAAGTCTTCGATAATCAGATGAAAAATGAAAATACAGCAAAACGTTATTACTCGACGAAAAACACTTCATTTTCTTTTAATGGAAAAATCATTCCAGTTGTATCTAAAAAAGATAGAAATGAATCAACAGCAAAAATATTTCTGAAACAAACCAAATTAAATTTTACTACTAAGGGACTGACAATTTCTACTATAAATTCAACACGATCATCCCTGAAACAAACCAATTTGAATTTTACCACTAAAGGAATGAGAATTTCTAATGCTAAAGGAATGACGATTTCTACTACTAAAGGAATGACGATTTCTACTACTAAAGGAATGACAAATTCTACTACTAAAGGAATGACAAATTCTACTACTAAAGGAATGACAAATTCTACTACTAAAGGAATGACAAATTCTACTACTAAAGGAATGATAATTTCTACTATAAATCCAGCTATTAGTGCAGTTAGAAACAATTCTAACAATAAAACACATTTTTTATGTCCGAACTTCATGGGCGGATTTGGAAACATGATGTTTCAATTGGCGGCACACTTTGGTGTTGCAATGTCTAAAGGTATGCGGGTTATTATTGCAAACAACTCGGAGTTAAATCGTGTTTTCAAACTGGAAGACATTGATATCAGGAATAATATAGATATTTGTAAGACATTTATTTCTAGAGGAGAAAAACAGAACTGCGCTTATGATAAAAATATACCGAACTTTAACAATTCTCAAAATATAAGACTCGGACAATATCTCCAGTCTTGGAAATATTTTTATGATTTTAGAAGTCAACTTAGGAAACAGTTCACATTTAGAGACCTTTTACTTCAAGAAGCAAAAAGTAAAATAGTTCAAACAGTGAAACGATTCAATATAGGATCAATAAGGGACGTCACTCTAGTTGGTGTTCATGTACGCAGAGGAGACATGGTAAACCATACATTTGGATATAATATAGCGACCCCAGAATATTTAACTAAAGCCGTGCAATACTATAAATCAAAATATAAGAATGTAATATTTATGTTAGCATCTCAAGATATTCCATGGACTAAAACTAACATGCCAAATAACACAAACGTTGAATATTTAAATATTCCGAAAAGGGAGATAATCGTAGCTACTTTATCATTATGTAATCATACCATAACAACGGTCGGTTCATTCAGCTGGTGGATAGGATGGCTTACAGGAGGAGAAGTGACGTATTTCAAATGGCCTGCAAAAGAAGGATCTGGATTAAGAAAACAATACAGCAAAGATTTTTCGGATTTTTACTACCCAGGGTGGATTGGAATGTGAACGGTATAACTTCTGGATATAATTTTTCGGAAATAATAAGAATAATATGAGTGTACAGTAACTATCCGAAACATTTTAGGTAACAAGAAAGTATACAAAGTTAGCTTCAAGGCGCATGCTTTTATTTTGGTTAATAGTTACTGTTGAATTAAGATGAGACCTTGAACCGTTAGATTCAAGTATTGTGATCTCTACATCATGCGTGTCCCATCTTTAGCCAAAAGTGTTGCATTTATACATGTAGATACGATCATTTGACCTCTCTTCTCAGAACAGTTGACTATTTTATTTTGGGAAAGTATGCTTTTGAATGGACGGTGTCTGTTTTATCTTTTTGAACTTTTTTGCTTACCATGCTTATTAGTTGTTGATAGGTTATCTCAGAATTAGATAGGCGGTTATTACAAAGATATAAGAAGGTGTGATATGAGTGCCAATGAGACAACTCTCCATCCAAGTCACAATTTGTAAAAGTAAACCATTATAGGTCATTAAAGGTCAAATAGAACAATATACACAGGTAAAAGAACATCATTTTGTTGTCATGCATACAGTATTAATAGAGATAGAAAAAAATTGAAAACAACAGTACACGTTTAATAATTTTATGCGACCGAAGCGCTTTTCTGGATTTACCTTCGGCAGTAACGCTCAAAGCCAAATATTTAAAAGCCGAGGATGTATAAGAACTGAAACAGTTGAAGAGCTATATGACAAAAAATACCTTAAAAAAATGCCAAATCCATCAACTCAACTTTGCCTGAGAGATTTGAAACCTTAGTTTCTATAAAATTAAGAATTTATAAACGGACAAATTTAGAAAGGTTTGTTATAACTCATGTCAGTACGGAATAGGTAGCAGAGGTATCGAAAATATGCATGATTTAAAAATAGCCAGCATATTGTTCCAAGTTCTGGCAATATGTGCCTTTTTATGTGTTTTTTGTTTTGTAAAAAAGAGGCATTTCATAATTTGCATAATGCGTTTTTTTAATCAACCACTTGCATTGAAATATTATATTCTAGTATGTGTTATTATTATAGTACAAGATGCATTTAACGTCTTGCATTATATAATCAAGCATTTTACAGTTTGCAAACTTGATTGTGAAGTTATTTGTTATTTAATTAGAAATAAAGAATTTGAAAGCGAAATCCTATATTAAAATTAAAATAACCCACCAAATCCGAAAAGCACCCGCGCTGATTTTGGTGAGGTTCATCATAAGTTATATATATATATATGCATTTTGGTTAATTAATCATGAGTCTATTCATAATTGACATTCTCTCCACATCTCATTTTGTGCAAAGAATGAAAATTTAAGGATGTAGAAACCGTTTCATATATAATTTTCTTATAAACAAATATCGTTTTGAAATCATTTTTCAAATGACATCTATCAGAATTCCAACTATGTTTAATAGAGCTGTAAATTGTCGTGACTAGTACATAAAAAGTGTTCGTGTCCGCGTAATGTTAGTCTACTTAATAATTCCTTCTGAAAAATATTTTTTCAAGAAAAATCAATATGAATTCATAAAGTCATTTTCGAAACCCCTAAAACTTTTCTATACTGCTTGCAATAGTTTCTGTCATAAATTACATCATTAACAACCAATCAATATTACAAAACTGTATGGAAACAAAAGATAAAGCATATACACCCAATTGCAACTCCCAAACAAATTCATAAATGGGAAGTCCATAAAAACTTGTCAATCAGCAGAACAAGTCACAAACATATTTTATTCTCTTAAAATTCTTTATCAGCTATGCAGTGGATACATCAAGGGATCATGTTAGACAAAGATGTTTTAGGATTGATAAATCTATATATGTATATGACGTGGGGTAATGTAATATCTAAATAACGTAGACATATTTTTATAGAATGGCTGTATTTTGTATTGGTAGTCTATTATTATATATTAGTTTTATCATCCATTTGTACCTTAATATATCTGCAACACACTAATCCAGATTTGATTGTGATACACTATTCTTCGAAACACAACAAAAATACTTTCTAATAAATTAATTTATCTATGATAGGTTATAACAGATTTTAATTTACCAGGTTTATAATATAAAGATGGTATTAGGTACATTATTTTTGTTTTCCATATATATCTATTAAGGTTAAAACACAATAAAACACAATATTGACTGCTATACCCCTATTTTGACATTTTAACCTATTATGTTTAATTTTTTGTTCGCACAACGTTGTCTATATATTGGAATTTTATATGATTATCACACAAATGAGAGGTTAAGCTACCCATAAACCAAGTTTAATTCACCATTTTCTACACAAGAACATACATGTACCAAGTCAGGAATATGGCAGTTGTTATTCATTGATTTGTGTTTGAGCTTTTGATTTTGCCATTTGATATGGGACATTCCGTTTTAAATTTTCATCGGAGCTATAGTAAAAATGCCATTGGTTAGTTTAGACACAGACACAATCGTATAGATCAACCAATTCGGGATGGTGTCAAAAATTTACGGAGTATTTTAATCTTTCCTCCTCACAAGTCTGTTGGAGCAGTTTTTGCGTTAGGGGCACACTCCTGTGTATGAAGTCCGTATAGTGTGAAAATGCACGAGCAAGACGAATCAACTGAGATATATAATCTTAGTGTGAAGTCGTCCATCTGGATCAATATTGAGAAAACAATCAAAATATGACACAATCCTTCTAGTACCAGTAGTATCCTTTCAAGTTCATTGGGATATATGAGCAGTAAATACTGACTAAAATATTTGTGATAGGACATATCATGAATATATCTGAAAGTTATATTAGAAAATTTCGCTTTTTCTTTTTGTCTTTTAGAAGGTACTGAATGAATTTTGCTTCATATGAGTACAAAAACAAATCGGCCAGAAGGTTTAAGAAATTTTTACACTTTGGGTTACCTACTTTCTGTTGAAGTATCAATACTCCAAAAGCTCAACAAATATAATGTCGATGAAAAATTCTAGCATTTTTATAGTATCATTTTTGGTGAATTTTCTAAAAGAATCAGTGTTGTTCCTCATAAAGTAAGAATTATATACCACAAAACAAAAAAAAAAATAATTTGATTCCTATTTGTAAAGAAACGCCCTGTTAAATGAGATGGTGAAGTTGAGAATACGGTATGGAATAGTAGTTTAACATGTGTATTGCGTAGAAAAATCAAATGTTTTAGTGTTGCTGGAAGATTGCAGAGAATTTGATCTAAGATTTAGCAGAAGATCTTTAGAATATTTTAGAATCCACATCTGATTGACACCACTGGTTGAATATGTCTAATCAAAATATTTTTGTAGGCCGTCTTTGGCTTTACTATAGAAAGAATAGTAGTCAACACTTTAGAAAGATGTTTTGTCGAACATTTTGATAATCCAGATATGTATGGTTCTTTATGCGGAGTTTTGGGAAGTTTTGGGATCCAGTATAATGACGGTAGATTTTCTTCGTGTTTTTTTTTTATATTAATACATTTTTTTTAAATGATATTAGAGAATATGTAGGATATCCGATTTTCGGTTTATTCAAAGCACTTTTGTAAAACATTCCAAGTGATGGTTTTCACATATGGAGACATTTTTTATTGGAGGCGTTATCAGCTGAAACAACGACATATTTGTCATGAAAAAAGATAAGGCATCCACAACTTCCGTAATCTTGAATTAGAAACCCTTGTACTCATAGTATATCGTAGCTTCTGAAAGTGTTTCTAAAATTTATGATGGAAAAGCTGTGATCTATTAAGACAAAGTGTCCAGTTCTAGTTCATCTTGCTCGCGCTTTAGTCATTTGCTGGAATAGTCTTCATTTTGTTTATTTTCTTTGGTTACATCTTCTGACATCAGACTCGGACTTCTCTTGAACTGAATTTTAATGTGCGTATTGTTATGCGTTTATTTTTCTACATTGGTTAGAGGTATAGGGGGAAGGTTGAGATCTCACAAACATGTTTAACCCCGCCGCATTTTTGCGCCTGTCCCAAGTCAGGAGCCTCTGGCCTTTGTTAGTCTTGTATTATTTTAATTTTAGTTTCTTGTGTACAATTTGGAAATTAGTATGGCGTTCATTATCACTGAACTAGTATATATTTGTTTAGGGGCCAGCTGAAGAATGCCTCCGGGTGCGGGATTTCTCGCTACATTGAAGACCTGTTGGTGACCTTCTGCTGTTGTTTTTTCTATGGTCGGGTTGTTGTCTCTTTGACACATTCCCCATTTCCATTCCCAATTTTATTCAATAGCATCCATCAGTAACATGAAGGTTTTTTTTCTCCAGTTGATGGGCTTGGGAATTACATTTTGGGCCCTTGGCTCACAACTCTCTTATTTGTTTATTGGTTACGATGCCAAGGTCGCCAGTAATAACATGACCAGTTTTACTATTATTGTAATTTTACATTGCACATGAACAATCCGGAAGCTTGTATGTCATTTCTTTGACGTAAAACGCCTTTAAAACACTTTTGTGATTGAAATTGTGGAGGCAATATGGTAGGTGTAGTAAATGAATTTACAGTTGTATTTGTTTTTTAAGTAATCAGATATAGTTTTGGTATGGATTTCAGGCTAAAAATATTGCCAATATTGATAGCATATAAACCTTTATTTGCGAATTCTTCTTTACAAAAGAACAACCCCTTTTTCCTCAGTATTGAAAGTAGTGGATAAGGGTTGGAAAAATCTGTGGTTATCAATATCCAGGATTATCGCAGCCGATCTGTACAAAACCGAATTAGAATCATAATTCGAACTTGAAAGGATTTCAATGCAGTTTTAAATTAAATCCAATAGTTGTATACAAAAAAGGCAAATGTATTTTCAACGGAACAAGATCTCAGATTTCAAATTAAAATATCTGTTGCAGGATTGAAATCTGCAGACTAATATAAAAAAGAAGATGTGGTATGATTGCCAATGAGACAACTGTCCACAAGAGACAAAAATGATACAGACATTAACAACTATAGGTCACCGTACGGCCTTCAACAATGAACAAAGTCCATACCGCATAGTCAGCTATAAAAAGCCTCGATATGACAATGTAATGCCCATTTTAAAAGCCAATTAATGACCTCAATAACAGAATGAAAATCTTACCACGGTTTTTCCAATCCAGGCGTACGTACAGTATTTTGTACATATTGTTGCAAGGTTGGATTTTATCGCACTGAAACTTTGAATTTGATTTGGTTGTCCCTGATGAAACGCCATTCTTACGGACTTTACTATACAATTGATATTTATGTTGAGTTTTGCCTGTTCTGAGATTTAAGAAAATCTGTTCAACGTATTATTGATCATTATTCAATTAGCATACACCTTTAAGAGTTTTAATTAAGTTAATTTATTTGATAATAATTGAATATATATACATGTATATATGTATATGTTAGCAGCAATAAGTGAAATTAGGCATTCAGCTTAAGTGTTAGGCAATAGGCTAACGTCTTGGCAGTAAATCTGTTGTCTAAAGGATGTTAGCCATTAGCTTAAATCCTTTAAAAAAATGTGTGCAGGCATTAAACTGCCTAAAATATAAATGTGAGGAAATAAAAGACATTTATTCATTCAAATACAAATACATTTGTTAATAACATATTACGATAATAAAAACTAGGTGGCATAATGGGGAGACCATAAAACTCCTCTAGGAAAACAAACATTTTAAAATTTCCCTCTACATTCTCGTTGACTTTTAAATTAGCTATCAACCTCTCAAAACCTCAAATGGTAATATGCTATACCTTTTTAAATTATAGTAGAAAGTGTAAAACATTTCAAAGAATTATTATAATTATAATAAAAAATCTCGCTCTCTTTTTTATTGGATATCATACAATAACTTTAAAAAAAATCTTTTTAATGTTTTGTTATACTGAAAAGAGTAAATTATGTTTTGAATATGAAGTTACTAAATCTCTGTCAAATGAATGTACTATATTAATATTAGACATATAATTAAGAAATTACTTTATATCAAGAATAAATCACCGAATATACATAAATTCCGGAGTTCACTTATTGCCTAAAATTATGTTCCGCAATATATTGAATACTCATCATCAGATTTCAGGAAATAAGGTTAATGGCTGAAAATTTCAGGCAATATTTTAATGCCTAGGCGTTAGCTTTTTGCCTACGAGTTAGCTTAACGCCTAATTTCACTTATTGCCGCTAACATATGCGAATAATATTTATGTGCATTTGTTTGTTTAAGCTTTTGCGGATGTAAATATTGCTTTAAAGAAACCCACAAAGCTCTCCTCAATATTTGATCCTAAAATAAGTCAACAGAGGGATTACATATGTTGTAACTCTTCATATGCCGTTGATGGAGACAACATATTTTTATTTCCTGATTATCCTAGTGGGGATTTTTTCTGCGCGCATTCAGACAGTCTTTCCGATCAGCAGTCATGGTGGGCAGTAGACCTTCAGGAAGTGTACGTTATTAATGATGTAGATATTTTTGGACGTATAGATTGTTGCAGTAAGTGTTTTTTGTTCCCATGTTTACTATATTATACAAATGAGGAATGTAATATTAATAAAACAAACTCACGTCTGTATCTCCTTGAAGTTAAAAATACACGAAAAGCATAAGGAAATAAAGGCAACAGTAGTATACCGCTGTTCGAAAGTCAGCAATCAATTGAGGGTAAAAATCCGTGTTACAAACCAAAACTGAGAGAAACACATCAAATAAAGAGGAAAATAACGAAACAACAGAAACACTAAAGTTCAACTCAAAACCAAAGGAAAAGTTTTGAAACCAGATTTAATCTTACGATTGTATGCTCACTATGTGGTATTCAAAATTGCTAAAAAACGATCGCTCACTGCGCGTAATAGGGATTTCATAATTCGTGAATTTATACAAAACTTACATTGTCAGCCCAATTATAAAACATGGAGGTCAGGCAAATCTGAGAACGATTCTTTTTAAGTAGTACATCACGAAGTAGGAAATAAAAAGCTGTTTTCATGGCTTGAATAATTTAGAATTATAGACTGCCTAAAAATACACCTTTTAAATAATTATAACTAAAAGAAAATTGATACCAGTATTTCAAATTACGATATGCCCAATATACAATGTATATCGTATGGTAATTTAAAAAGGGACCATATGTAAGACGATAACTATTTATATATTAAGAACACATTAAAACAAAAGGGAGACATGCAAAAGATACAAAAACGACAATCAAACACATAAGTCAAAAAACAAATTTGTCTTAATAAGACAACACAATGACAAAAAAATACAGAAATATAAATAACAGTTTATACAAACTTCATAGATTTGATTTGATTTGAGTTTTAGTGTTTAAACGCCACATTTAAGCACTGTGTTTAGGCTATTTCGTGTCGGCTTATTGGCGGAGGAAGCCGGATTGCCCAGAGAAAACCACCGAAGATCGATAAGAAATCTGACAATCCTAGTCAATTAAGATTGGAGTCGAGTGCGATCGCACGAGCGAGGTTCGAACTCACAATCTCAGTGTTGCTGGCTAGTAATTACAGTAATAACTACTTAGACCACTCAACCACCGAGGCCCAAAACTTAATAGAAACTTAAAGAACATCTGTACTTATCGTTAATAGAAACAATTATACAGAGGGTTTAGGAAATACAAAAAAAAAAGAAAACACACTTCATTAAAGTTACAGTCGATATTGTTTTCCCATCCGACGAAAAAGAAAACCAAGAATGAACGCCTCCAACAACTTTCCGTGTTCCGGGTTCTTAAAAGCATTAAGATCCAAGAGTAAACATATAAGGAATCAGATACTGCACGAAAATGATACATCTAATGAAACACAATCCGTTTTGACATGCTAGAACCAAAGTTCTGACTTCTGAACTCGGAAGACCTATATGACTAAAAAACTATCCAAATTAAATCACACAACCCCAAAAAAATATTTCGAGGTTTTTTTTTTTTTTTTTTTTTTTTTTTTATATATAACTAATGTTGAGGCAATCAAAACGTAGCATTTCAATTTAAGTAATACTCATTTTGATATTTATTTCATTATTAGCTCACCAACTCGCAAACTTTGATGTTGAAGTTTTTATGCCGACATGTATAGACAATAATTGGAACTATTTAGAGGATGGATGTAAAATTAATTGTCACTACCAGTCAACAGAAAGTCAGAGAACCACTGTTTCCTGCCCTTCTAATACCAAGGGAAGGTATATCAGGATTAGACGTCGTGATACGTCATACTTAGTCATTTGTGAAGTAGAAGTCTATGGAAATCCAATAAACAACTTCCACAAATCAGGTATAATAATTGACTTAATTCATAATTAATACTTTAATACTTTTTGGAAATGTTGGACCCTCAATGCTCTTCTACTTTGAAATTGTTTGGCTTTATAAATATTTTGATATGAGCGTCACTGATGAATCTTATGTAGACCAAACGAGCGTCTGTCGTACTAAATTATAATCCTGGTACCTTTGATAACTAATTAATCCAAAATTTTCTACAAAGGAAAAATCCTGTTCCAAGTCAGGAATATGACAGTTGTTATCCATTCGTTTGATGTGTTTGAGCTTTTGATTTTGCCATTTGATTTGGGATTTTCGTTTTTGACTTCTTCCTCTCAGTTTAGTTTTATTGTGATTTTACTTTTTTCTTATTTTGGTAAGTAGGTGGAAGAATGTAATCTATTTTAAGCATGCACCTGTAACTCGTACGTCCAATGACAGGTATTAAAGATAATAGAGTAAAATGACACGGGTTTTAATGTATTATTTATAAATCAATTGATCAAAGGCTGTTGGTATGATGGAGTTTAATATAGAAAAGCTATTCAGACACACGAAATTTATAAATTGATATAACAATTAATCTACATAGTGAGATCGAGACACACATGGGTAGTCAAATTTGTATTCGTTGGTATGTGATGGTCGTTTCAACATATCAATTAGCAACAACCGAAATCTCAAAATGATATTCGCACACAAAAAAACCTCGAAAGAACAAAGCATGGACTGTTTAGTCTAGCTTTGGACAGGTACAAATATAACAGGGTTGAAACATTACGACAGTTGTACTATATATAGCAGGATCTGCTACCCTTTGGGGCAAATAAGCTTTACATCCAATTTTAATGGGGTAAGTGTAGATCAGTCATTTGCTTTTTATATTTTCTTTGTTTCTTCGTCGATTTTGTGTTATGCCGTGGCATTGTCAGTTTGTTCTCGACGTTAACATTTCGATATCCCTAATCTATCTACCCTCATTCTATTATAAAAAGAAAACACATATTCTTATAGCTTAATCTCAATTTTGTTCAGTTAGTAATGTCAATCAATTTGATTTCATAAATTGGTCAACGTTTCATCTAGATCTTAACGAGAATTAGAAAAAATCACTCCCTAATTATCATATGCTAATATTGTAACAAATATAGACAAAATAGTGTTGACCACTAGAGCTCTCTAAAAACATTGCATTAATTCATATGTATGATTGCTTTTCGTAAATTGGTAAGTTCTTGTATTAGGAGGTCTTAAACCAGAATGATTTGTGAAAGCCACCGGAAAAGTGTGGCATATCGGAAAAGAATATACATTTAAACTCTTAATAGTATACAACAAACGAGTTGTTGCAAGGGGTTTCATATGCAGCAATGGGTGCACTCTCTCTACACTAGGTATTGGATCAAACGTCGGATTCAGACCCGACGTGACTGTTGATGTATACATCACAAACAGTCAAATAAACGCCCATTGTCGGCAAACGTTTTACTGCCGATCGAAGAAGACCTACAAATAAGTTTCGAATACTTAAACATTTTATTAGACACTCTAAATGGAATTCAACAATTCTCTTAATACCTCATTAAAGCCGACACATAAGAAACAACACAAATTTAAATATTCATCAGGAAATATGGATAACCCATGCAGATTCCTTATTTTTCGAATGTTTTTTTGACTGCTAGATACTTATGATATATTTCTTCGTCAATAGTTTAACACGAAGTATTTCATTCAATTTAAGATTTGGGAAGTACTATTATTAACCATGTATGTAGAAAGAGCGGGTATGGATATGTCGGTCCTGTTATAGGTACATCTGTAGCTCATAGTAACATTCAGTGTACAAGTACATGCACCACAGAGACCGCCTGTTCCGCTGCAGAGTATGACAATAATACAAACGTTTGCACACTGAAAGGAGAATGTTTGAATGAAACGCAGTCATCTTTGTACGTAGACAAAGACAAACACGTTTTGTTTATTCGATAGGATTTTGGAGTGGAAACCATTAACAGTTTATTAAAGGCGGAAATACAGAATCAGCAATTAAAGACAAGTCATTATATTTTATACTTATATCGCAACAATCTTTTTGGATTTTTAACATTTTTCTATTCGAGCGTCACTGATGAGTCTTTTGTAGACGAAACGCGCGTATGGTGCAAATACAAAATTCCATTCCTGGTAGCTGTGATGAGTTTATTTACAGTAAAACAATAAACGGTTATACTTTAATTATTAATAATTAAGTTAAATATTAACTTTTCAGTAAAATCCAAGATATTTTTAGGTCATTTGATACTAGTTTCCATAACTTTATAAATTCTTTGAATCTAAGTAAAGTAAAGCTTTAGCCACAAATATATAACCGACTTCGTGAGTTGATTTGGGACTTTCCGTTTTGAACTTTCCTCGGAATTAAGTATTTTTGTGATTTTACTTTTTGATAAGAACTCTTAAGTTAAGCTGATGTTTAGTTCACAACACTCCCTTGCATTGTAAATTTTGAAATTAATAAACAAATTGTTTCGTCTCGTCCTATTTCTAAAAATGATTTCCGGAAGATACCCAGAATTTATTGATTAGATTTTTGTTTCAACTTCACAAATTCCACATGAAGTATAGAATATAGGTACTTACGTTTGTTGTCATCTTAATAACTTAATAACATGTTGTTTTGTTTTGTTTTGATATTTTACTGTTTTGTCTCTTTTTCGTAACAACTTTGTGACGTTGCTCGGTATATATACATCGATATATTGTGTCATTTTGGTATGATATTTGTTTTGTATTCTTGTCTTTCATTTTTGTTGCATGTGTTATTTGTCTTAAGAATGTCTATATGTCAATGTCATTTTGTTTGTTTTTAAAGGGATTAAGAATATAACACAATGTTGACTGTAATACCTTGATTTTTGTCATTTTAATGTATTATGTCATTTCAGACACACAGATCAATGAATGTGTTTGTTGATAGATGTTTTTGTGTTCTGTTAAATTGTTCCTTTTAAAATTGTTATACGATGATGACTGATGTACCCATATTTTGACTATTTGATTTATTGTGTCTGTTTAGTTAACTCATCCATGTTAATATAACGGAATTTGATGAGACTGTCATCAAAGTGAGAGGGTAAGCGCTATAAAACCAGGTTTAATCCACCATTCTCTACATTTGAAAATGCCTGTACCAAGTCAGGAATATGACAGTTCTTGTCCATTCGTTTTTTATGCGTTTTGTTATTTGATTTTGCCATGTGATTATGGACTTTCCGAATTGATTTTCCTCTAAGTTCAGTTTTTTTGTGATTTTACTTTTTGTTATGCTCACACATTGTTGCCAATATAATGGAAATCTATGCTACTGTGAGGAAAGTGTGAGGTTAAAATATTTATATAACAATGTGTTATCCACCATTATTTTTTTTCTGTGTAACGTATACTGTGTACATGTCATACACAAATTTGAATTTTTCAATTATGGTTGTTTTGAGCCAACGAATTTTATGACAATTTTTAAATCGTTAATTAGTCGAAAGCTTACTTTCTGATAAAAAGTCAAGATCTACTGGCAATTTTTTGCGATAAATGTTTCACTTTATTTTGATCTGACATGAACGAAAAATGAAATAAATTTGAAGGTTATAAAAATAAGAAAAAAAAAAAAAAATAAGAAGAAGAACAAAGAAAAAATATGACAGTTTCCTGTCAAATAAATGTTCTTCGAAATTACTCACATCTAAAACATTATGTTGATTTTAGTTTTTACTAATGTATTATCAATCAATATTGGAACATAAAAAATAGAGCATACATAGTGAGTTACCTATATTCGCCGCATAGTTCGTTCATTTCCACTTACATCCGACCTACTTTCGAATGTTTGGAACTTTTTCTGTAGGTTTCAGAAATTTTACTATATGAAAACAATGTTTGATAAAGGAATTATCTTCAAAACATTGATTAATTGTTTTAAAATTGTATGATTTACTTTAACCTCGGCGGATATTAATGTTGCATAAAAAAATATTCAATAGATCTTAGAAGATTAGGTAAAAGCATGCTACATCATGAATTCAATACTTTA
The DNA here is from genome assembly GCF_963676685.1 of Mytilus edulis. Taxonomy (NCBI): domain Eukaryota; kingdom Metazoa; phylum Mollusca; class Bivalvia; order Mytilida; family Mytilidae; genus Mytilus; species Mytilus edulis. Next base: position 67,466,641 of record NC_092352.1, on the reverse strand, counting down.
TGAATAAAATAGTTCAAATTAAAACAAATTTTGTATTTAATTTTCATCAGAATCAGTTTCATTGGAGTTACATATTATAAATATCCTTGATTACAGAAACAGCGCATTTACAGTGAATTATATAACCTAACTGTACAAATGAGATTAATTGTTTTATTATACCTTTAAAATGAAGAATGTTTTATAATTGTTCTTGCTTAGTATGTTCAATAAATTGATGATTTCAAACGTATAAAAAGTTGTTGGTTTTTACATTACGTATGCATATATTTCAGGTGTACATATTCAAAGTAATAAATTAGTTTGCATTCTAATGTATTAATCGTTTAATTTGTGTCTGAATATGCGATATATATTAGAGGGATATTCAAACTCATATGTCAAAAATAAACAGACAACGCTACGGATGAAATAGAAAAAGACCAATTCACAAACAACAGTTTAAAACACAAAACATGGAAAACTAAAGACTGAACAAAACAAAATCCACCAAAAAACATGGGTGACATCAGGTGCTTCAAAAGGTTAAGAAGATCCTGCTCCACATGGGGCATCCGTTGTGTTGATTATGTTATTATAACCCCGGTAATAAGTCGGTAGGTCACATTCGGGAAAATGGTATGGGATTTTAGTTACGACAACTAGAACATATATTTTATCATCTGTAAAACGGGTATTAATGTTAATTTTACATATACATGATGTTTGCACTTAAAGTATCTTCAGGTTTTTGTTATTTTATTCATTTTCTTTTGAAGAGAACATAATAAAGCTTATTAACTTCAATCATCAAACAATGATCAGCAGCATATATGCAAATTCATGTTTTTCCTGTTTCGTCATTGTTTTCGAGTCCTTGTTTCTTGTGGCTGACCTATCGAAAGTAATTTCCAAATCATCATTATCTCAATTTGTGCATATTGTCTTTGCAAAATAATAACATTAAAGCAAAATGTAGAAAAAATAATACTGTACATTTTACAGCTAGAAAGGCGATGCAAGCTGAGAGTAGGCGAGGTATGGTAAGGCAATAGAATAAAAACTACTGACATAAATAACGGAGTTGCTAAATAGATCATGACTGAAGCACCGGTCACAACTTACCGAACGGACGACGAACGAATAACTTTTTATCTCAATCCGTTCATGTCCGTTTGACGGCCGTTCGTATTCGTTAGAGGTCCGTCCATATCCGTTTTATATCCGTTCAGCGTCCGTTTTATCCATTTAAGTCCATTCGCATGTTCAAAACTTTGAACGGACGTCAAACGGATAAAGTGTCCGTTGAATGTCCGATAGGCGTCCGTTTTTACGGTACTCGTACGTTCCGTTATCGTTTTGTATCCGTTATTTGTCCGTTGTAGATCCGTGGGAGGTATTCACCAACGGACATCTACCGGACATATAAAGGATGATGAACAGATGCGAAACGGACATGAACGGAAGAATAACGGATAAAACGGATATGTACCGAATATTAAACGGGTAAATGCCAATTGGAAAATTTGGCATCAGAAATGAAAATTATTAGTATGTCAGATTTTTTGAGTGTCATTAATGTTTGTTATCCATGATGCTTCTTGGAGTAAGAGCTCGTCTTTACTATCAAACAGCTTTAATTCAGGCCAGACTAAACTTAAAAAATGCAAACATAGCTTATTAGCTGTCGACATGAGAAGAAGGAGAACACAAAGTAAATGATGGACAAGATTTTGACTTTATCCTTAAAGACGACGCAGTTTTGTTCTTTCTGACCAAACCATGACGGAACTATGACACTTTCTTCGAATTCCCCCATAGATGTTCGAGATATTGCAGCGGTCCGGTCCTCGCATAGCAAAGCAGAACACATCGTACAGAAATCCGCTAAAACCAGGACTCAAGTTAGGAATTACACATAGACACCTTGCTATTGGAGTAAAATATCGTCGCATGCAGTACGGATGTCTCAGAGTTCTGCATAACACCATATCCTTATAACCAGAGGTACATAATATTAACTGATTTAAAATATCTACTTCAACTTTAAAAGAATGAATTAACACACTGCTACAAAATTTTCCGAATCAGAGTAGCGCTAAATTTGCACACATATTATGAAAACAAAACGAAAATAAAATCAACAAAACAAGTGCACTTAGGTTTGACAGTCAATGTCTTTTAACAAAAAAAAAAAATCGGATTAATTGTTCTATTTGTTTGGTACATGTGATCTTGCACTTTGTTTAAATGACCTTACTTTTGCAAAGGCAAACATTGTAATACTAGTAAATGGATGTCGCAAACTAGTATGTCCATCTGACACGCCCCCCCCCCCCGTCATAGCTAGAGACAACAGTACGCACAACATGTTTAAAATTCGGGTTATAACAGTTATTTGCATGTATTTTATTCCAGGTCATCCGTTTTATCCGATACACTTCCTTTAGGTGCCCTTTATATGCGGTACTTGTCCGTTTGATGTCCGTTCGACATCCATTCTGTTCGCTACGTTTTCGTTTCTCGTACGTTGCATAACCTTTATCAGTTCGTTAGCCATTCGTTACGCGTTTGTTTTATTTCGTTAGTTAATGAAGTTTGCTACTCAAAATAACAAGCTTTTTATAACACTAGTATATATTGATAAGGGACAAATAAAGGAACCAAAAAGAGCCAAAAAATGTAAAGGTCAGTGTGCTTGTTTTGGAGATGTTTTATTGAAATTTTGGCGAGAAAATGTTCTCTCTTGATTTTTCATAGTTTATCATTGACAACTTTAAGTTGTCAAAAAACGGTTAAAAATTATCAAAGATTTCAAAAGACTTTTACAGATGGCTTATAGTAATACATGTTAAAGATTTATAACAAGAAAAAGGGGGTCAATGGGCAAATATTTTCAAAGCATTCAAATGAATAAAACCAGAGGATTCCGAAAATCTGACGAAAATTCCAAAACATGACAAGCGAACATCCTTAAACCAACGAACTCCCAACGGATAAAATTTATTTCAACGGAAATCTTTTTTTCATCCGTTCAGCGTCGTTCGAGCTATCCGGTAAGGTGTGATCAAAGCTTTACATATATATTTTTATTTTCCTAATGCTCCGATTCAATTAGTTTTACTACAGATTTTAGGAATAGATGAGTTTTATCAATCGTAAATGCATGACAATTTATTGTATTGGCTAAGTCTTTCTGCATAAGTTGTACATTGATAGAGAATGTTAGTGCAATAGTTTTCATGTTATATTTTAAAGATATCGTAAAGACGATTGTCTACAGAGGACAACCGCATGTCTTTTTTTGAAAGCGAACTTTTGGATAGAAAACACAATTTGTTGAATTATTCATTATATACAACATTATCTACACTTTTCAAAACTTTTAATCACAAAAAAAGAGACTGATGAGGGGGACATTTATACACAGAAATCGACAGAAACTAACAACGCCGTCGCGAATTTTAATCATGTAGCATGTGTAATGAATTCATCTTGTTTGATTTATATTTCCAACAGCAATATAACTTCGTTCTTAATTACTAAGTAACAGAACATTACACAGCGAGTATACCACTGAATATTTGCTGCATTTATTAATTCTTGTTATAAGTCACGTAATATTAAAAACACGATTGAACACATGACATTCAATACTGTCTAAGCTTTAAAGGCCCAACATTGTGTAGTCGGCGAATAAAACACAACAAGTCTATTAAATACAAAAGAAAGAAGGATGTTATGACTAAAAATCCTACACTATACTGGACTACAATTACAATACGTACATAATAAATAATCCAAAATGTAAGAAAAACTTAAGAAAAAAAGATGTTGAATAGATGCTAATGGGATATCATCATTCAATTACTAATGCTCCGATTCAATTAGTTGTACTACAGATTTTAGGAATAAATGAATTTTATTAATCTTAAATGCATGACAATTTATTGTATTAGCTAAGTCTTTCTGCATAAGGTGTACATTGAAAGAAAATGTTAGTGCATTAGATTGCATGTTATATTTTAAAAATATTGTAAAGACGATTGTCTACAAAGGACAACCGCATGTCTATTTTTGAAAGCGAGTTTTTGGATAGATAACACAAAAATAGATGAATGTACATAGTTTAGGTCAAGGAATATTTGTTGTAAAATTTAAAGATGCAGTTATTAGCTATTGTTCAAAGAACAGCCTTCTATTGAAGTGTTTGCAGTTGCCAAAAAATCTGCCATCGGTAAATAGCGATCGTTTTGTTATTCTAAGCTAAGAGAGCACATCGCAAATGTCAATATCAGGGAGGAGAATGATTTTCCATAATAAAAGAAGGGGTATTTAAAGTTCGAAAAGAAATACACGAGTTAAATGAGGTAAAAATATGTGGTTTTTCAGTGTTAAATTTATTTACCTTTTTTAACTTTGCGACAAAATCGTTGGCAACATTGAAATATGTAACCATCGTTTAAAGGGGCACTAGCTGTCAAATTCATTGTTACCGATTTGACTCAAATTCTCATATTTGGTTTATAACAAGGTAAAACATTTATCCAAACTATCAAAAGTCTAAAATAAACAGTTTACAGAGCATGGGGTAGATAATATATAGGTTCGTTCCGTGTGTATTTTAGTCCAGACGCCATCTAATTAACTATCGATTTGACCTCAGATGACCATATAAGCGATGTAAACAAAAATAAAGATACGAATAGATTAAACCAACACGTGCAATTGGATTTTTATAGGTCTGTTTGATTTTATTTTATAGATTAAAAATAGATGTTTCTCATTGTTTTTAACCATATACGAATGATTTTATGTGCATCGAATTAGTAATTAAATGATTTACCGTAGTTTCACTTTCATTGTTGACATTCCTTTTCTTTAAATAACCAGTACACGTACAATGCATGCGTTGTTAATCTCTAGCTAGGGGTTAACTTGAAGTTCACATGAATACCGGTTAGAATGGTGATGACGTTTTCACTTACAAGTGAATCAGTCAAAAATTATGTTTAATCGCTTATTTCAACAAAATTAAAGGAAATTGATTGCGAAGAGCAAATTATTATTTGATTATTCCAATTTGATTAATGATTGATCTAAAAAAAATCATACTTTATTTTTTTAATATATATCGTAGCTAGTGCTCCTTTAAAAACACTTGGTTGTCTAAAGCAGGATGTGAACGAACTAAATATTGTGCTGCTGCTTTTTATTTTGTTTAAAATCGTGTTAAACATGTTAAATATGTTTAGAAGTTTAATCTCTTGAACTATTCGAATGAAAGATGTTTTGAATGTTTTAACATACAAAGTGTTCGTGTTTATACCCGCGAGCCCCCTTAATTGCAAAATTTTACACCAGCTTAAAATAACCCACCAAATCCGAAAAGCAACGGCGCTAATTTTGGTGTGGTTCACCATAAGTTGACTTATATATGCATTTTGTTTAATTTATCATGAGTCAATTCATAATTGGCATTTTCTCCACATCTCATTTTGTGCAAAGAATGAAAATTTAAGGATCTAGAAACCGTCTCATATATCATTTTCTTATAAACAAATATCGTTTTGAAATCATTTTTCAAATGGCATCTATCAGACTTCAAATTCTGTTTTAATAGAGCTGTACAATCCCGTGACTAGTACATACAAAGTGTTCGTGTTTCTATACTGCTTACAATATTTTCTGTCATAATTTACATCATTAACAACCAATCAATAATACAAAATTGTCTGGAAACAAAGGATAAAGCATATACACCCAATTGCAACTCCTAGACAAATTCATAAATGGGAAGTCCATAAAAACTGATCAATCAAGCGCTGTCAATCAGCAGAACAAGACACAAACATATATACGTTGACATATTTTATTCTCTTGGACTTCTTTATCAGCTATGCAGTGGATACAGCAAGGGATCATGTTTGACAAAGATGTTTTAGGATTGATATATCTATATATGTCGTGGGGTAATGTATTATTTTAATAATGTAGACATATTTCATAGAATGGCTGTTATCTGTATTCAATTTGGTAGTTTATTATTATATATTAGTTATATCATCCATCTGAACCTTAATATACATGTATCTGCCAAACACTAATCCAGATTTTATTGTGATACAATATTCTTCAAAACATCACAAAAATACTTTTTAATAAAGTAAGGTACCTACAATGAAACATCACAAAATACTTTCTAATAAATTAATTTATCCATAATAGGTTATAACATATTTTGAATTACCAGGTTTATAATATAAAGAGAATATTAGGTACATTATTTTTGTTTTCCATTGATATTTATAAGATTAAAACATAATGTTGACTGCTATACCCCTATTTTGACAATTTTACCTATTATGTTTAATTTTTTTGTTTACACAACGTTGTCAATATATTTGAATTTTATATGACTTTCATACAAGTGAGAGATTAAGCTACTCATAAAACAAGTTTAATTCACCATTTAATACACAAGAAAATACCTGTACCAATCCAGGACCATGGCAGTTGTTATCCATTCGTAGAATGTGTTTGAGGTTTTGATTTTCCTATTTGATATGGGACATTCCGTTTTTGAATTTTCATCAGAGCTGTAGTAAAAATGTCATTGGTAAGTTTAGACACAGACACAATCGTATAGACCAACAAATTCGGGATGGTGTCCAAAAGTTACGGAGTATCAATTTAACCCTTCCTCATCACAAGTCTGTTGGAGCAGTTTCTGTGTTAGGAGCACACTCCTGTGTATAAAGTCCGTATAATGTAAACATGCACGAGCATAACGTATCAACTGAGATATATAAAAACCATACGATATGGCAGATGAAGTTGTCTACCTGTGACAATATTGAGGAAACGATCAAGATATGAAGCAGTCCTTCTAGTATCAGTAGTATCCTTAATTTCAAGTTCACTGGGATATATGAGAAGTGAATACTGACTGAAATATAAGTTATTTAGTGATACATTTGTGATAGGACATCATGAATATGTCTGAAAGTTAGATTAAAGAATTTTGCTTTTTCTTTTTGTCCTTTAGAAGGTACTGAATGATTTTTGCTTTTTTTTTCAACTTCAGATACTTTATTTCACTATAATAGTTGTTAACAAAGCCCCTTAATGTTACAACAATGGCACTAAGGTTCTGCCCTGTATGGTTAATTACCAATAAAACCAGGGGATTTCATTGGCAAACTTTTTATAATTCTACATTATAATAATATTATAATAATGCGTGTTAGTTACAATTTACAGAGTAATTACTGACTACAACATGTGTGCATTACTTTACTTAACAATGAAAAATAAAGCGGAACTTTGACCGTATTTTGTTTAGCTTTTAATTTCGGATTAATCGAAAGTGAGAGAGCATGGTTTCTGATCAGATCAAGAGGTCAGTATAATCGAATTATGATTGTTTTTTAGATAGTATCTTAGCATTCAAATAAACTTAACATTGAATAATATACTATATTTGATATTCAAACAAAAAATTAAAGAGCAATTTAAAATTTTGTTTAGAAATTTTTCTTCTTTTTATATCAATGAAATTTTTGTGATTCACAAAAATCTAGGTCAATCAAATGTAAACAAGACAAACAGAGCATCAAATTTCTAAAAATTTTCTCTGAAATTTTCTCAAAAAGGAATTTTCCGGATGATATAAAATTTGTGTATCAATTTTTTTTTTTAGGACTGACATCATATCCACATATTTGGTTCTCTTTTCTGATAAATAAAAGCATTTATAAATCACAAAGCAAACAATTGTTTTTATAATATGATTAAGTACATAATATTCAACATCTTCATATATATTGGTTTCCCCGAATAACTTGCTTTCTTATATCCCTATAATTATCAGGTACTTTTGTCTTCCCTCCTCCATTTTTAATCCAGCATTTCAAAATTTCAAAGTAAAATGTAGGTAAGTTTTTAAGGTTTTCTAGTGACTTATGAGATTTAAGATTCATTTTAAATATTAAATTATTTTCCCCAAACTCTCTAAGATAAAAAGTAGGTATGATTTTCCAGTTAGCGCAAGTTTCATCAGTTAATCTTTTAACCCAATTTATTTTAATAGCCTCAATATATGCATCAATATCTGTCATTTTTAATCCCCCTTCAATATAATCTTTTCTTAACACTGAGCGTTTAACTTTCTCGCTACCACCCTTCCATAAAAAATTAAATAAGATTTTTTTAAATTGACTTATAATTTCACTGCTTAGATTTATCAATGAAGCAACATATGTTATATTAGGAATAACTAGTGTTTTAATTATAGTTATTTTTCCTATCATACTCAATTTCCTTTTCTTCCAATCATTTAGTATCCTTTCTGATTTTTCAAACTGTCTATCTATATTAAGTGTTTCACATTCTTTTTTGTTAAGGCAAAAATAAATGCCAAGACTTTTCACCTTATCTTTCCAATTTATACTTTCAAATTTGTCTTTGCAGTGTTTAAGTTTGCCTAACCATATACTTTCTGTTTTGTTTCTATTGAGTTTAAGTCCCGAAAAAGATCCAAAAGTTTCTATTAAATTAAGTGCATGTTTATTTCATTTTTAGATCTTAAAAAGAGAGTTGTATCATCTGCTAGCTATGAGATTTTTAGGCTATGAGTTTTTTTTATCAATTTTTATTTCTATCCCTTTCAGATCATTATTATCTCTTATTCTACAAGCCAGTATTTCAACAGATAAAACAAACAATAACGCGCTTAAAGGGCATCCTTGTCGAATTCCCCGTTGAATCCTGAAGGATTCAGAAATCCACCCGTTATTTAAAATACATCCTTTTATATCATGTATATCATAATAAAGTGTTTTGACCCACTTTTGAAAAGACTTGTTAAATCCAAATTTGTTTAATGATTCCAGCATGAAGTCCCATTCGAGTGAATCGAAGGCTTTTGAAAAGTCAATAAATAGTATAGCTCCATCAATATCAAAGTTTTCAGCATAATCTATAATATCTTGAATTTGGCGTACGTTGAATCCTATATATCGATTTTTAACTTAACCATTTTGATCTCTATGTATAATTAGGGGTAAGATTTTTTTTAGTCTTTGTGCTAAGGTACTAGTATACGTAATAAGTTTTACATCAGTATTCAACAAAGTAATTGGACGGTAATTATTAGGACAAAGGGTCATTTTTTTTTGAAAATCAATGATATAATCCCAATCTTTTGGGTCTCAGATAAAGTTTCATTATCATAACATGTGTTAGAAACATTCAATACAATATGCTTTAAATTTGGCCAAAATTGTCGATAAAACTCAACTGTTAAGCCATCTTGAATGATTTTTGCTTTATATAAGGAAAAAAACAAATCGGCCAGTAGGGTGCACAATTTGAACACATTGGAATACCGACGATCTATTGAAGTATCAATACTCCCAAGATCAACAAATATAATGTAGAGCAAAAAGTCTAGCATTTGGATAATTTCATCTTCGGTGTATTTTCTAATAGAAGCAGTGTTGTTCTTCATGAAATAAGTACTATTATATTACTCAAAACAAGACATTTATATCTTTGATTCCCATTTGAATAGAAAAAAAACCTTTGTTTTATGCATATGAGACAGTGAAAACAGGTCTTACAATTGAGCATATGGAATAGTAGTGTTTTGTCGAACATATAGATGATCCAGAAATGTATCATCCTTTATAGTGAGTTTTTGGAAGTTTTGGGATCTAGTATAATAACGGTAGATTTTTTGGTTTTTTTTTTATATTAATACATTTTTTTAACAAAAATAAAGACATATTTGTGATTCTGTAAAATGTCATCCTTTTGAAATGGTGTTAGAGAATATGTAGGATTACCGGTTTTCTGTTTATTCAAAGCTCTTTTGTAAAATATCCCAAGTGATGGTTTTCACATATTGAGACAATATTATTAAAGGCGTTATCTGCTGCAACAACGACATATCTGTCATGCAAAACAATAAAGCATCAACAACCTCCGTAATCTTGAATTGGTCAAGAACCCTTGTGTTCATAGTACATCGAAGCTTCTGAATGCGTTTTTAAATTTATGCATTTTGTATAGATGTTAGGCGGAAAATATTGCTAATATTGATTGCATATAAACCTTTATTTGCGAATTCTTCTTTACAAAAAAACCCCGTTTTTCCTCAGCTTTGGAAGTAATGGAAACCGGTTGGAAAAATCTATGCTTAGCAATGTCCATGATTATTGCAGCTTATCTATACAAAACCGAAATAGAATCGACAACGGAATGATTTAGGCCTCTTTAAATAGTAAATACAGTTAAGATAACGGAATGAAGTATAATTCAATTTTTATTTGGTGAATTCCTAGAGGTTTTAGAACAAACGATGCGACTGTGACTATGTGACTATGTCTTCTATTGCGTCGGACAGAAGTGTTGAATAATTGCAATGTATCGATAGTACTATACATGGGACTAGACAAAATATCTACATCATCAATGTTGGCATTGTATAGGGAAAGGCTGATCAGAACTCTTTTATCCAAGAGGATATGGTGTGCAGAGTATGGGTCATTTGTTGAATGATAAATTTCTCATAATTTGAACTTAAAAGGAAGTCAATTCAGTTTTAAATTCACTCGAAAAGATGTATACAAAAAGGAAAATGTATTTTCAACGGAACAAAATCTCAGATTTTAAGTTAAAATATCTATTGTAGGGTTAAAATCTGCAGACTAATGCCCATTTTTAAAGCCAACTAATGACCTCAATAACAGAATGAAAATCTTACCACGGTTTTTCAACTACAGGCGTACATACAGTACTTTGCACATACTGTCGCAAGGTTGGATTTTCACGCACTTAAATAAAGGCAACAGTAGTATACCGCTGTTCAAAACTCATAAATCCATGGACAAAAAACAAAATCGAAGTAATAAACTAAAACCGAGGGAAACGCATTAAATATAAGAGGAGAACAACGACATAACACTAAAATGTAACACACATAGACAAAATCCCACGAGAATAACAAATATAACATATATATATAACATAAAAACCAAATACATGAATTTGGGATAGACAAGTACCGTGACACGTCTTATCGCAATGTGAATTTACACTCAAAAATAAGAGAAAACAAACGACACAACGTTATAATGTAATACACACAGAAACGAACTATAATATAACAATGGCCATATTCCTGACTTGGTACAGGGCATTTTTAAAGGACAAAATGGTGGGTTGAACCTGGTTTTGTGGCATGCCAAACCTCGCACTTTTATGGCCATGTGAAATATAACATCAAAATGACAACACAGGACAACAATATAAATAAATTGGAGAACTCAATTGACAAAGAATCACACGAACAACAGCCAACAAAAGGCAACAAGTTCAAAATTTTAATACGCCAGAAGTGTACTTTGTCCACACAAGACCTACGTGTGACGCCAAGATACAAAAGTGTGAAAGCCGAAACGAGTACAAAGCTGAACAGCATCGAGGACCAAAAGATCAAAAAGGTTGTGCCAAAAACAGCAAGGGTTTAAACTTAAACTTAAACTTAGAATTTGATTTGGTTGTCCCTGATGAAACGCCATTCTTACGGACTTTTCTATACAATTAATATCTATGTTGAGTTTTGCCTGTTAAGAGATTTAAGAAAATTTGTTCAACGTTTCATTCAATTAGCAAATACTTTTAAGAGTTTTAATTTAGTTAATCTACACTTATCTGCGGCCAAGCTTAGCGAAAGGTAGTGCGACGTAATCAGTCAAACAAAATTTATTAGATTAACTCGTAAAGGAACGATCGTTTTCATTGGTCAATTCAAACCTTCGACCTCACACCTGCGAACTAGAGCACACGTACTGTAAACTTGAATTGACTGATCAGTATTCATGTAGCCTGTCAAGATTGTTATAACCTTCCATCGTCGTAAGCACGTACATGATTGTGTGCCTGATTATCCCATAGCAATTCTTACTTTTATACATGTGCATGAAAATTTCCTTGATTTTATAATGTTGTGTAATAGTAAAATTTTAAACTTAAACCATAAATATAATACCCATGTCTATGATTAAACGATCTACCATTGTATGTATGTATGTACTTCGAGATTCCGCCAGTTTAGACGCACCCCTTGATTGACTGCAAGGGTACAGCGGATCCATGTACACTCCCTAGGGATTAATGGAGATGTGTCCTTTACAATATTAACCCACCACCAGAACAATCCCCACCCAACACCGCCCAAGAGAGCGTGTAGGACACCGGGAAGTCTGTTATTATGGTGGAGGAAGCCGAAGTACTCGGAGAGAACCACCGGGGTTCTCGGCGGGAACAGACAACCCGAAGAGATTTCAGAACATTGATCTTCAGGTCAAGCTGGGAACAACTTTGACCTACCAAGGTCCCCAAAGTATCCAATCTAGTTTAAACTCCGGTCTGGATACCAGAGATGTGTGTGGGAGGGTGAACATCACCCTACTGATGTACTGAAAATTCGACGTCTCGAGTGAAAATCGAACTCGGGACCTTCAGTACTGTAGCCATCGGTCTTAACCACTAGACCACGAACCCACCATTGGGCCGCTACCATTTTTTTTATGGGGGACTTGGATGAAACATTTAATTTTTTTTAGTTGTAATCTCAGTCCTGTCTTTTTATTTTTCAGTCTGTTCGGTTCTGCCTTGTTTTTATTAGTTTGTCCTGTCTTTTTTTTGGCCAAGTTGCTCATCCTGTCTTTTCATATCTTTCGCAAGTTTTATGTATTTGACTAAGGATAGTGTGATTTTTTTCCTGATTCAGTAAGTTGATTTTGAGAGAAAAAAAACCACGAAATTTTAAGTAAATTCAGAACATCTTACCAACCATGCTATGTTTAGAGATGGCAAACAATGGCACAGTGGAAGGAAATATACTTTATAAATTCCAGCGATATATTTCGTGAATTTTATAAATTACTGTTTGAAAAACGAACGTATATTATATATTGTAAATATTTAATAAATAATTACATAGAAAACAATCAGGTTTTAAAAGGGGGTTTATTCATGACATGTATTGATAAAAAGATGAGTCCCTTCTTGTGCATGCATTAATTCAATCATCGTTAATTTCTTAATATTTCGTTTATCAGTTTATTACACATAGATATAGGAAGATGTGGTATGAGTGCCAATGAGACAACTCTCCATCCAAATTACAATTTATAAAAGTAAACCATTATAGGTCAATGTACGGCCTTCAACACGGAGCCTTGGCTCACACCGAACAACAAGCTATAAAGGGCCCCAAAATTACTAGTGTAAAACCATTCAAACGGGAAAAGCCACGGTCTATTGTATGATTTTGTATTTCATTCTGAATACGCATGTATACTACACGTCACTTTGGCGGATAGTTCAACAATGTTATGCAAATCACTATTCTTACGGTATGAAATTAAAAGATAAGTTTTCATCAAATTAAATTCGAAAACAGTACATTTATATTGTTCCTTATAAACTACGATATTTCTCACCAGTATTTATTTATTTTTTTAGTTCCACACATTCAAAAGAAAACATCTTCGCCGATGTAACATTTTAATCCTTTATCCACCAACATGCCTTCACTGAATTCATTTAAATTTCGTGGTGACCATGATAGTACATTGCATACTACGTCTTCATTCACGTGCACAAATGATACGATTATTGTTGTTTTGTTTCTATATTTCGGGGACAATATTCTCGTTTATGATACGTAGTTTCTGATTGACCAAATGCTTATAGCAACTGTGTAACGTTATGTGTGTTCGTTGTATAGCATAAAAACAACTGAGAAGAGGAATGTGCAACCCATCATAAGTTATTGTAAACATTGTAATGGATCAGTATCATGAGATCCTGATCATAAGTAACTACGACATTGAAAGAAATTAAAAGTGGTTAATTATTCATCCGTATAAAAGCGGTACATGTACTTTTATTTTAATCCTTATATTTTTCTCAATGCGGTACAAGATAATTGTGTTGCTGCAGTATAATATATCGACACAACTATTTGAAATTCACAAAACATCTATATAATTCTTTTGACTAAAGATTTGTAAACTAAACAAATCCTTGTTTTTACGTTCGTAGTAGCATAGTACATTCCATTGTCAGTCACCTGTGTCAATTCACGTGCACACTACTACTGTTGTGGTTTTTTAATCTTTCGGCCAATGAAATGATCCGTTACAAGTTGTTTGTTTGTGATACGCCAAAATGTTATCAATGAACTATCAATCGCTAAACTTGACTGCATTTCAGTGTATTTAATAATAATTGAATATATGTATTTATATGTTAGCGGCAATAATAAGAATTAGGCATTGAGCTTACATCCTAGGTAATAGGCTAACGCCTAGGCAGTAAATCTATTGCCTAAATGATGTTAGCCATAAGTCTTAAATCCTGAAAAATGTGTGCAGGCATTAAACTTAATGCTTAAAATATAAATGCAAGGAAATAAAAGACATTTATTCATTTAAATAAAAATAAATTTGTTAATAACATATAAGAGGCATTCACAATGTTTTCTGTAGTATTTTTCAGTTTTATAAAATATTTTTGAACTTTCGAAAAATTCCCCTGATATGACAACCGATCAGACAATAGTTTTAAGTTGACCAAATGCATAAAAGTACATTAAATGATGCTGAAAAGCTAGTTGATACATTTATCTATTAAAATACGACTTATATAGAATCGTAATGATAGTATGTGGATTTTATTGGTTTTCAAAAGCTTTATTGACAGCGCGTCATCACTGCAATGGCTTCCATTTTTACGATTATAAAAACTAGGTGGCGTAATGGGGAGACCATATACTTCCCCTAGGAAAACATAAATTTTAAAATTTCTCTCAACATTCTCGTTGACTTTAGCTATCAACCTCTCAAAACCTCCAATGGTAAAATGTCATTCCTTTTTAAATTATAGTAGAAAGTGTAAAACATTTCAATGAATTATTATAATTATTATAAAAAATCTCGCTCTTTTTTTTTATTGAATATCATACAATCACTTTTAAAAAAATCTTTTTAATGTTTTGTAATATCAAAAAGAGTAAATTCTTTTTTGAATATGAAATTACTAAAACTTGAAGATCTGTCAAATGAATGTATATTAATATTAGGAATATAATTAGGAAACTACTTTCTATCAAGAATAAATAGCCGTATATACATAAATTCCGGAGTTTATTGCCTAAAATTATATTCGGCAATAGGTTGAATTATCATCATCAGATTTCAGGAAATAAGGTTAATGTCTGAAAATTTCAGGCAATAATTTAATGCCTAGGCGTTAGCTTTTTGCCTAGGATTAAGCTTAATGCCTAATTTCACTTATTGCCGCTAACATATACGTATAATATTGATGTGCATTTGTTTATTTAAGCTTTTGCGGATGTAAATCTTGCATTAAAGAAACCAACAAAGCTCTCCTCAGTATTTGATCCTAAAATAAGTCAACAGGTGGATTATATATGTTGTAACTCTACATATGCGGTTGATGGAGACAAGACAACTTTAGTTCCTCATCAGCCTAGTGGGGATTTTTTCTGCGCACATTCAGACAGTCTTGACTATCAGCAGTCATGGTGGGCAGTAGACCTTCAGGGACTGTATGTTATTAAAGATATAGATATTTTTGGACGTATAGATTGTTGCAGTAAGTGTTTTTTGTTCTCATGTTTACTACATTATACAAATGAAGAATGTAATATTAATATTACAATCTCACGTCTGTATCTCCTTGAAGTTAATAAAACACGAAAAGCATAAGTAAATAAAGGCAACAGTAGTATATCGCTGTTCGAAAGTCATCAATCGTTTGAGAGAAAACAAATCCGGTTTACAAACCAAAACTGAGGGAAACACATCAAATAAAGAGGAAAATAACGAAAAACTAAAGTGCAACTCAAAACCAAAGGAAAAGTTCTGAAATCAGATTAAATCTTAAGATTGCATGCTTACCATGTGGTATTCGAAAACACATGCCAAAACACGAGGTCCCACTGCGCGTAATAGGGTTTTCAAAATTCGTGAATTTATACAAAAATTACATCCTCTGCCCAATTATAAAACATGAATGGTTTGAAGTCAGGCAAATCTGAGAAAGATTTTTTTTAAGTAGTACATTACGAAGTAGGAAATAAAAAGCTGTTTTCATGGTTTGAATAATTTAGAATTATTGACTGCCTAAAAATACACATTTTAAATAATCATAACTAAAAGAAAATTGATACCAGTATTTCAAATTACGATATGCCCAATATACAATGTATATCGTATGGTAATTTAAAAAGGGACCATATGTAAGACGATAACTATTTATTTATTAAGAACACATTCAAACAAAAGGGAGACATGCAAAAGATACGAAAACGACAATCAAACACATAAGTCAAAAACAAATTTGTCTTAATAAGACGACACAATGACAAAAAAAAAACAGAACGATAAATAACAGTTTATACAAACTTCATAGATTTGATTTGATTTGATTTTTGGTGTTTAAACGCCACATTTAAGCACCGCGTTTATGCTATTTCTTGTCGGCTTATTGGCGGAGGAAGCCGGATTGCCCGGAGAAAACCACCGAAGATCGATAAGAAATCTGACAATCCTAGTCAATTAAGATTGGAGTCGAGTGCGATCGCACGAGCGAGGTTCGAACTCACAATCTCAGTGTTGCTGGCTAGTAATTACAGTAATAACTACTTAGACCACTCAACCACCGAGGCCCAAAACTTAATAGAAACTTAAAGACTGAACATCTGTACTTATCGTTAATAGAAACAATTATACAGAGAGTTTAGGAAATACAAAAAAAAAAAACACACTTCATTAAAGTTACAGTCGATATTGTTTTCCCATCCGACGAAAAAGAAAACCAAGAATGAACGCCTCCAACAACTTTCCGTGTTCCGGGTTCTTAAAAGCATTAAGATCCAAGAGTAAACATATAAGGAATCAGATACTGCACTAAAACGATACATCTAATGAAACACAATGACATGCTAGAACCGAAGTTCTGACTTCTGGACTCGGAAGACCTATATGACTAAAAACTATCTAAATTAAATCACACAACCCCAAAAAAATATTTCGAGGTTTTTTTTTTTTTTTTTTTTTTTTTTTTATATATATAACTAATATGTTGAATAGATTACTAAGCCGTATTTGGCACAACTTTTTGGAATTTTGGACCCTCAATGCTCTTCAACTTCGTACTTATTTGGCTATATAAATATTTTGATATGAGCGTCACTGATGAGTCTTATGTAGACGAAACGCGCGTCTGGCGTACTAAATTATAATCCTGGTACTTTTGATAACTATTGAGGCAATCAAAACGTAGCATTTGAATTTAATTAATACTCATTTTGATATGTATTTCATTATTAGCTCACCAACTCGCAAACTTTGATGTTGAAGTTTTTATGCCAACATGTATAGACAATAATTGGAACTATTTAGAGGATGGATGTAAAATTAATTGTCACTACCAGTCAACAGAAAGTCAGAGAACCACTGTTTCCTGCCCTTCTAATACCAAAGGAAGGTATATCAGGATTAGACGTCGTGATACGTCATGCTTAGTCATTTGTGAAGTAGAAGTCTATGGAAATCCAATAAACAACTTCCACAAATCAGGTATAATAATTGACTTAATTCATAATTAATACTTTAATACGTTTTGGAAATGTTGGACCCTCAATGCTCTTCAACTTTGAAATTGTTTGGCTTTATAAATATTTTGATATGAGCGTCACTGATGAATCTTATGTAGACAAAACGAGCGTCTGGCTTACTAAATTATAATCCTGGTACCTTTGATAACTAATTAATCCAAAATTTTCTACAAAGGAAAATGCCTGTACCAAGTCAGGAATATGACAGTTGTTATCCATTCGTTTGATGTGTTTGAGCTTTTTTTGGTAAGTAGGTGAAAGAATGTAATCTATTTTAAGCATGCACCTGTAATTCGTACGTCCAATGACAGGTCTTAAAGATAATAGAGTAAAATGACACGGGTTTAAATGTATTATTTATAAATCAATTGATCAAAGGCTGTTGGAATGATGGAGTTTAATATAGAAAAGCTATTCAGACACACGAAATTTATAAATTTATATAACAATTAATCTACATAGTGAGATCGAGACACACATGGGTAGTCAAATTTGTATTCGTTGGTATGTGATGGTCGTTTCAACATATCAATTAGCAACAACCGTATTTTCAAGATGATATTCGCACACAAAAAAAAACCCCGAAAAGAACAAAGAATGGACTGTTTAGTCTAGCTTTGGACAGATACAAATATAACAGGGTTGAAACATTACGACAGTTGTACTATATATAGCAGGATCTGCTTCCCTTTGGGGCAAATAAGCTTTACAGCCAGTTTTAATGGGGTAAGTGTAGATCAGTCATTTGCTTTTTATATTTTCTTTGTTTCTTCGTCGATTTTGTGTTATGCCGTGGCATTGTCGGTTTGTTCTCGACGTTAACATTTCGATATCCCTAATCTATCTACCCTCATTCTATTATAGAAAGAAAACACATATTCGTATAGCTTAATCTCAATTTTGTTTAGATAGTAATGTCAATCAATTTGATTTCATAAATTGGTCAACGTTCCAGCTAGATCTTAACGAGAATTAGAAAAAATCACTCCCTAATTACCATATGCTAATATTTTTACAAATATAGACAAAATAGTGTTGACCACTAGAGCTCTCTAAAACATTGCATTAATTCATATGTATGATTGCTTTTCGTAAATTGGTAAGTTCTTGTATTAGGAGGTCTTAAACCAGAATGATTTGTGAAAGCCACCGGAAAAGTGTGGCATATCGGAAAAGAATATACATTTAAACTCTTAATAGGTATACAACAAACGAGTTGTTGCAAGGGGTTTCATGTGCAGCAATGGATGCACTCTCTCTACACTAGGTATTGGATCAAACGTCGGATTCAGACCCGACGTGACTGTGGATGTATACATCACAAACAGTCAAATAAACTCCCATTTTCGGCAAACGTTTTACTGTCGATCGAAGAAGACCTACAAATAAGTTTCGAATACTTTAACATTTTATTAGACACTCTAAATGGAATTCAACAATTCTCTTAATACCTCATTAAAGCCGACACATAAGAAACAACACAAATTTAAATATGCATCAGGAAATATGGATAACCCATGCAGATTCCTTATTTTTCGAATGTTTTTTGGACTGCTAGACACTTATGATACATTCTTCGTCGATAGTTTGTAACGAGGTATTTCATTCTATTTAAGATTTGGGAAGTACTATTATTAACCATGCATGTAGAAAGAGCGGGTATGGATATGTCGGTCCTGTTATAGGTACATCTGTAGCTCATAGTAACATTCAGTGTACAAGTACATGCACCACAGAGACTGCCTGTTCCGCTGCAGAGTATGACAATAATACAAACTTATGCACACTGAAAGGAGAATGTTTGAATGAAACGCAGTCATCTTTGTACGTAGACAAAGACAAACACGTTTTGTTTATTCGATAGGATTTTGGAGTGGAAACCATTAACAGTTTATTATAGGCGGAAATACAGAATCAGCAATTAAAGACAAGTCATTATATTTTATATTTATATCGCAACAATCTTTTTGGATTTTTAACATTTTTCTATTCGAGCGTCACTGATGAGTCTTTTGTAGACGAAACGCGCGTATGGTGCAAATACAAAATTCCATTCCTGGTAGCTGTGATGAGTTTATTTACAGTAAAACTGATGATAAACGGTTATACTTTAATTATTAATAATTTAGTTAAATATTAACTTTTCAGTAAAATCCAAGATATTTTTAGGTCATTTGATACTAGTTTCCATAACTTTATAAATTCTTTGAATCTAAGTAAAGGAAAGCTTTAGCCACAAATATATAACCGACTTCGTGAGTTGACATGAAGGAAAAATAATCCTTCGTGCAATAGGAATATCGTTTTAGATATTGAGATCATCTTATCGTAATGCAGAAATCGATTATAAAGCTGCGTAGGTAACTGATACATAAAAGTTTTATTTTTTAATATCATATTTTTTATTATTATATTTTTAATAATTGATAGATACAGTATCTCATTGCGGTTGGAACATAATGTCATATCCCGCTCCAAATATACAACGCCGTAAATATCTCCAAAGCCGTCCAGATCGCATATCTAAAACCAATATATATTCCTTATTGACTTGGTTCAATCCACCATTTTCTACATTTGAAAATGCCTGTACCAAGTCAGGAATATGACAGTTGTTGTCCATTCGTTTGATGTGTTTTATCATCGATTTTGCAATTTGATTAGGGACTTTCCGTTTTGAACTTTCCTCGGAATTAAGTATTTTTGTGATTTTACTTTTTGATAAGAACTTTTAAGTTAAGCTAATGTTTAGTTCACAACACTCCCTTGCATTGTAAATTTTGAAATTAATAAGCAAATTGTTTCGTCTCGTCCTATTTCTAAAAATGATTCCGGAAGATACCCAGAATTTATTGATTAGATTTTCGTTTCAACTTCACAAATTCCACATGAAGTATAGAATCTAGGTACTTACGTTTGTTGTCATCTTAATAACTTAATAACATGTTGTTTGTTTTGTTTTGTTTTGATATTTTACTGTTTTGTCCATTTTTCGTAACAACTTTGTGACGTTGTTCGGTATATATGTTACAGGGAATTTGTAAAATCAGGGATTTTGTAAAATCACTGGATTAATCAGTGATTGTGTAAAATCACTAACAGTTTCAGTGGTTTTGTAAAATCCCTGAAATTGTTAGGGATTTTACAAAATCACTGAAAATAGAGCTAGGGATTTTGTAAAATCCCTGATTACAATAAAGTATAACATGCTATAAGAAATGTGTTTTTCTTAATATAAAGATAGACCAAATGAATGATCACTAATGATTTAGAAATATATTTGTTTAATAAACACTATGAGCTTGAACTTGTGTATAATGATAATGGCTAAAAGGCATTTAAACGGGTATTTAGACCACTCTGAATTTGCTTATTTTTGCAAGACAAGTTTGGGTGACATCCCTACCACTATAAGCTATTGATATATGCATTTTCTTAACTATGCTGAACATGTCTTCAAGACATACATAATATTTTTAAAACATCTTCATCTGAAGAACTTAATACCTTCATTATCAACAAAATATTTACTTTATTTGGATTAAAAGAGTTGAGAAATTTTAGAAACTTATTCAAAGTTATACCACTCTGTGATAGAATACATGAGTCTGATAAATGACCAAAGTAGGTAAACCTTTGTTTATTTTTGCTTGGTTAGATTAACCTATTCATAAACATGCAAGTACAAAACAAAGTATTATTACCAATATTTTCTGTTGTCTTTTTTATTATTATTATTTTGTGAATATAAATGTTATTTTGTAGGCAGCAAATTAATGATACAACACTTATTTGCTTTTATATATCAATTTTCATGCAGCAATAAGATGCTCTTGATCTGATATTCATGTAATGTTTGCCACTGGATCACATACCCTAACCCACTCAAATTTTTATACCTTACATATGTGTTTTTCTTCTTTAATGACAGCAATCAACCTAGTGTTCAGTTTTTATATTTGATTTAAATAAATTGATATAATTGGTTTTATTTTCTACAGTAATTATACAGAAAAACTACAATAAACAGTAACTTTCTTTCAAACACGGTAGTGATAAGAGCTTGTTTTGTCTTCTTTCTGTGGCTCATTGAAAAAATATTCCAAAATGTTTATCATATTTTCCCTGGTTCCATATGTTGCACTTTAGTTTAATCTCAATTATTTGAAGTAACTTTTGTGTGTATGTTTGCTCTTGATTTCAAGACATTTGTGCCTGAGCCATTGTTCTACAGTATGTCACATTGTCAGTTGGTTTGTGCAGGAAAACCGCTCACTTAAATTAAAATAAAGACTACATTAACCTCAAACTTATTGAGTGTTACTGTTGTAGTCTTTTTTCACAGAAATTCTTAATAAAAATGAATGAATGTATTTTACAAATTCACTGAATTTAATCAGTGAATCTGTAAAAAAGATCTTAATTATTTCATGGATTTTGTAAAATCACTAGTCAAAATCAGGGATTTTATAAAATCACTAATCAGTTCAGAGTTTTTACAAATTCCCTGAAATTTCAGTGATTTTACAAAATCACTGATTTCACAAATTCCCTGTAACATATATACATCGATAAATTGTGTCATTTTGGTATGATATTTGTTTTGTATTCGTGTCTTTCATTTTTGTTGCATCTGTTATTTGTCTTAAGAATGTCTATATGTCGATGTCATTTTGTTTGTTTTTAAATGGATTAAGAATATAACACAATGTTGACTGTTATACTCTGATTTTTGTCATTTTAATGTTTTATGTCTTTTCAGACACACAGATCAATGAATGTGTTTGTTGATAGATGTTTTTGTGTTCTGTTAAATTGTTCCTTTTAAAATTGTTATACGATGATGACTGATGTACCCATATTTTGACTATTTGATTTATTGTGTCTGTTTAGTTAACGCATCCATGTAAATATAACGGAATTTGATGAGACTGTCATCAAAGTGAGAGGGTTAGCGCTATAAAACCAGGTTTAATCCACCATTCTCTACATTTGAAAATGCCTGTACAAAGTCAGGAATATGACAGTTCTTGTCCATTCGTTTTTTATGCGTTTTGTTATTTGATTTTGCCCTGTGATTATGGACTTTCCGAATTGATTTTCCTCTAAGTTCAGTTTTTTTGTGATTTTACTTTTTGTTATGCTCACACATTGTTGCCAATATAATGGAAATATATGCTACTGTGAGGAAAGTGTGAGGTTAAATTATTTACAAAACAATGTGTTATCCACCATTATTTTTTTCTGTGTAACGTATACTGTGTACATGTCATACACAAATTTGAATTTTTCAATTATGGTTGTTTTGAGCCAACGAATTTTATGACAATTTAATCGTTAATTAGTCGAAAGCTTACTTTCTGATAAAAAGTCAAGATCTACTGGCAATTTTTTGCGATAAATGTTTCGCTTTATTTTGATCTGACATGAACGAAAAATGAAATGAATTTGAAGGTTATAAAAATAAGGAAAAAAAATAAAAAGAACAAAGAAAAAATATGACAGTTTCCTGTCAAATAAATGTTCTTCGAAATTACTCACATCTAAAACATTATCTTGATTTTAGTTTTTACTAATGTAACATCAATCAATATTGGAAAATAAAAAAATAGAGCATACAGAGTGAGTTACCCATATTCTCCGCATAGTTCATTCATTTCCACTTACATCCGACCTACTTTCGAATATTTGGAACTTTTTCTGTAGGTTTCAGAAATTTTACTATTAGAAAACAATGTTTGATAAAGGAATTATCTTCAAAACATTGATTAAGTGTTTTAAAATTGTATGATTTACTTTAACCTCGGCGGATATTAATGTTGCATAAAAAATATTCAATAGATCTCAGAAGATTAGGTAAAAGCAGTTTTGCTATTTTCACAAAGGATATCTATAATGACTATTTTTGTATGACGCCTTTTGTATGCATATACGTATAAAGCTTAAACACACCAGTCAACCTACATCATGAATTCAATACTTTATGAATAAAATAGTTCAAATTAAAACAACTTTTGTATTCAATTTTCATCAGAATCAGTTTCATTGGAGTTACATTTTATAAATATCCTTGATTACAGAAACAGCACATTCACAATGAATTATATAACCTTAATGTTCAAATGAGATTAATTGTTTTATTATACCTTTAAAATGAAGAATGTTTTATAATTGTTCTTGCTTAGTATGTTCAATAAATTGATGATTTCAAACGTATAAAAAGTTGTTGGTTTTTTTTCATTACGTATGCATATATGTCAGGTGTACATATTCAAAGTAATAAATTAGTTTGCATTCTAATGTATTCATCGTTTAATTTGTGTCTGGATATGTGATATATATTAGAGGGATATTCAAACTCATATGTCAAAAATAAACAGACAAAGCTATGGGTGAAATAGAAAAAGACCACTTCACAAACAACAGTTTAAAAAACACAAAACATGGAAAACTAAAGACTGAACAAAACAAACTCCACCAAAAACATGGGTGACATCAGGTGCTCCGGAAGGTTAAGCAGATCCTGCTCCACATGGGGCATCCGTTGTGTTGATTATGTTATTATTACCCCGGTAATAAGTCGGTAGGTCACATTCGGGAAAATGGTATGGGATTTTAGTTACGACAACTAGAATATATATGTTATCATCTGTGAAACGGGTATTAATGTTAATTTTACATATACATGATGTTTGCACTTAAAGTATCTTCAGTGTTTTGTTATTTTATTTATTTTCTTTTGAAGAGAACATATTAAAGCTTATTAACTTCAATCATCAAACACTGATCAGCAGCATATATGAAAATGCATGTTTTTCATGTTTCGTCAGTGTTTTCGAGTCCTTGTTTCTTGTGGCTGACCTATCAAAAGTAATTTCCAAATCATCATTCTTTCAATTTGTGCATATTGTCTTTGCAAAATAATAACATTAAAGCAGAATCGAAGAATAATACTGTATATTTTACAGCTAGAAAGGCGATGCAAGCTGAGAGTAGGCGAGTTATGGTAAGGCAATAGCATAAAAACTACTGACATAAATAACGGAGTTGCTATATAGATCATGACTGAAGCACCGGTCACATCTTACCGAACGGACGACGAACGAATAACTTTTTATCAATCCGTTCATGTCCGTTTGACGGCCGTTCGTATGTTTAGAGGTCCGTCCATATCCGTTTTATATCCGTTCAGCGTCCGTTTTATCCATTTAAGTCCATTCGCATGTTCAAAACTTTGAACGGACGTCAAACGGATAAAGTGTCCGTTGAATGTCCGATAGGCGTCCGTTTTTACGGTACTCGTACGTTCCGTTTCCGTTTTGTATCCGTTATTTGTCCGTTGTAGATCCGTAGGAGGTATTCACCAACGGAAATCTACCGGACATATAAAGGATGATGAACAGATGCGAAACGGACATGAACGGAAGAATAACGGATACAACGGATAGGTACCGAATGTTAAACGGGTAAATGCCAATTGGAAAATTTGGCATCAAAAATGAAAATTATTGGTATGTCAGATTTCTTGAGTGTCATTAATGTTTATTATCTATGATGCTTCGTGGAGTAAGAGCTCGTCTTTACTATCAAACAGCTTTAATTCAGGCCAGACTAAACTTAAAAAATGCAAACATAACTTATTAGCTGTCGACATGAGAAGAAGGAGAACACAAAGTAAATGGTGGACAAGATTTTGAATTTATCCTTAAAGACGACGCAGTTTTGTTCTTTATGACCAAACCATGACGGAACTAACGCGGGATGATCGGCGGTCCTATGACACTTTCTTCGAATTCCCCCATAGATGTTCGAGATATTGCAGCAGTCCGGTCCTCGCATAGCAAAGCAGAACACATCGTACAGAAATCCGCTAAAAACAAAGATTTCAAAAGACTTGTACAGATGGCTTATAATTATACACTTAAAAGATTTATAACAAGACAAATGGGGGTCAATGGGCAAATATTTGTAAAGCATTCAAATGAATAAAACCAGAGGATTCAGAAAATCTGACCAAAATTCCAAAACATGACAAGCGAACATCCTTAAACCAACCAACTCCCAACGGATAAAATTTATTTTAACGGAAAACTTTTTTTCATCCGTTCAGCATCGTTCGAGCTATCCGGTCAGGTGTGACCAAAGCTTTAAATATACATTTTTATTTTCCTAGTGCTCCGATTCAATTACTTATACTGCAGGTTCTAGGATGAATTTTATTAATCGTAAATTTATTGTTTTTAAAACACTAAATCTCAAAAAAAAGAGAGTGATGAGTCAAAGGAGACATTTTTACACAGAAATCGACAGAAACTAACAACACCGTCGCATATTTTAATCATGTAGTATGTGTAATGAATTCATCTTGTTTGAGTTATATTTTCAACAGAAATACAACTTTGTTCTTAATTACCAAATAACAGTCACATTACACAGCGAATATACCTCTGAATATTTGCTACATTTATCAATTCTGGTAATAAGTCACGTAATATTAAAACACGATTGAACACATGACATTCAATACTGTTTGAGCTTTAACGATCCATGATTGTGTATTTAGAGAATAAAAATGAGTCTATTACACAGAAAAGAAAGAAGGATGTTGTGACTAAAAATCTTACACTATACTCGACTACAATTACAATACGTACATTATAAATACTTCAAAAAGTAAGAAAATCTTAACAAAAAAAACCCACCGTAGAATAGATGCTAATGGGAAATCATCAATCCATTCCTAATTCTCCGATTCAATTAGTTTTTCTACAGATTTTTGGAATAGATAAATTTTATTAATCTTAAATGCATGACCATTTATTGTATTGGCTAAGTCTTTCTGAACAAGTTGTACATTAAAAGAGAATGTTAGTGCATTAGTCTGCATGTTATATTTTAAAGATAATGTAAAGACGATTGTCTACAAAGAACAACCGCATGTCTATTTTTGAAAGCGAGCTTTTGGATAGAAAACACATTTTTTTTTAAATTATTCATCAGATACAATATTATCTACCCTTTTATATATTTCTATATCGCAAAAAAAAAGAAGAGAGTCTGATGTGTCAATGAGGACATTTATACACAGAAATCGACAGAAACTGACAACACCATAGCATATTTTAATCATGAAGCATGTGTAAGGAATTCATTTTGTTGGAGTTATATTTTGATCAGAAATACAACTTTCTTTTAAATTACTAAAAAACAGTCACATTACACAGCGAGTATATTTTCTGCATTTATCAATTATATTAAGTCACGTAATATTAAAACACGATTGAACACATTTTAAAATACGGTGACCAGACAATATTTTTTTTAGATTTTATCGTCAAACATACTATATGGCTATATTATATATCATTGGATTCGGTAAAATGAGTACTTTTGAAATATCGATGTCGTCAAAGGGAAATGTGGTAAAAGTTTTGCATAAAATAAGGTCAAAGATCAAATGCTGTTATTATTTTTATCTCTCTCCATATTTTCAGAATTTAAAGATTTCTACAACAATTCAGGTTAAATTTCAGACATTTTTTTCAAATCAATTAGCAATGAATTATCTCGAAAATGTAAAAATAAAGAAATAAGGACGTTGATTTATTCTGAAAATTGGCGTTTTTCAAACACTTGTTTTATTATAAAAGATCAACACATATTCTATTAAAGTTACAGTTGTTACCTTGCTAGCTGATATTCAACATCAGCAATAAATAATAAAAATTATTTTTACCTGAAGCCTAATATCATGAAGGCGAATTTTGCAAAAGCTCATTAATGTAGTTCATTCAAACTAAAAACCACTCAATACCTCGAAAAGTTACAATTTAAAAATCCAACCAAAGAGATCCACACAACAAAATTAAGCCGTAGTATGCTCTGGTTCGTCTGTCAAGTAACATGATTGGAATTTATTTCTACATTATTCTAATCCTTTACAGGAGCGAAGCTGAACATATAAAGTTTTGTTGTGAACCAACTAATGACTTTTGCTTAACATGCAAGAATTCTGCTGACACCTGCCCTTTAAAATACACGGGGTGTAATGAATCATATAGCTCGCGCCGATCGTATATATTCTAAGCGTGACGGAATAGGGGGTTCAGCAATGGGTAATGCGGTCCAAATATTAGTTTGAAACGAAGCACGTAAAACATGCTGTTTCAGTTCCGCTTCAGAGGGAGGTAACCAGACTAAACTTACATCTTAACTGGTGGCAAGTTTTACGCACATTGTATAAATATCATGATGGAATGATTTGAAGAGATTTTTCCTGATAATAAAGCTTTGAAATTAACTTTCAAGCCAACACAAAGGCTTCATTTCTGTCAATATTAACGAAGCTCTGCAAACCACTGAAAAAGTCGTGCGTGTTCTTCAACGTCTTGTAGACAGTTTGTTTACCTGCTCAAAACAGAGACGAAGCTGTGTGGCATCCTGTAAGTGCATATACAGGAGGCAATAGTTTACAAATGGTTTGGGAAAGTCACTTATTTGGAATATGAGAACAAATATTCACCCACCCATTACTCTGCATATGTTCCCAATCTGCGCCCATAGCTCGTTTGTATGTGTCATATGTTTGTAGTAGTGAACGCACAAAAAACAATCACATTCGTTCGTATGATTATTCTTCCGCTCTTTCCCATTCCTTAAACTTCTTGTCAAAGTTTAAGCCATTGAGTATCATACGCGAATCGTCCTCCTCTTGGGTGCTAAACAAGTTTCGACAGTCATTAACAGTGTTGATTTAAATAACTATGACAATTTCGGGACTTACAAACGTTCCGGCTAAGTAAAGCGCACAATCAAGTAGAATCATAAGGGATTTATCAAAGTTTTGAAGAATAAAAATACCAACGAAATCAAGGAGAGCCTGCTTGTGTTCTTTAACAGAAAGAAACTTCTTCCAATCAGGTATACTTCTCCCTTAAATACTAGTAATCTGATACACTTTGGTGGAAGCTGTAGTCTTTATTCGTAGTTTCCTTTCAGCAAACTTTATAGAGTTGTTCATGTCGTAGCGGTCAAAAACATCTGCTACTGTGTGCGCTATAGAAAAGTATTGGGACAAATTTTTGTGATTGTCAGCTGCAAGGTCACCGAATGTTTTACTTTCTTAACATCAATACATTGAACCAATTTCATACCATCTCTGAGGTAAGTTTGAGTGATGGTACAAAAGAAGGTCGAGAAAGTGCACAAGCTGTTAGAAAAAACTCTTGAATATCTATTGTAGCATGCATTCCAGAAGAAATATTGATAAGACATGGAGGATGAGACACCACTTCAAAGGGATTAGTCATGGTTAATTCAGATGGTTTAAAATGGCAATAACATGTTCTTCCGAAAAGGGGAAAGGTTTAGTACTATTAAAACGTTAAATCCGGCTGCAACTATTTGCACCTGTCCTAAGTCAGGAATCTGATATTCAATGGGTGCGTCTGTTTATGTGGGTCATGAGTGTTTCTCGTTTCTCGTTTGTATATAGATAGGACAGTTGGTCTTCCCATTTGAATGGTTTTACACTAGTAATTTTTGTGGGCCTTTGTAACGTGCTGTTCGGTGTGAGTCAAGGCTCCGTGTTAACGGCCATACCTTGACCTATAATGCTTTACTTTTATAAATTGTTACATGGATAGAGAGTTGCCTCATTGGCACTCATACCACATCGTCCTATATTTATCTTCATCTCCTTTCATTGCTGTTGGTTTTGTTTCCTCGTGTGAATCAGCATTAAACGACTAAGGGATTTAGGAAATGTCTAGTAAGGGTCCATCTAACAAGCGCAGACTTTTGATTTGTTATGCGTATACATCGCCATCGGATCCCCATGAGGCTATTATAACGGTCTTTGTTTGTTGTTGCCATATCGGTCCATATACCGTTGAAATGTCTAGGGCTCTGTTTAATAGCAACGTCACCATCTATAAAAGGTGCTCAATATTCTCAGAGAGTTGAAGCATATCGAGTATGTAAACTGGCATACACCTTCAGTAATTGGTACGGTTGGTTACAACAAAATACGGTAACATTTGAAATGACGATCTCAAACAAGTGTCCAGTTACCCTCTTGTTATATTTGTTATTCTCATCGGATTTTCTCTAATGCTTAGTTCGTTTCTGTGAGTGTTACATTTTATTGTTGTGTCGTCATTCTCTTATATTTAATGCGTTCCCCTCGGTTTTTGTTTGTGACCCGTATTTGGTTTTTGATAATTTGAGATAATTTGGAACTATTTCAATGATGTATACATTTTAAAAGTCATCTGGGGCCAACACGAATTGTCGGTTTTGAATGATTTTTGTACCATATAATAAGTAACAACTACAAAAGGTAACAAATAAAATTTGAAATGAAAAACAGATGTTTATTTTTTTTCTGAAATTTTTATACCCTCGAGCCTCCTTAAAAATAGCTAAATCCATCTGAGGACAACTTTGTCGTAGTTTCCTTATAATTTAAACATTTATAAACGGACAATTTTTAAAACGGGCTGATAATTATTATGTCACTAACGAAGTTCCGACTACAGCATTGATTTATTTATAACGGACAATTTTTAAAACGGACTGATAATTATCATGTCAGTAACGAAGTTCTGACTACAGAATTGCTGATACCCTCGCAGAATAACACCCCATCAGTAGAGGTATCGAACCAATACAGTGACAGATTGAAAACAACACGATATTTGATATTTTCGTTAGAAGCGCTTTTCTGGATTTACCTTCACCAGAGACGCTTAAAGCTGAGTATTTGAAAATCGAAGATGCAACAGTTTCTTAAGATATATCAGTGTAGGTATTTTATCATATACGTACTTACACCTGAGATCACCCCAGTTGTTGGTAGGGTTCGTGTTGCTTATTCTTTAGTTTTATGTGTTGTGTCATGTTTTCTAATGTTTGTCTGTTTGTCTTTTTCATTTTTAGCCATGGAGTTGTTAGTTTATTTTCGATTCATGAGTTTAACCGTCCCTCTGGTGTCTTTCGTTCTTCTTTTACACTTCTTAAAAACCAAACTTAGCACAATAATGTTGATTCATTGATTTGCAAGTTATGATCTTCTTTAAAACGTAACTTATCTAAACTATTTTCGAAGGGAGCTCTACCTTGTAAGTCAGAAGACACAAAAAGGATAAAAACGTTTAACATCTTATTATTCAGATATATTAAGCAAACTATATTATTTTGTACTACTTTTACGTTTATACAAACAAGACAAAGTGCCACACCAAAAATGCTTTTAAATCTAGGTAGCGGCATATCTGCAGGCTATGCACACATACATTTTATAATTTAATTTATAATCATGTAATCTAAAGCTTCTTGTTACATGCAATCCTCAGCAATTTCACTAAAGTTTCCGCCCATTTCATTCATGCATTCGCCCATTTCATTCGCATTTCCTGCCATTTCCAACATGTTTGAAATTCCGCTGCCTATCGATGATGATAATGATGAGCTCTTCTTACTTTTGATAATTGGCGCCGTGGAAATAGGTATATTGTATCCTCCTGGAACACAGTTGTTTGTCATTCCAAATGGATGTGCTCCTTCAATAAAATGCAACAATTTGTGAAAATATTGTAAATTTGTAACGAGGATCCATAAGAAATAATGGTATCTGGATGACAGGTTAGTATACTAGTATGTGCAACATTGAAATAAGCAATCATTATAAGGCATAAAACAAGTTCCAACAAAATATCTTTGAGTCAATGTAAGGTTTTTGTAAGATGGATATTACTCAAAGCAGCAATAAGTTGTCTACAAATTCAACACCTCAATAAATTAACCATCAACACCAATTTCCTTAAAGAATTGAAAAGAAAGAGAGGCCGCTATAAGGTATTTGTGTTTTCCCATTTTTAATGCTTTACAAAAATCTAAATTGTTAAATCATCGCCCTTTGATATCTGGTGGACAATTATTTAATTTTCAATAATACCACACCTCCTTTGTGTATTTAACATTGGGTTCATGACTTCGCAAAGACATAGAAACACGTTACCAGAATAAATATTTCGAAATTTATTCTAATTTCGTTTCCATGGCTTTTCTAAATCTTTTTACCAAGTCAGGAATATGAATTTGTTGTCCATTCGTTTGATTTGCTTGAGCTTTTTATTTTGCCATTTGATTAGGGACTTTCCGATTTGAATTTTCTGCGGGGTTCAGTATTTTTATGATTTTAATTTAATTTTTTTCAGACTTAAATGTAAAAATGCAGACTAGAAAACTATGGTTTGAAGGTTAAGCAAATATCTAAAACAAACATTAAAAAAAATTAAGCATACATTTTCTACATTTTCTACAACAAGGCATATTGATTTTTGTTATGGAGATCGACTTACTATACCTGTAGTCATTAAGATGCTGTACTCTCAATAAAATTGTACTTAGTCTCTTTCTTTTAAAATCACTTTCAACACATAAAATTTAGATAATATAATTTATCTAACAATAACAAAGATCTATAACAATTGCAATTACTCGATTACAATAATTTGTTTTTGCTTACCAGGTGTTATAGTGTAAGGCGCGTAAGGCATTGCTTGTTGTGCTGTTGCAACTGTTTGTCCCCCATATGATTTTTTCGACTTACAGCAATACCAACAGCAGCCTACAACCACTAAAATAAATACAAGACCGCCTCCTCCCATTCCATAATAAGCTCCATTTGATCTAAAGAGAAACAAACTATGGACTTAAGTGTATACAAATGATGTATATCTAAAAGTGTACGGTTGAAGATTTCATTTCGACATACCAATTCGGCTTCAGAAATATATTTTCATTTTCATCAGGTACAGAAAGGTCAGCAAATAACAGTTAATCTACAATTTTTTTTTCATTCATTATAATACAAAAAAAGTATTAAAAAAATGAATATATTTTGACATGGTAGTTGTATGTCTTTTTTCATTAAACTGCTCATTCGACCTTAATTATTAAGACGTGAAGCAAGATAAGAGAAACAATTAACTGTATCTGTGGAACACTTATTTCAAATGCCACACATGGAGTAACATTAGTCTACCATTCTAGAGGGATTAAAGTTGATCCGTTTGTTGTAATTTATGCAGAGTTTTGTAGCCTATTTTGCAGGTTGAATTTTGACAATTGAGCAAAGAAATTAGTTTAAACATATTTATCGGATTGGGTGATTAAGTTATTGTAACTTATACTAATCCCTTTCCACATTGCAGGTGAAAGTGCTGCCTTGTAGAGACATTTGGCTGCTCTTTTTCGAAATATGTATGGATCTCTCTTCACACAGGTCAGCCATTTATCGTCCCCTTCCGACGGACTATGATAGTTTCCTCAAGACCATACTCGCAAATAGTGTCAAGAGAGAGCCAAAAATTCAGTCACTGAAATTTTCATTCCGGAACGGGAATCGAACCAGGGACCATTGTGTTACTAGTCCGATGCACTAATCACTACACCAAGGCTCACTATAGGCCTTACTTGCTCTCTTCAACTCATGTGTTTTGAATATAATTTCATTTCATCTGCCTCTTGATTTAATTTCTACAATTTTTGATATTTTCAAATACATACACGTTTTTCGTTTGTGTTGTTAAATCTGATTTAATGTGTTAGCCATACAATTTACTTTATGATGTGCAGTTCGTTTGTGTTGTACGTATGTGTAATAATCCATATCACATGACATATTTCTGCTTTTTGAGCGATTTAGACCATCTGCCCCTTTCCCCAACTGTAACATAAAGGAGTTTCTAACTCCGAAGTAAACATCATCCATAAAGATCCGGGTAAATTTATGTATAAAGGAGAAGCCATTTATATTGTATAAAGAGAAAATATTGAAAATATTACTAAATACTGAAATTTGAGACTTGCAATTCAATAAGCATTCACACCATCATTTATTGCGTTGACCTATTTGGTATTAATTAAAGAATACCATTTGTTTCTTTGGCCATGATATAATAACAATGATACCAATAACCTTAAAAATGTAGAAATAACAAAACTTACAACGTAGTACTAGTATAATAATAAACGCAGCATGGATTAGATTTGTAAATAGAACAGCAGCCGTTGGAACAGTACTTTAACCCCAATTTGTACAAATATTTATAGTAGTAACATTGTTTGGCACTTGCCAAACCGAATCCTGAAAAAAAAATGATGAGAAATAATTGTCTATTTACAGATACAGTTAAAAAAGTAAAGAGCTTCAAATTAAATTTAAAGCGCCATTCACAAAACCGCTTGAAATTAATACATTTTGTGTACATAGTGTACCGTAAACATTGTACTAAAGGTAATCCTTTACGGTTAAGTTCTTCAGAGTATTTGTTTTACTAAATGTAACGGAAACGAGTCAATTAAAACAACTTTGCAACCATCTAATCTACCGCGTAACAGAAAAAACTTCTGTCGTGACAATAAGAAGTTAACCGACATAAACCTTTAAAATGGCAATATATAGAGAAAAGGTCCACATCAGAATAATATTCAGGTAAACCTTTTTTAAGATCAGTTGTACGAAAATTGGAATATAATAAAATAAATACCATGATCTCTTTAGAAACTCTCGTACTGGCATCCAGTAGACCAACAATTCTTATTTAGTGTGTTAGCTTTGATTCCAAAAAAAGTTGCACTGATGATAACTGATTGTACTCAGTTTGCTTGTATTTCATGTTATGTCGTTTGTCCTTTTATTGCTTATATTACGTCATTTTAGATGTGGTGGATAGCTGTCGATATATCCATATCGTTACATAGGGACAGAAAATTCGAGATATAACATGACATTAATAGTGTACCTTTCTATCAGGTCTATGATGCTATCAACACATTTAATTTACCGACGAAACTGTAAAATATGCAAATATTTCCAGAAAACCATACATAACAGCAAATTTATGGTTAGTGTTTTCATCAACGGCATTCAGAATATGTCTTCACTGTAACTTTAGGCAAGGTATCAGGATAGAAAATATATTAAACTTTGAGAAACTTGAACACATCAAATTCCCTGTATCGAATGATTTCAAATGTCTAACTACCATTAAATAAAAAGAGGGACATCAAATTACAGAATAATACAGAGCTATGTTTGTATGTATTCAACTGGTTGTGAAGACCTTATGATCAAATTGCAATTTGACTAGTAACACTTCCCACACTCTAAAATAAATGTATTTCACTTTTGAGGTTAGTAACTTTATGTCAAACTAAATCGAGGTGAGTTGTTGGGGAGAAAATAAATGCATTTGATTGCTAAACATATATAGAAGAGATATTGTTGAGTTGATATTCAATTTCGCTCCTCAACAAATATAAATCGAGCGTGACTGAGAAGAATCGTTTGTAGATGAAACTTAACGTCTAGTGAAAACAAATATATATATAAGCCAAAGATCTTTGATAAGCACTTATCATTATAATAGCCTTCGATTATAGTTATTCAAAGGAAGCGATGGAGATAATTCGACTGTCGAGTACGACTGACAAAACATGTACCGTTTGAATGGTTTTACACTAGTATTTTGGGGCCCTTTATAGCTTGTTGTTCGGTGTGAGCCAAGGCTCCGTGTTGAAGGACGTACATTGACCTATAATGGTTTCCTTTTAAAAATTGTTATTTGGATGGAGAGTTGTCTAATTGGCACTCACACCACATCTTCCTATATCAATGTAGAAAGGACATTTATAAATAATATAATGTTGTACCATGTTTAAACGTTTGGTGAGGGATATCAATGTTCCTTTCATCTGTATTTTCTTTAAAAAAAAATTAGGCTTCAACTGAAAATTATCGTTAGTAATATTTATAATACGATTTGCTAGACTTTTTATATGTTTTGTCACCCTACTTGATGTAAAGTAGTATTGCATTTTTGATACATTATTTTAGTCCTCTCCTTTTCAAGGTTTGATGATTGCTTTGTGTATTCATAATTCTATCTGTTTTTTATAACTTTTTATCTGGTGCTTTTTCAATTTATTACTGTTTTAGTGCACTTGTGTGCACACTAGGGTTTGTTAGAATATTTTAACATTGATATGCTTTAATAATTTCTGCTTTTGTGAACTTGGGCGTGTTGTGATTGTGTTTGCACTATGTCACTGTCCATTTTACTTCGAAATTGTATGCTGTTATTCTATTTGTCTTTTACAATTTTTACAACGACAACCGCTTCCAATAATATATGATTTATTTTAATGACATTATTGTTAATGGGAAATAAAGGCAACAGTAGTATACCGCTGTTCGAAACTCATAAATCGATAGAAAAAAACAAATCCGGGTTACAAACTGATAGTTATCAAAGGTACCAATATTATAATTTGGTATACCAGACGCGCGTTTCGTCTACACAAGACTCATTAGTGACGCTCATATCAAAATATTTATAAAGCCAAATAAGTTCAAAGTATAAGAGCATTGAGGATTCAAAATTCCAAAAAGTTGTGCCAAATACGGCTTAGGTAATCTGAGGGAACAACGACAAACTATATAATGTAACACACACAAACACAAACTACGTATTATACAAAATCCGATTAGAATAACAAATATAACATCAAAACTAAATACATGAATTTGGGATAGAAAAGTACCATGACAAAACCTTATTGAAAAGTGAAGATATTTCTTAGCTTTGAAAAAAACCGCAGAAGACTTAAACAAAAAGTTATATTATAAGACTAGTTTGTGGATTGCATTATTGATAAAATGTGGTGCGATGAACACGTCAATGGCAGTGCAGCATATTTCGTCACATGGTCAAGATGTATGATCAAGCTCTTAAGCGAACCGTGTCCCCAAATAACGTGAAAATTATTAAAATCATGAAAGGTATTATTAAGGAGTGTTCATCACACTTGATTCCCAAAAATGATAAAAGAAAAACATAATGTGGATATGTACAAAATGTACAAAATTGGAGGATATTTGGTGGTCACCTGAATAGGTTGTATGATAAGATAAGTATCTCGACATTTCATCACAATCCCATTTACTCGATCGGTGTAATGAAAAAAAAGGTACATAAAATATCACTAAACGACAAAAATACCTGAAAAAGGGATCAAGACTACGACTACGGTATAAGTCATAACAATTATACAAGCATAAGTAAAATGATGAAAAATTCTAGCAGATGCCCTAAAGCTAGCTTGGAACCATCTGATATAAAGGCATAACTTTCAGTCACACATTGAATACAAACATTGGCTAATACAGCTCATGAACAATACAAGCAAACAATGTCCGATGCAATATACACGGAACAAACATATCATTGTATGATTACAAAGTGGAAATCAATGACAGCATTTTTAATTTTGATGCGGACATAAGCCTGTTAGTAAATATGAAAAAAGATGGGATATGATTGCCAATGAGACAACTCTCCAAAATGACACAGAAAATAACCACTATATGTCACCGTACGGTCTTCCCTTTTACGAGCAAACCCTATACCGAATATACAGCTATTAAAGACCATGAAATGACAATGTAAAACAATTTAAAAGAGAAAAATAACGACCTTATTTATATAAAAAAATATACACACTTGTTGTGAGATGGGCGAAGGGCCTTTTCTCGGCTTGTCGGGAATTCGCCAATCTTATTTTTACATATAATAATATAGATCACCGTACGGCCTTCAACAATGAGCAAAGCCTATACCTTATAGTCAGCTATAAAAGGCCTCGAAATGGCAATGTAAAAATATTCAAAGGAGAAAAATAAAAATATATACATACATGTTATGAGATGGCCGAAGGGCCTTTTTTCGGCTTGTTGGGAATTTGCCATTTTAGTTTTTACATAATAATAATTATTCTTTGGGTTCCGGAAAAGAAAACTTTATTTTTCACCCATTCAGAATGACACCACTCCTACCACCCCTCTTGTAATACCATTATACTGTACACATATGGACCGCAATAATGCTTCTGAAAAATTATTCAATAAAAAGATAACAACGGTAGGTTTTTAAATGTGCAAAGTATAAATGCGGCTCTACAAATGCATAAATACATTAGATGTATGTTTCTTAACAAACCTTATTCTTATTGGCTAACTTCAATCATGTGTTACAAAATGTACTTCGGTCAACGCATTTACATCCCAATGAATTTACAAAAAGAAGCATTCAACTCTTAAGTACATACCTGCAAATATATAAAACATCTGGATAAAACCAAACATATTGCCTTTTTCTTCTTCTTTCTGTTTTACCTCGATTTTGCAGAAGATTGAATATAACAAGTGAAATCTAAGATGGTAATAATGTTATGGTAAAGTGAACAAAACAGATACATATCATCACATGACAATGGTTGTTTTTTTGTATTGTACAATATCAAATGATTGTTTAAGAGTTAATCCGAATACAACTTATACTTATATGGCATGAATATGTTAAAAATGAAGCTGGCAATCATTCACCCTTAGCCAAAACAATCTATTATAAAGTAAACTTGATACCAGACTTACTTTGTAGATGATAAATGCAACCTACTTACGTATATGATAGCCAATCGGTTAAGCGTAATGTTAGACAAAAACATGTAAGATATATCGCGTGAACGATAAAATTGAGAAGGGAAATTGGGAATATGTCAAAGAGACAACAACCCGACCGTAAAAAAAACAACAGCAGAAGGTCACCAACAGGTCTTCAATGTAGCGAGAAATACCCGCACCCGGAGGCGTCCTTCAGTTGGCCCCTAAACAAATATATACTAGTTCGTTGATAATGAACGCCATACTAATTTCCAAATTGTACACAAGAAACTAAAATTAAAATAATACAAGACTAACAAAGGCCAGAGGCTCCTGACTAGGGACAGACACAAAAATGCGGCGGGGTTAAACATGTTTGTGAGATCTCAACCATCCCCTATACCTCTAGCCAATGTAGAAAAGTAAACGCATAACAATACGCACATTAAAATTCAGTTCAAGAGAAGTCCGAGTCTGATGTCAGAAGATTTAACCAAAGAAAATAAACAAAATGACAATAATACATAAATAACAACTGACTACTAGCAGTTAACTGACATGCCAGCTCCAGACTTCAATTAAACTGACAGAAAGATTATGATTTCATCATATGAACATCAGGCACAATCCTTCCCGTTAGGGGTTTAGTATCATACCATCATGTATGAGAATAGTTTGTCTAACTTTTGTGATCACATACATGACAACAATAGATTAGATGAAAGCTGAAAGTGTTCTATACTAAATACGACTAGAGTCTTCAGCATTTCGCGATGTTTAAATGCCTTTCAATTTCAAGCTAAATTTTACATTCAAAATCTATATGTGAGTGCCACTGGTGAATATTACGTAGACGACACACATGGCTGATGTATCGAATCATAAACCTGAAATCTCTGATGTATGTATTAACCGAGACATTATGTAAACGAAACGCGCGTCCTTTTAAAACAAATTAACTCAATTAAGGTTTAGTAAACAAGATTCGTTAAAACAGAAAAAAGAAACAGACCATATGTTTTAACTATCTAGTGTTGTAAGTTAGCACGTGAGAATGCAAATTTCATTAAAATTTCTTTAGCTCACTAAATTAAGAAGACTAAAAAAACCTTATTATTCCATATTTTCCAATTGAACAGTCTAGCTATAGGTTAAATTTCATACAAATGTATCTGTATTTTAAATAAGAGTAAAAAAGAGGCAAAATATATCAAAATTGGGATATTTAAGTCGATCAATAAAAATTGGTGGGTACATCATGTACATTGAATCGTCGGTTTACATATAAATCTTCTATAGATTAAAATCATCAACATAAAAAAGATAGTCACGTTTGTCCTACAAAAATCTGTAAAAGGGGGACGAAAGATACTAGAGGGATAGTCAAACTCATAAATCGAAGATAAACTGACAACGCCATGGCTTATAAAGAAAAAGACAAACAGACAAATAATAGTACACATGATACAACATAGAATACTAAAAAATGAGCAACACGAACCCCACCAAAAACTAGGGGTGATCTCAGGTACCCCAGAAGGGTAAGCAGATCCTGCTCCACATGTGGCACCTGTCGTGTTGCTTATGTGATAACAAATCCTATAAATTGTATAATTCGGTAGGTCACGTTCATGTTATCTGTGTACAAAACATCATGAAACCTAAAATAAAAACAAATGCATTGAATTACAAAATGTTGCTGAGTAATTGTTAGGATTCAGATGGCTTCGTATTCATTTTTATAAAACTGATGTTAAACGATAAATATCAGAAATTTTTGTCCTATAACATTTCACTTTACATAATTTTGAAATGAATACTAGTAAATATTGCACTTACAAAACATGTTGCTTAATCTAATCTGTGTGGGGCAAGTCATTGTTATACCACATTCTATCTTTTGTAAACGGGTGAATGAAATAAAGGAATTCGAAATATAGTAAGTAGTACTAAATAAATGATTTTACCCCTTCAACCGTTTTCTTAATGTGCTGTGATTAAACAAAGTAAATCGTTGCAATACAAACTATTTATCTGTCTTGGCACTATTGAAAGATCTTGTAGAAATACCTAACCAAAATGTTCAGATTAATATGTTATAAAAGAGAGGCGAAACAAACTCGCTGCATCTAAATGGCAGAAAGAATGAAATACACCAAAATACAAAAAATAAAATCACTGAAACATGTGAAATACTGAACTCAAAGGAAAACTCAAAACGGAAAGTTCATAATCAAATGGCAAAATCAAAAGATCAAACATATCAAACCAACGAATAACAACTGTCATATTCCTTACTTGGTACAGGCATGTTCTTATTTAGAAAATGGTGATTTAAACTTGGGTTTATAGTAAGCTAAACCCTCACTTGTATGTCAGTTGTATCAAATTTTATTAGATTGACAACGATGAGTGAACAAAACAAACAGACATGAAATGTCAAAATAGGGGTATAGAAAGCACTATTGTGTTATAATCTTAATCACTATGAAAACAGTCAAATATTTAATAAAGAGGCACAAAAACGTGCATCGACAAAGCAACTGAAACTAAACGACAAGAATACAAGAATTTACAATAGCACAACAATAACACAATGACGGGATGTCCTAGTGATGGGCCACGTCATATTTATCGAAGAAACACAAAAAGACAAAGCACATTTACAAAAAATGAAAGACAAGGATACTAAAATTATCATAAAAACAATAGCACAAGTCATATATATCTGAGAAATAAAAATAGGCATATTTTCTGTATTGTTATGATTTACAATTTATGAATAAACATGTAAAGTCAGCAAAGACCCTTCGAAGCAACATCTGATACAGATATATTGGCTCTCAATAATGACGACTTTCATGTGTGTATATTAAAGAAAATTATCCTGTTGAAGTAACTTTAAATAAATCTAATACAAATAATGAACACTGCCCTTTCCTCGATCTTGACATCTATATCATTCACGGGAAACTGAACGCCAAAATGTATGATAAGATGATGATTTTTCATTACATATCGTTAATTAGCTTTTTTATATGGGGATGTTCCCTTGTCACCATCGTATCTCAATTTGTAAGATTCACTCGTGTATGCGACAATGTTTTAGATTTTAGCGAGAGAAATGTGTGTATTACTGAAAAAATATAACAATAGGGTTTTCGTTCGATATCACAAACTAGTCAAAATATTTACTAAAATTTTTCATCGGTACAAGGACATCATTCGTAAATATGAATCAACATGCAGACATCTTAAACGTTCATATTTCACATCCAATTTTTATAGTTATATTCTTTACAAAGCACAACAATGTCGGCATTCACCTCATAAGTAAACAAAAACTTTAAACAGACTTATTCAGAAGGGAGATAGTTACGATAATATTGTCAGGTCTTTACGACACTGTTGTCAGGTTATTTTCTTCTCATATACTTTATGATGGTATAATACTAAACCCCAAACGAGAGGGATTGTACCTGATATTCATATGATGAAGACATATTTTTTTCAATCAGCTTAATTGATACCTCAAGCTGGCATGTCAGTAAATGCTAGTAGTTGTCCTTTGTCAACTTATGTAAATGTCATTTTGATTAGTTTCTTTTGAACTGAGTTTAACTGTGCATATTGTTGTGTGTTTGTTTTTTCTACATTGGCTAGAGGTATAGGGGGACGGTTGATACATCAAAAGACATGTGTAACACCGCTGCATATTTGCGCCTGTCCCAAGTCAGGAGATATGTATAAA
Organism: Mytilus edulis; assembly: GCF_963676685.1. Taxonomy (NCBI): domain Eukaryota; kingdom Metazoa; phylum Mollusca; class Bivalvia; order Mytilida; family Mytilidae; genus Mytilus; species Mytilus edulis. The sequence continues at coordinate 67,424,683 of NC_092352.1, read as the reverse complement.
AAGAAGATGTGGTATGATAACCAAAATGACACTGAAATTAACAACTATAGGTCACCGTACGGCCTTCAACAAATGACAATGTAAAACAATTTAAACGAGAAAACTAACGGCTTAATTCATACAAAAAATATTAACGAAAAAAAACACATTTACAAACGAAAACCACTGAATTACAAAATTACTAAACTACAATTATGTGAAAGGCGCTCTAGATTAACTTTTTGACAATTAAAAAAATCTGTTCAAATGCTTTTGAAAAATCAGTAAACACCACACAACATATAGTAAACTACAGATTGAGAACCACTAACCACATAACAAATTGGGATGCAATGAAAGGGAATACAGATAATGCTCCACATTGGTACTCGTCATGTGGCTCATGTAAGTACAAACCAGTCTTATTCAATACGTCAAATTCAGGAAAAAGGAGGGCGAGATTGTGAAACACATATTCCGTAATGGAATACCAACTCGCCATGGCGGCCGTGAAAGGACGATTTCAACTTCAACTCTTGAAACAATAGGCCTCCTAGATTCTTTTTGAGCAGTTACTTTTTTACCAACGATATCATGACAGAAGAAACTAGCTTTTGAATTTAATATTGACATATTGGCGTGTTTGAAAATGATGTAGTAATGAAAATCAAAAGTTTATTGTTGTTTATTAAATAAGTTTACACGTTTATAATAAGTGAGTTTTTTTTCCTTTCATCATATTGATTATTTCACTCTTCTTATATCAGCGCATTGAATAACCATTATCAAAATTCTTCTTTCTACTTCCTTTTTCTTTTTCTTTTTTGTTGCTCTAATTTTGAAAAGTATCATTTTGCTATAACAATGAAAAGGTTATATCCAATTCGTTTTAATGATGGTGGATACATTTTGTAGTTATCTCAATGGGCACCATATGGCTGTGGAAGAAGAAGAATGCATATTAATGATGCAATGACACCATCGAAATTTGTTTTTGTAATTGATAGCTAATCATAATATAGACTTACAGTAATATATAATATACATACACGCACGCTCTACATAAAGAACAAAAGAAACATTTTAGTACGATGGTACACCTTTGAAATATTTTAAGAAAAAAAAAATTTGATGACCTATTAAAATATATCACCCAAAGACAGCCTGTTTTACATGTAAGGTTATACTAACTATTCATTTATTAGGCTAAATAAACCTCCCGATCAACTATCAGAGAAAAACAAGGAGATGTTCGTTGACAAAATCCTAGGTCTCAAACGTGTGTTCATATTCGATTTACAATTTAAAAATTATGCTTAGCAGTAGTATCTTTTGAGTATTATGTAAATAGAGAAATTTGTACTGAACAATTCTACTGGAGCTATTATATTGATGCCAAGCTGAGGGATATTTATAATTTCAAAACTTAAACCGACTTATGTGTCAGTGTTTCTTGTATTGACATAAAACTTCAAACTTAAGGTTTAGTTTAAAACGTAGGCGTGGCATCTAAAAAAACAATTTAAAAAAAATAAAATAACATATATACATATTTGCATGTTAAGATGTTACGAGAATGAAAGTCAAAAAGATATAGTTATATTGGTTATACATATCTACTTTCATTGTCTTGCCTATTCTACTCTTCTTATATCAGCTCATTGGTTTATCCTTATCAAAAATATTCTTTTTTTCTCTTCTTTTCCTTTTTTTAATTTTTAAAACGATGATTTTGCTGAGACCTTGAAATGTAAACCTTGTCATTTAATAGCATATCAAGCAAACCTTTAATTATCGAACTGGACGCTTTGACATATCTATTAAACGTATTCATTTTTTGTTTAAAGAAATATATACGCCGCAAATTTTATTTGGAATAGTGAATTTGAATTTCTTATTTGTAGTCTACTTTGAACTAATGGTATTATTACTATGATTGTTTAAATTCTAACTTAGGAGATAAGATACATAAAAATTAGCTTTTCGTTAGAAACCGTAAAGCAATTATTATTTTAAATGTTTTATAAATCGTTCCAAAATGTAAAATACTATACTACAAAAAAGGATATTTGACGCGTTTCATTAACGATTTTTATCAAGTTTTTATTTAATTCAAATGTGCACATTTTTGTGGGACCTCGTGTCGTGATAAATTTTATTTTGTGATGAAGTTGATCAAGGAATAACGTGAGAAGTGTAGTTCGCCCATCAGAATACGGTATTATAATGAAACATACATCTAATGTTATTATTATTTTACCAACTCAAAACATCCTTGTCTGTTATCTGAAGTTTGCAAAATCAAGTAACTCTGGAATGAATCGGATTTTACATATATGATTGATTTTAACACGCATTCAACATGACATTGTTTTATAAATAGATAATAAAATGTTAAAACAAAGAAAGTAGTCTGAGAGCATTCTTTGCTGTATCATTCTTTTTCTTTTTGGCAGCTGGTGCCGTGACCACTGGAGGAGGACTGACACCTGGATAGCACATTACAGGCCCATACGGTGGTGGGTTTCCTTGTAGTCCTCCATACGGTGGCGGGTTTCCTTGAAATCCACCATAAGGTAGTGGGTTTCCTGATGATCCTGAAAATGTAACGAATAAATTATAAAAATCAGTAGAAAGATAAAAGAATGAAAAGACACTTCGTAGGAAAACAAAACTCGGGAATTAAAAATCCAAGGGTAAGTTTTGTCAAATTAAAGCAGTTCGCAAATAATGAATAGAAGATTAAAAGTTAAAAACACGCGCCCCGCCATACTGTTCTGATATATATAATGTGCACCAGGAGAAACAACAGCTTGTTCCATTAATAATTCTTTGTATAGATGGAGATATCTTTCTGGATAATAACTCGACATAATATGCCCCATATATTATTAATTTATCTTATTCTCATAACACAAAAGGTACTGTTCAGTTTGTTTCAATCACTTGACAATTCTAACTACGACACAAAGCGTATAATTCAAAGTTTAAGTATAGAATAGTAAATATATCTTGAAAACAGAACACAGCTAATTTATTTAAAAAAAATACAAAATACATACTAATCAATTAGATATGTTAAAAACTAACCTGCTGGCGTAACATACGTCACTGTTGGCTGTTGATTTGGTACACAATGCATTACGCTTCCTTGCATTGGCTGCATATTCAAAGCAGGTCCTACAGCACATGACTGCATGTTCGGAACCATTTGCTAAGTATTTTGCAACATTTGCGGTGTTGTTGCTTTCTTATGTTTATATCTGCGCCAAACGCAAATAGTAATCGCAACAATTAATACTATACCACCAGTCACTGCTATTCCAACAATTCCTCCAGTTGACCTAAGACAATAAACATGAATGTGTCCCCCACTCGAACTATCATTTTCTATGATCAGTGGACCGTGAAATTGGGTTAAAACTCTAATTTGGCATTAAAATTAGAAAGATAATATCATAAGGAACATGTGTATTTTAAAGTTTGAAGTTGATTAGACTTCAACTTTATCAAAAGCTACTTTGACCAAAACTTAACTGAAGCGCGACTGACGAACGGAAGAACAGCTAGACGAACGTACGAACGAACGAATGAACGAGAGTGTATGAAATACGAATAAAATGTATAAAGTATTCCGTGGAAATATAGCAATGTTAAAGTGTAAAATAGACTGTCAAAAATTGTCTTTTTATTAGTAAAATACATAATTGAAAACAGTAATTCGAAGATTAGTTTCTGTCCGAGTTTCAAAACATCCCTCTAATGTTAACAAATGTATGGTGTGAACTTTAAAACAGACCGCCTGTTACTGAAATTTGCTCATCAGTTCAATACAGAAAATGGTAAAACTAATTTCTAAAATTTATATGATAAGACGTTTTATGTTTCATTTTTCTTCATATGCAGTCTATTTATCTTAAGCTATACTGAGTTATACTCTCACATATTGGTGCGCAGAAAAAGATTAAGAAAATCATGTCCTAAATTCCAGAAAACTGCTGATGGACTTTACATAATTTTCAGATGCTCATTCTTATCCCATTTTTAATTGGCAGCGTGTCGTCAAGTAATTTTCAAACGTGATATTCAATTAGATATTTTTAGCGAGATGCTGCTGATGATGGTTTCAAAACTATTGATGATTTAATCGGGTATTTAACTTTTACATCAAGTCATCATTATTGTTAAAGATCCCAATAGGTTTATATATACGATAGTCTGGTTCGACAAAACACAGTGTGCGACCAGGTCAGGCTCATCTGTATGGAATCTGATGTACAGAAGTTATCGTTTGTTTATGTTATTTATACTTGTTTCTCGTTTTTCGTTTATTTTTATATAGATTAGACCGTTAGTTTTCCCGTTTGAATGGTTTTACACGTCTTGTAATTGTTGAGCTCTTTATAACTTGTTGTTCGGTGAGAGTCATATTGGCCTTCGAAAGTCTTCAATAAACTTAGTGGAGTTGGTGGTTTGTATGGTATCGTTACTTTTACTGTTTGGGAACTCTGACTATTTGTCAGAATAGGTTCATGTTTAAAAAAAATTAAAAGACATGTAATTATCGCATATTACATACAATACATTGATTCTTACTCTAGGGGTAAATTTCCTTTGAAATAAAAGAAATAGGCGGAAGTCATTTATATAAATAAGTAGTCCAATAATGTATGCCTGATGTCTGTTCCAATCTTTATGCTGTTCCCACACAAATAAAGTGCAATATTGACTATTGTATTTAATGGTACTTCTAAGTTACAATATGAGAGTTTTGATGATATCTTGCATGTACTTCATATGATTAACTTTTTGTATTCTTGTTTTGGCTATCCTCAATATTTTGATTATTCATTAAGTATTTCAAGAGACTTGTCGAAATACTGTTCATGTCTCAATCGATTTCGTCAACGTTCTTTGTTTATTATTAAATGTTAGGAAAGTTTTATAACTATTTCATATGATTTTGTGCATATACATCTTTAAGTTTATTTATTTCTGAAAACCAAAAATAATGTCCTTATATTCTTTGTTTTCTTACATACAACTGATTGAACTCTTTCAAAGAGGTAAAGATTTAAATAGAAAGCATATGAAATCGGCGAAAAACGTTCCTAAATTTGTCTGAAAAATACATTAAATCTCCAATACCAAATGCACAGATTTTTCTTAAAAAAAACTATATATGTAGCTGATATAACATTTCATTTGAATGATACAAAATAATAATTTTGGTCATCTTCTTCAGAAAACAAAACAAATAAATGCATTATTTTTTCGATTTGAGTTTAAGTTGAACGAGCCGAATTTAAATGCGAAATTGTAAGAACATCTATGATGTAGCCCATTGACTGCAACTTGACTCTAAGGATGTATTTAGGTGATCTAAGGTAAAATTAAATAAATCAAGAATTCAAAATTGATACTTTAAGCTGGAAGAGTATCAGTTTAAGATCAAAATAGGCTAACAATATTGATATGTCATGGAGCTCCTTTTCGAGATATTTAATTTATAAAATATGGCGGAAATAGGCTTACTCGGACATTTACCTTATATTTGCATTGGTTTTATTTGCGTCTTAAATCAAAAGAAAGAAAATCTAGGATATGCTTAAATGTTGTCAAATGACTATTTATGAGCTATAAAGTCTTATGTTTAAAGATGAATAGGTGTTATGGGGCACACTCTTTTACCCTGTATCGTATGGAAAAAACACCAAGGAGTCCGAACACTTGAAACTCATTCCAAACCCTCACCTGAGTACATCCTTAAGCAGGTTTGACTCTTTATCCATCATGCCTATTGCATTACTAGTGTTACAAGAACAGAACTTACAATGTCGTTGTTGAAGTATAATAACAACATGGATCATTTGTATACTTATAACAGCATTCCTTGTAACAATACTTCGAACTATACGTCCGGTAGGAAAGTATATAGTAATAGCATTTTGTTGCAGTGCTGGCTCCTGAAAGATGAAGTATACATATGAAGAAAACACATGAATCATTTTAGCTAACAAACTGTTGAATCTTAGAAGGAAAATTTAAAAACCTACATTAAGAACATGAAAAACTTGTGTTACAAATTTACATACAGGTGGCGTTTATTTCTTAAATATGAGCAATTCGTAACGCTGGAACAAAAAGCCTTGAAAGTTAATTGTATATAAATGATTTTGAAATTATGTATTGTTAAGAAAGCATTAATAAACCATGTAAACCCGAAAGACTGACACACAACAAACAGGACTCTCTATGATAAATATTTTCTTAAAGTTCGCTTTAATTCGACAAATATGCTGATAACAAAAGTGTGTTTGTGAACTTTAATACAGATGTATGTGCAATCAAACTTAATATCTTATAAAACAGATTTTGTTTTAGAACATATGATATTGTGTATAAAAAATTCCGTGTTTGCGATAATGACAATTATTTTCGAAGCACCACTGTTATTTCAACAACCACTACAACGACCAAAGATACATAAAAAATATAGACTTTTTTTTATACATAACGTATTTGTTGTGATTGATGTATCATTTGGTTTGATATTTCACCAGCTAGTTGGTATTCAAATGAATACTTAGACTTCTTGGGGGCAACCCTTATTAAATATCAGAAGGGCAGACAAAAGTATGAGCTTTCTGAATCATACTGGGCAACTGATTTAATAGACTTATCGTAAATGGGTTAAAGAAAAAGAGTATATTTGAAAATTGACAGTGAAAAAAACGATCTCTTTTCAAAAGCTAAAGGTAACTATATTTTCCTATCTCAACTGGTTATAAATGTCATTAAATGAAAAAATGTCTCATTAAATTACCATGCGTGTTATAACATGATAGTTAGTTTTAAACACTGTTAAAGTTGTTTAAGTTTGAAATAAAGAAACTGAAGAAGATCAATGGCCGAAACGTCTTAAAAATTGGTTTAATACTACAATAAAATAGACGTTTTTAACTAGTTGTAATTAAGGTGTGAAATGGATACTGAGAAAAGAATAAGATTCATTTTTTCACATGACCGAGTTTGGAAAAAACAGTGTTAAGTTGATCTATTGCCCCAACAACATTTTCTTTTTTATTTTATTATTTTGTGTCATTCGATTCATCAACTGTTTTCTAGACACTTGAATAGTTTGTTTGAGAACTTTTTATCAAACAACATTACAATGGAATTGTTTAATTAGTTATCAAAGGTACCAAGATTACAATTTAGCACGCCAGACGCACGTTTCGTCTTCATAAGACTCATCAGTTACGCTCATATCAAACTATTTATAAAGCCAAACATCGCGATGTACAGTTGTTAAATATCTACATTGAAGTTCAACTTGACTTTTTACTCATGACGTTTTTGCACTGAATTCAACGCTAGCCATTAAGGTTAAAAAAACATAATAAAAAGTGTGTATAACAGGCAACAAATGACTCTTAGGATCGTAACACACAGTATTTTCATCAATGTTCTATGAATAATTGCAAACTCCTCAGTTAAAGCGAGGTTCTGTTGTTTAGTTATTTTTTATCAGATTCTTATTCTCATATAGCTACTTAAGTATTTGTGTTTCTCAGGTTTTTATATGTTTAAAAACCGTGATAGGCGTTTTTTCAGGGAGTGCTAGTTGCATATTTTTATTTCAATTAAGGCAACAATAGTATACCGGTGTTCAGAGATAGGAAAGATAAAAACGGATATCCAATTGCAAACTCGAAATAACTGACACATAACAAAAAATCAAAACACAACCCACACTAAAACAATCGCCCCGAAAGGTAAATTAAATTCTGCGCCACATGTGACACCTGTCGTGTTACTCACGTAAGTACAAACCATATGCTAACTTTAATTCGATATTGCACAATCGAGGAAACAGGACGGTATTATGATAAAGACGGTTGGAACATATCTGTTGTCTTCTGTGATATTCCATACAGTCAAACAACTCGTTATTACGTTCGTAACATTTTCGAAGGGTATGATTTTAATTTCACCCCATTGAACTCTTAGTTTCATAGCTTACATGCTTGTGAGCAGTAAGGAAATCGAAATAGGAAAAGAAAACCATGGAATATCGTATCAACTGGGAGATATATACTTCATAGACAGGCGCTGCTGAAATACGGCACTCTACAAAACATATTTCTTTTATGGTTTTTTTGTGTAGTTTTATTTGTATGTTTGTATCTTTGTCTGTTCATCTTTTTTAGGAAATGGAAATCATCTTCTAGTATATGTTGGAAATTGGAGATAAATGATAATGCTAACTCCTTTTCGTTCTTCCTAAGCTCGTATGAAGTCAGCCTAAAGAATCTAATGGGTTCTACATTTTCTATAACAATTAAACAATGATGTGTGTTGGATACCAATTTTCGTGGGTTGATTTTCATCATTGTATAATTGTTATAATTTTATAGAAAAGGAAGAATGTGTTTGTCATTCACCGTTTTCTATAACATATTTACAATGATGAAAATAAACCCACGAAAGTTGGTATACAACGAATAATAATGAATCCACAGTAATACAGATTGACTTTGCAATTTTCAGTATTTATATAGTCAAGGAAAAAGTTAAAGAGTATTTACTTTATATATTTCTTTTGTTAAATTATAGCTGAACTAGTGTTAACATGTCTAATGCCTTATGCTTGCATTATGCTTATTGTGTCATAACATAACTGTGGTTGAGAGAAAATGAGTGACATTTCACTCGTACCGCTGGTTTCTACTACCAACTACAAGTACTAAGTTTTGACAGTTTTGCATTTTGTTGATCGTTGTTTACTCCAATATTTTCCCGATGTGTCCGTGCTAATTTATCTACACCATCGCCATTTGAGATCTTAGTAGTAAAAGCGTGTTGATCTTTTGGTTGAATCTTATCCGAAACAGAAGAAAATGACTAGTAAATAGTATAGACCTTCATGCAGCTCGTCAATGAGAGAAATATAGTAATACTAGTAAATACTATTTACTTTATCTAATTGCATCAATTTCAATGCATTGTGCAGTCAAACACAACAATTTAAATCAACAAACAGGTTTTGTCAGATTGATACGCAGGCGTAACAGTATCAAGGAGTCATAATAAAAAACAAAACAGAAATAATATATATACAACTTGGTATATGAGTACAAGTGTACATACCAAACAATGTCTGAACTATCAGAAAAAATCCAAGCATTTTGAAATTTCAAATTTCCGTCTCTTCTTGTTTTGTATGTAGTTAGCCGAAGTTTAAAGTGAATTAAAGATGTTAAATGAAATTTGATATTTGTTTTAAATTATTTATTGGATGATAACACATACATATTATACCATCACGTGACATCGCTTGTGCATTGTAACATATCGGATGAGTGAGGACTCCTTATTGCAAGCCGTAATACATAAAAGATGACTTTGAGCTGGTGTTTAAAAACGGTGACCGTAACTAACAAATTAAAGCGAAAGGCCTCGTTTTCGTAATTTTTTTTTTTTTTAAATATTTCAAACAAATATCATCATAAAATCGTGTTTAATATCCTTTTAAAATTCTTTTCATTTTTCTGTTTAAGAGGGATGATAATTTATATTTAACATGTGTTCATGATATGTTGTAAAATGTACAAATCCATTTTTTGGAATACGGGATACATGAAAATAACACGAAAGAATAAGTGAATACAACTATAAAACGTTATATTTTGTATGTCATCATCTTTAATAACCTTCTAATATAATGTTCATGAAAATTACAAAACTGCATAACAGAATATTAAATTGGTAGATGAAGTTTTTTTTAGATTGTTAAAATTGGGGTATGTTTTTAACGTTTTCTTCGTCCCTACGTTGTAAACCTTTTAAAGACATGCAGCGGAAACTTAGCAAAAAAAGGAAAAACTTGTTTTTTACATAGTTTGAAAAAGAGGGACAAAAGATACCAAAGGGACAGTCAAACTCGAAAATAAACTGACAAAGCCATGGCTAAAAATGAAAAAGACAAACAGAAAAACAATAGTACACATGACACAACATAAAAAACTAAAATATAAACAACACGAACCCCAACAAAAACTAGGGGTGATCTCAGGTGCTCCGGAAGGGAAAGCAGATCCTGTTCCACTAGTGGCTCCCGTTGTGTTGCTTATGTGAAAACAAATCCGGTATATAGTCTAATTGGGTAGGTCACATTCATGAAATGAAAGGGGATTGTAGTTACGATGTAAGGAGCATATCCGATATCATTTGTGAAACTCAGACATGTTAAAAAGAGCTGTGCCAGGAGCGCATTATACACCCATCGCCCTTTAAACTCGTTTTTATTATTTAAATGAAAGAACTAAAATCACAAAAATACTGAACTCCGAGGAAAATTCAATCGGTAAGTCCCTAATCACATGGCAAAATCAAATGCGAAAACACATCGAAAACGAATGGACAGCAACTGTCATTTTCCTAACTTGGTACAGGCATTTTCAAATGTAGAAAAATGGTGGATAAAACCTGGTTTTATAGAGCTAAACCTCTCACTTGTACGACAGCCGCATCAAATAAGATCAACATATTCACACACTGTTTACAGTGAATATAATGTAACCACAATACATTGTTTTGTATTTACCTATTGCAAATATAGTCTTTAAACTGTAGATATTTACTTCTGTTATTGTCGTTTTGAATGTAAAATAGATTTCACTGTCCCTTTGGTATCTTTCGTCTCTCTTTCAAATATGAACAGCTTTTTTTTTAAATATCATTATTTTGTGAAATAACGGAGAAATTCATATAAATTCTTCTACACTTGAAATGATCAACCTCAAATACTGTTAGCACTGCTCAAATAACCCCCCCCCCCCCCCCCCCATCTTCAAAATAAAGTCTTGTACACGCACAGTTGTGCATATTGACAAAAAAAAAAAAAACGATTTTGCAACGAAAACCTGCTCAAAATCATTAAAAAAATTGTGAAAAAGGGGTTACTTATTTCAATAGGTGAAAACAAGTCTCAAAATTTCAAGAAACTGCTTAATGCGATTTTGAAATATTGTCCTAAAACTTGACAAATACCCTTTTATGAATAAAATCAAAATTATCCAAGCAAATGATATGCAAATTGATCGATTATGAATATTTACGATTGTCTACGCACATCTATTATTTTATCAATTCTTTATGGGCACCAACTACTGTAGATATATTTGATAGTTCTTTGAACAAAAATCTAGACAGGATTGGTTCCTTATGTTAAGACTCAAAATCGGAAGCCATAGACGGATTTATAGAGAATTGACAGGGCGAACACAATTGTTTAGTCTCCCCCATGTATGCAGTTGTTAAGGTTTAAAACATGATTCACTCCAATGCTTCAGAATGACTTTTTTAACCGAGAGGAGGTTGTTCCGTGTTTTGGCAGTTGAATTTTAAAGAGAGTTGAAATATCAGAATAAGTTATAGAATAATTAGATTTTAGTATTTATCAAATAACATATGCAAAGGGGAACAACTGCAGTTATATTTTCATTACAGAAAGATTTGTTTGTAGCGATATAACTGGGTGCCTGTGTTTTATTATGATAAAATTAATATCATTGAAGCTTATGCATGTAGAAATTCGAGTGTTTGAAGTATGGCATGTAACAAACAGTTTGATGAACACGTCTTACTATTTGATATTCTATTATATTGGCAGCAGACGTGGTTGTAATACCCTGAGATATTAAGACAAGTTTGTGATTGCATGGTAATAATATCAATAGACACGTATCAAGAAAATTCAACGGACAGCGATATCGTCATGTTATTTATCGTCAAGAGCAGATAGTATCTGGTGGAATTGTCAATACTCATGCAATGCTTTTCCTTGAAATATGATAGTTTTTTCATAAAATCGTAAGCTTTCACTTAACTTTTTTTTATATATTTATTAAGATTATAACACAACGTTCACTGTTGCACACCTGCTATTGACATATTTCCTATTATGTTTGTCTGTTCTGTTTACATAAAGTTGTCAATTTAATGGAATCTTATGCGACTGTCATACAAGTGACAGGTTTAGCTTGTTATGAAACTTGGTTTAATCCACCACGTTCTCCAAAAAAAAAATTACTGTTCTACGTCCGGAATATGACAGTTGTTATTCATTTGTTTGATGTGCTTAACTCTTTGATTTTAGCATTTTTATTACGGACTTGTTTTTTTTTAACTTTTTGTATGAATCTCTTCGTCAAAACACAGTACAAGTAGTTTATCAAACGGTTTAGTTTGAATATATATATTTATCGAGATTATTAATACCGATGAAAGATATGATTGTCCACAAAACATATGAATTGAAATGATATAATTTTTTATCTATTTTATGGTCCTGTTCATCACTAAATGAAGTGCTATTATATTTGTTCTCTATACAATAATTTTAAAAATTTCTAATTATTTTACACAATGGACTGGAGAGGGAAAATGTGAGATGCATGTCCAAAGTAATCTCCTCAAAGCAAACTATAAACTTATAAATAAACTCATCCAAGTAATACGATATAAGTTTTCTTTAGCAGACGCTCTTTCCGTCAACTGAAGACTCATGAGTGGCGCTCTAATCAAAAACATAAAAAGTGCCAAGCGGTACTAACCAGTTGAAGTACATCCCATAATGTAACTTTGATGCAGCTTATCTTGAAAGATATTGTCACGGGAATTGTATGAAGTGATACAGTAAAAGGTAGTCATTTTTATTTAGTTCTATTTGTGGGGCAAACCCTGTAAACCTGATACAACACATTCTATTACAATTCTACATCCCCGTATGTGATTCTGAAGGGTAAAAACATATTCTGCAGCTCTTTCAAAGACATATGCACTAAAGCAAGTTATTTTTTTATTGTGCAATAGTTAACTGAAAATTTTCGGCAAAAATAGGATTGCTTTGTGAATTCGTGATTTTCTTGACCGAGAATAACTGCTTATGAGAAAACATATACAACTTTAATCCTATTATCTACAATGAGTTTATGTACTACAAGTGGATCAATGCGACTGCTGGTAGAGGTATCATCCTAGAGAATTTTAACAACCTTCGTATTAGCACTTCGGATTCGACATGAATTATCATTCATATGGTCTTGCAAATAAATCTAAAAAATATTTTTCGAAATACTATGGATTTATGATCCCAGGAATAATTCCAAAAGGTGAAGTTGAAATCATCCCTTCGCAAATTTTACGGACGTCATCACGAGTTGACCGATATGGAATAACCGTTTCACATATGGTATCGGATATGTTCCTTACGTCGTAACTACAATCCCCTTCCCTTTCATGAATGTGACCTACCGGAGAAGACTACTTACTGGATTGTTTTTTATGACATGAGAAACTCGATGGGTGCCAAATATGGAGCAGGATCTGCTTACCCGTTCGGAGTACCTGAAATCACCCCTAATTTTTCATAGACTAATCACCGAGTTGTACTAGTTTTAGGAATACGACATGTGCCACCAGCAGAGCAGGATCTGCTTACCCTGTTGGATCACCTGAGCTCACCCCCAGTTTCGATTGGATTCGTGTTGCGTAGTCTTTGGTTTTCTATGTTCTGTTTTGTGTGATGTTCTATAGATATTGTCCTTTGATCCGTTTTCTTTCTTCAGCCATGGCGCTTGTGTTTTGTGAGATTGAATGTCTCTTTAGTATCTTTCTTTTCCACTTGTAGTTTTGCGATGGTGATATTATCGACCATTACTTATTACAGTAATTATACATACATTGTACTAAAAAAATACAATGGGTGCTAAACATTCTAGGGTAGCTTTCGCGAAAAATAAACCCGTGCGACTACAATTGATCGTTAAAATATTGAAATGTTTATGACTTACGATCTATTTTACTAATTTTTTCTATGTCTTTGTGAATCCGACTCATGAGTTCATCCAGGTATTTTGTGAGGTTCGTATTGATCAGTCTTTAGTTTTCTATGTTATGTTTGTTGCTATTTTTGTTTGTCCGTTAATCGTATTTGGGTTTTTTTACCTTGATGTTGTTGTTTTCATATTTTTGATAGGATATTTTTCAATTCTCTTTTGGTATTTTCTTTCTATCTTATTTCAAATACTCTAAAGTCTACCAAATGTTCATGCAGTGAAAAGACGGAAACAGTTTTTCTGTGTTAATGCTATAAATTACGGATTATAAATGTGTCGAGTTCTATGATTGGATACCAACATATCAATGTCAGTATATATTCAGGAAACTGCAGGGTTATATACGTCGTCTGTATCTCCAATTGTAACCTCAAAAACGTCATATTATCACCTGTTACTATGTAACGTGTTCAAAAGCAATACAAACTCCAAAGAATGTCAGAGGCTCAAAGAAAGAAAATAATGACAAGGATTCGTCAATAATTATATTTTGATAAAAAGCTTTTTTTTAAATAAGAAGCCAACATGTACGCTAAGATGTGTACAGACAACTCATACTTTAACTCAGAATTTTGTTATTCCAAACGACGCTAAATTGTTCACACACAAACCCATATTTTTTATTCATTACTCAAACGTATGGTTATATTCTGTGTCATCATCATCCATTACATTAAAGTGCTTGCTTATTTTGCTCCCAGTTTTATATACCTTTTTCGCAATATTAAATCCAGTCTTTGCATGCTTTAGTGATGATTGTACTGAGCTCTTCTTACTTTTGATATCTGGCGCTGTATGTACTGGTGCGTTATATCCTCCCGGATGTGCATTGTGCATTTGTGCATTATATCCTCCGGGATGTGCATTGTGCATTGATGCATTATATCCTCCGTGAGGTGCATTGTGCATTGGTGCATTATATCCTCCAGGATGTGCATTTTGCATTGGTAAATCATAACCTCCAGCAAAGTTGTTGTTTGTCATTCCATGAGGATGTGCACCTTAAATAAAATGCAACAATTTGTGTCAATTCTTTTAAATACATTAAATTAATTCATATCGAATCAAAAAAAGGATTTTTGTTCAGGGTTGTTATTTTCTATTTTGTTGTTTGTACCCCTATTTAAAGAAAAATATGGTGAGCATTCCTTGAAATGTTTGAAAGCCTTATAGCATAATAATGCCTGTTTCAAAATAAAAGATTACATACTAGGTTAAACATCCAAATTAACAGGCTTCATAATACACTTAACAATATCCAATAGTTATCAACGTACTGTTTTTGATAGAGGACATTCATCTTTATTAGCAGCTATCCAAGATAAATTGTTCATATATTTTACAGATTTGCCATACATTTGCCACCATCACAAATTAACTTACAAAATGAAACCCACTTACTAGTATATTGGTTACAAAGAGACATTGTTGTGCTTTTTATTTCTTTTTAAGGCAGTTCTTGGACTTACATCGGTGCATCCCCGTCCTACTATTTCTTGTGGTGTTTTTTTTTGCTATTATAACACATCTCTTTTTGTTATAAAAACGAGGTTGATACCTTTACATAGACATATTTACGAATGACTAGAGTAGGATATCTTTTGTATCTGTTTCATAATTTCAATGTTTATCATAGGGTGTTCATGCTATTTTTCTATATATATATATATATATATATATATACAACTCGTCTAAACATCAACCCAACAATGTTAGATCTGTAAATTTGCTTTCGCAAATTTTTGGTTCTTCCCTCGCCGGGATTCGAACCCATGCTACTGTGATATCGTGACACCAAATCGCCTGCACTGCAGCCGTCCCGCTAGACCACACGACCACCTGGGCTCTCAAAAAAAGAGCTTTCGCTGGCCGTGTGTTACCTTTCCACGTCAGTTTTAATCTAGCGGCGTACTGCAGTACATGATATATAAGGCATGAAGATGTTATTGTTACAGATCAGCTAAATTATCTATAGTAAAGGATCCTACAAATTAATGTAATATACAGTCACAGAAAATAATTATATTTATAAGTACGTCTGAGTCAGTGACAACTCTACAACAGATGTATCCATCGGATCGCCATCAATGATGGTGATACATGGCTGTGTACATAATGTATATACAACTCGTCTAAACATCAACCCAACAATGTTAGATCTGTAAATTTGCTTTCGCAAATTTTTGGTTCTTCCCTCGCCGGGATTCGAACCCATGCTACTGCAGTACGCCGCTAGATTAAAACTGACGTGGAAAGGTAACACACGGCCAGCGAAAGCTCTTTTTTTGAGAGCCCAGGTGGTCGTGTGGTCTAGCGGGACGGCTGCAGTGCAGGCGATTTGGTGTCACGATATCACAGTAGCATGGGTTCGAATCCCGGCGAGGGAAGAACCAAAAATTTGCGAAAGCAAATTTACAGATCTAACATTGTTGGGTTGATGTTTAGACGAGTTGTATATACATTATGTACACAGCCATGTATCACCATCATTGATGGCGATCCGATGGATACATCTGTTGTAGAGTTGTCACTGACTCAGACGTACTTATAAATATAATTATTTTCTGTGACTGTATATTACATTAATTTGTAGGATCCTTTACTATAGATAATTTAGCTGATCTGTAACAATAACATCTTCATGCCTTATATATCATGTACTGCAGTACGCCGCTAGATTAAAACTGACGTGGAAAGGTAACACACGGCCAGCGAAAGCTCTTTTTTTGAGAGCCCAGGTGGTCGTGTGGTCTAGCGGGACGGCTGCAGTGCAGGCGATTTGGTGTCACGATATCACAGTAGCATGGGTTCGAATCCCGGCGAGGGAAGAACCAAAAATTTGCGAAAGCAAATTTACAGATCTAACATTGTTGGGTTGATGTTTAGACGAGTTGTATATACATTATGTACACAGCCATGTATCACCATCATTGATGGCGATCCGATGGATACATCTGTTGTAGAGTTGTCACTGACTCAGACGTACTTATAAATATAATTATTTTCTGTGACTGTATATTACATTAATTTGTAGGATCCTTTACTATAGATAATTTAGCTGATCTGTAACAATAACATCTTCATGCCTTATATATCATGTACTGCAGTACGCCGCTAGATTAAAACTGACGTGGAAAGGTAACACACGGCCAGCGAAAGCTCTTTTTTTGAGAGCCCAGGTGGTCGTGTGGTCTAGCGGGACGGCTGCAGTGCAGGCGATTTGGTGTCACGATATCACAGTAGCATGGGTTCGAATCCCGGCGAGGGAAGAACCAAAAATTTGCGAAAGCAAATTTACAGATCTAACATTGTTGGGTTGATGTTTAGACGAGTTGTATATACATTATGTACACAGCCATGTATCACCATCATTGATGGCGATCCGATGGATACATCTGTTGTAGAGTTGTCACTGACTCAGACGTACATATA
The DNA here is from genome assembly GCF_963676685.1 of Mytilus edulis. Taxonomy (NCBI): domain Eukaryota; kingdom Metazoa; phylum Mollusca; class Bivalvia; order Mytilida; family Mytilidae; genus Mytilus; species Mytilus edulis. Next base: position 67,407,368 of record NC_092352.1, on the reverse strand, counting down.
TATATATATATATATATATATATATATATTTACAGCAAACTGGATCTCTTTATGGTTTGAATGTTAAGCAAATAAATGAAACGATATCCTTCTTCTGTTAAACAAGCGTATCATTTCATTTATTTGTAAATCCCTGCGTTGGGATGAGAACTATATAACTGTACTTGGTTTCCGAATATTATTGTTTTCGAATCAATCTTGCACAATTTAAAGAAGAAAAAAACTAGAGGCTCTTAAGAGCCTGTGTCGCTCACCTTGGTCTATGTGCATATTAAACATAGGACACAGATGGATTCATGACAAAATTGTGTTTGGGTGATGGTGATGTGTTTGTAGATCTTACTTTACTGAAATTCTTACTTCTTACAATTATCTCAATTTATAATGAACTTGGCCTATTATCTACAGAGGAAACTATTTTGTTAAAATTTACAAAATTATTAAAAATTGACTATAAAGGGCAATAACTCCTTTAGGGATCAACTTACCTTTTTGGTCATGTGACTTATTTGTGGATCTTACTTTGCTGAACATTATTACTGTTTACAGTTTATCTCTTTCTATAATAGTATTCATGCTAACAACCAAAAATAGCAAGATTTCCTTAAAAATTTCCAATTTAGGGGCTGTTGAATTCATCTGAAAATTTCAGAGCAGATAGATCTTGACTTGCAAAACAATTAAACCCCCATGTCTGAATTGCTCTTAATGCTTAGGTTTCAGAGTTATAAGCCAAAATCTGCATTTTACCCATATGTTCTATTTTAGCCATGGCAGCCATCTTCGTTGGTTGGCTGGGTCACCGCACACATTTTCTAAACTAGATCCTCAATGATGATTATTGCCAAGTATGGTTAAATTCGGACCAGTAGTTTTAGGAGAGAAGATTTTTGTTTAAGATGAGAAACAAATTACGAAAAATAGGTAAAAAAATACTATAAAGGGCAATAACTCCTTAAGGGTCAACTGACCATTTTAGTCATATTAACTTATTTGTAGATCTTACTTTGCTGAACATTATTGCTGTTTACAGTTAATCTCTATCTATAATAATATTCAAGATAATAGCCAAAAAACGATATAATTTCCTTAAAATTGCCAATTTAGGGGCAGCAACCCAACAACCATTTGTCCGATTTGTCTGAAAATATCAGGAAACCTAGATCTTTACCTGATAAACAATTTTACCCCTGTCTGATTTGCTCTTAATGCTTTGGTTGGCCGGGTCACGCCACACATTTTTTAAACTAGATAACCCAATGATGATTATGGCCAAGTTTGGTAAAATTTGGCCCAGTAGTTTTAGAGGAGAAGATTTTTGTGAAAGCTAACTACGGACAACGACGACGGACGCCGCACGCAAAGTGTTGAGAAAAGCTCACTTGGCCCTTCGGGACAGGTGAGCTAAAAACGATATAATAGAAGTAATCCAAACTCCTATTTTTCGAATTGACGTTCTCTTTTTTTTTACCTTCAAGCAAATAATTTTGTCAGTAGTCTAAAGTAATGTCATATTTTTTCTTATAAAACTAATATCAAAATAATCATTTTAAAATCATTCTATTTTTTTTTAATTTAAAGGGAAAATTGATTTCGATCTTTAATACCACTGTTAGTTACAAAATGTTAACAATATTTAAAGTTAATTTCAAATAAGCTGAAAGAATATGTTATCTGAGTGAAAATGTTTATTTTAATACTTTAAAAAAACATGACTTATGATTAGGGACTTTTCTTTTTAAATTTTTCTCGGAGATCATTATTTTTGTGATTTTACTTTTATATACAAAATGTATGAAACTAACTAGGCATGGCATTCTTTTTTCTCTTAAACTTAACACAATATGGCAATGTCTGAGGTATATACACATGCTAGAAACTAACATGACTAAGTTGGACTTCTCTGCTTATGAAGTCGCTAATACCGTAAATCTAATCTCATAAATCTATTACGGCTAACAAGTTTGCCCTTGCAAATACTTTTAAGTTATCAAATTGGATGTCCGAAGAATTTTAAAAAGATCAAACTTCTTTCTCTAACAATAACAAAGATCTTTAACCAGTGCCCTCCGTACTTAAATGAATAAAATTGAGAATGGAAATGGGGAATGTGTCAAAGAGACAACAACCCGACCAAATAAAAAACAACAGCAGAAGGTCACCAACAGGTCTTCAATGTAGCGAAAAATTCCCGCACCCGGAGGCGTCCTTCAGCTGGCCCCTAAACAAATATATACTAGTTCAGTGATAATGAATGCCATACTTATTTCCAAATTGTACACAAGAAACTAAAATTAAAATAATACAAGACTAACAAAGGCCAGAGGCTCCTGACTTGGGACAGGCGCAAAAATGCGGCGGGGTTAAACATGTTTGTGAGATCTTAACCCTCCCCCTATACCTCTAACCAATGTAGAAAAGTAATGTATGTTTGCTTACCAGGTCCTACAGTATAAGGCGTGTAAGGCATTGCTGGTTGAGGGTTTTCCTCGGTTTGTTCATCTTTGGATTTTTTCGACCTACAGCAATAACACCAACAGAAAGCAACTAAAATAAAAAATACAAGACCGCCTACTGCCATTCCAGCATAAACTCCGATAGACCTTAAAAAAGAAAAACAAACGCAATATGAACTAAAGCATTAGAATGCTTTGTACATATGTATATCTCAAGGTCAAAATCCATAGGACAGTTTAAGATACCCCGAGGTTTACAAAACATGTTGTTTTCCGTTTTGATTTTGAATAAGGAAAGGTGATCTGTTATTTCATTAAGTTTTGATTTCAATTGACCAAATTGTCAAAATGAGAGAACAGAAATGAAGTAGACTTAGTTGTAACTGTGGTATCAGTACGTTATATCCAATGTAAAATTTGTAGAGCAGAATAATTAGGTGTACACTTGCAAAGCATCTGATAACATAGGTTTTCATATGACAGTTATTATCTGATACCGGTAGTACGTTTCTATGTACGTTGTATTGTTTTAAGTGTTTTGTTGCATTTCAGTGTTCTGTAATGTGGTTCCCTCGTTTTTAGTTTGTAACCCGGATTAGTTTTCTCTCAATCGATTTATGACTTTCAAACAGCGGCATACTACTGTTGCCTTTATTTACATTTGCAGAGCATCTGATCATCCCGTCGTTGATGGTGTGGTTCGTGTTGCTTAGTCTTTAGTTATCATATGCCGTGTATTGTAAGCTGTTGTACCTCTCTTTGTATTTTGTGTTATAATTCTCCTTTTAATAACTTCCGCCTCTTGTTTTAACTTCTACAATTTAAATTTTTCCAACTTTGTATTTTCTACAAATTAAACCCTCTTGCTATTTTTCGTCTATCTTTAAATACACGTAGAATTTATTGCTATGAGTCCTAAGGGAATTCGTGAGATAAGATTGTCACGTTGAGATAATAATTTTTTCTATTTGTATTTTACGTAAATATCAAAATGACATTTTTCTGACTAACAAACTTACAAAGTTTTAGGACAGCATACATTATCTATGCTTTTAAAACAACAACCATAGGAGCAGTACTTTTGTCTATCAGAATTTTCCTCAGATGATTTGTTGAAATTACATCTAGCGGCGCTTGCAAAACCAAATCCTGAAAAAAAAAATGTTTGAATAAACATATCATTCAAATCATCAAATCATCAAAAGCAAAACATAGAATAAATACATGAAAACAACTTGCAAAATTCGGTATTTACTCAATCGAAATAGCTGTATTGAAATCATCCCCTCATACACACGCCTCCCATGATACTAGGACTAAACTAGTTACAAATACTCCAAGTCCACATTATCAACCGTGGTAATTACACCTTCGGTATTGTTAGTACGGTATTCAACTGACTGAAAAGACTATTTTATAGAGTTGAAATTTAACCACCAAGATATAACATCGAGATGTGTTAATAATCAATCAAACGGTGAGTATTTGTTTTTCGTAAATTTCTTAATATTATTATATATATATATAAATAAGACTGTTAGATTTGCATCAGCTCACATAAACTATATCGCGGAGATATGAATATGACAAAGAACAAATATTTTTATGATTACAACGCGGAAAATAAAGGAACAATAAAGTCTTGATCAAAATTGATTTTATTTTTCCTTGTGAAATGAAAAATCTGTTCATATATGAGTTTAAAGATAATGTCATTGCCCATAAATGCCTAAAAGGACTTCGATATTACTTTACAATTATGAATAAATCGTTTATTTATTAAGGAATTAATCAATTATCAAATACATTGTAGATATTCTTAGTCCAATTAAAATATACATGATGAGCAAAATACTTTATTTATTATTTTTTTATTTTTTTTAATTAATTAAGAAATATATAAATTGAAAAACATATTTGACAATCTGAAAGTAATGTCCTTTTATTGACAATGCACGGTAATTGTTTTAAATGAAAGTATAATTAAAAGTTGACATTTGAGTACATACCAAGGCATATATGAAATATCTGGAAAAAACTTAACATATTGTTTTTTTCTGTCCTTGTTGTTTAACATAGAGTTTGCAGTATATGAAAATTTACTAAAACTGCTATCTAAGTTATCAATTTTTCAGGTTGATTGAATGAGAACATACCCATATCATCACGTGCTACTTTTACATTGTACCTTATCGAATGAATATTTGAAGGTTTAATTCATAATTGTGCATAAGTGTTTAGCGTGAAGCTAGCGTTCATTCACCCCACTACTTTAATAGCAATTGATACTCAGCAATACATTTTCACTTGGTTTTTCCAAAGTTATGTTGGAAACAGTTTTAAAATAAATAAATACGGAACTCCCAAGGAAAATTTAAAACGGAAAGTCCCTAACCAAAAAGCAAAATCAAAAGCTCTAATACATAGAAGAAATGGACAACAACTGTCATATTCCTGACTTGGAATAGGCATTTCCTTATCTTTAAAATTAAATGACTGGATCCGTGTCTATTTGCCTCCATATGTTTTTCGTTTTGAAAAATCTAAATTAAAAAAAAAAAAAAAAAAAAAAAAATGAAAAACAAAAGATTTTCCTTTTTCATTTCTCGAAAACAAAAAAACGTAAACGAACGTGTTAAGCCTTGTTTTATACCTAGCATAACCGCTCAAATTGATAAGAGTTGCATACAATTTCATGATAATGACAACAATGTGTGAATAACACAAATAAAAATAACAGATAAAAATTTCAAAAATATAGATACTGCAGTCAACATTGTGTCATACTCTTTAACTACAAAAACAAAATATGGTAAGAAAGAAAACCAAATAACCTACAGACAAATCACATAAGCAAAAATGAAAGACTAGAATTCAAAACCTGACTATGGCTCAATAACACAATGACGGGGCGTATACTTATTAAGACACGCTTAAAGGGAAACAACAAAAAATAGAATAAACAGTAAATTAAGATAATTATTTAGAAAGACAAATAAAACAACTATAGTTTACGTTATTAAGATGATAAACAAAGTCAGTATCTCGAATCTATTCTGCAATATCATCATGTGTTAGTTTAAAGTTGATATTGAATACTTATCAACAAGGTCTTGGTATCTACCAGAGAATTGTTATCAGAAAAAGGACGAGATGTTCTTTGACATAAACATGCTTCATTAACTTTCTGCTCAGACACTGGCGCATGTTATAAAGTCTGATGGTTCTTGCATACCGAATAGGTTGGACAATGTATATCGCATATGCATGTGAAGCTAATATATTGCTACCTAGCCTAATAAAGTGGGGAATATATAAAAAAAACTAAACAGTAATGCGTGATCATATTCATTTGACGAATGCATAGTCTTTATTGTCTGTTTTCAAATTTCATTTTTTTTACATTACTTGGATCCTCGTTTACCTACAATGTTATAAAGCAGATAAAGAGGTAATGCGATACTAGATATACCTCTTATATAAAAAAAAAAAGAAAGAAAAAAAGATGCAATATGTGTTACTGGTCCAATCCAACTTAACGGATCTCCTTACTTTGAGTTTGTTTGTTCCGAAATCAAAGATGATGATGTTGCAGTGAATACATTATATACAGGAATAAAATATTGTACAGCAGGTTCGACATTCAATCACGCTTTCAGATTACTCCCTGTCTATCAGAATGATTATGCACTTCTTGGTTCCTAAAGGAGGGACGATAGATAGCAGACTGAGAGGGACAGTCAAACTCATTAAACGAAAAATAAACTGACAACGCCATGGCTAAAAATTAAAAAAGACAGACAAACAACAGTACACATGACATAACATATAAAACTAAAGAATAACCTGCGTCATACTATCAAGGCTGTCTGCAATAATCTGGGGTTTCCATTATACGGAGGATAAACGATTTATCCAATGACACGACTTACAATATAAGGTGTAGAAATTGACACTTCTGACATGGTTCTCCGTTTACCTCCTTGATAGGCTTGATGCATTACTTCAGAAATTACTTTATTCAAAGCACCAGGAAGGTCAAGCTAAGTAAATAATATCCCTTTTGGGTTAATGAACTTTCCTTGTCGTTTTGTTCCTAGCCAGAGAGATGATTTGGCAGAAATCAGATTGACACAATCATTGTTTTGGTCAGAATTTTTATTTTTATTTAACAAAAGCTGATCTTGTTGTTGTATTTAGAGAGCCTAATTCAAAATGGGTTTAATCTAAATGAGTTACTCTCTTTAAATAAAGATATTATTATTAGCTCTTTCCACTTTTTGTGAAAAACCGTTAGTTTTTCTTCTGATTATCTATTTTTCTTCTGCCGTCTGAGATGCTTTTTTGTCTTACAACATATCGAATGGATTTTTGGCAAATGATGTTGTACAGTAATGGGGGTTTCAAAACTCACCTTGTGTGACCGAACACTTATTCTTATAGGAGTTATCTCCCCGCGTCCAACTTTTCTTGTTATCGCTATATCTCTAAAACCGTAAAATATTTTAACAAACTGTTTTCACCACATTGTTTGTCTACTCTTAAGAATTATTTGGTTAATTTTAACTGGAGTGATTGGAAGACATCATATGGGAGTTATTTCCCTTTGAAAATTTAAGATAGGCGATATGCTGGATAAATTCATACGTTATAAGTCGTAAAGGCCTACAGTCTTTCGATATGAAGTCCTGTGTCTATTTGAAGGTAATTGAGTTCAAGGCCAAAGGTCAAAGTCATGTTATTAATTTTGAACTTTGCTTGTTATTGTTATTTAAAAGAAACTGTTAAGGTAAATATGATGTGTTTGCCAAATTACTGTTTACAAGAAGGCCCAACTTAAACCTATTTAAGTCGGAGAGTTTTGGTTAACCCTTATTGGAGTTTTCTCCCCTTATGTATTTGAAATCAGTATTTCTTCACAACCATACAAGTGATTGACCTGGTGTCTTTTGATTTGTGATCACTGACCTATGATCTCAAAATTGAGGTCAGGTCAAGGGTAAATTTGACGTTCTAGATTTTGACTTTTGCTTAAAATTCTTTCTGGTTCATTATAAAACAATTTAAAAGACTTCTGCATAAACCTATTAATCTTATTTTTTATATCAGTTTGATTTACCACATTACATCAACACGGAGTGACATTTTCTAACATTGTTTTCTTTTTTAAATTTATTTATTATTATCGAGGTGGAAAGGCCTTCAATTGTTCTCTGAAGAATTGGTTTTTATTGCTTGAAATCATATTTTTGAAATTTTAAAATATTTTTGGTAATTGACCAGATTCAGTTTCTCTATTTGTATTGTTAATCTGTTTCTGACACGGGGAGGATTGTTGTGATTGTCTACCGCTTTCATCCGTATATCCAATGTCCCTTGGTGTCTCCTGTAGATAAACAAATTTCCATCTTTGAAAATTTGAAATATTTAGGTGGCAGGTACCAGTTTTTGTGTACCAGAACAAGTGTCTCACGCAGAATTTTGTTATAGTTAAGTATTGAGGTAAATAACTGCAACATGTGGACTGAAAAAATAAATGAATGTAAATTCTAGGCTATTGTACTACACAAGTAAGTAGTTGCATACACAGAGTGGGGATTTCCTTCACATATAGGTCCAATCAGATATCAAAATTTTGGTCTCCTCACTTGACGGCATCCAATCAAAGTGGCGGAAATATTCATTTTTTTTGTAAACAAAAATATCTTGAGATTTTGATGGTAAGGATAGGTTCGGACAAGGCTCTAATTCACTAAATATCTTTTATCTCTTGAATTTTGCCTAAGATTCTTGTCGGCTTTTAGCAGGATTCTGCAGGTGAGCATTAGATTGGTATCAGAGCATCACATTTTTTGCCTTATTTGCAATGCATTTATAAATTTTAAAATCTCCATGCTGGACAGACACCCACATTTAAAGGTTTTCTATATATTTACATAAGCACGCAAACATCTTAGTTCCTTGAAACCATGCATTTTATTTGTATATAAGCTTGAATGAATTTTCAAGGAAGTAAAATCATAAATCCATGAAATTCTAAAGATTTATTGTAAAAAAAACTGGTTTCTGCCACCTTATCAATGCATTTAGTAATATATGGGAAACACTTTCTACATTTACATGAGTTTTCCATAAATTCAGGTCTCTTTGTTTAAATTAAAAGAACATGCGACAGGTTAATGATATCTTTGTTAAGATCAACCTACGATAGTTTTGAGGCGAGATCTTATATAGTCATAAGACAGGTCATAAGATATTCTAGTATCTTATAACAGTTCTTAGGATAGCTTCGCGAAACTGTCCCAAGTTTTATTTGACAAAAGTCTTATCTCCATAATGTATTAAATTTTAAACTTTTTTCACACAAGCTAAACTAAATATATAAAAATTTAAATCATTTGAATGACTTATACTATATAGTGTTTTCTCCAACTTTATTTAAAATGTTATGTTATAACATTTATATCGTAAAAACGCGAAAAGACGAAATCGCAAAGGCGGAAAACGAAATCAGTTTCGCGTTTTCGCGTTTTCGCCCTATAGAATATGAAAGGCGAAAAAGCGAAAACGCGAAATGGCCTTAACCGGCCACCATAGTTAAGGCTAAAACAGGGAAAAGGCGCGGTTTATTAATAACTTTTTACATTTCTAGAAATATTTCCAGTTTACTTGGTATCTGTCATCTTATGGGGTTCTGAACTTAGAAATAAATATGTTTTGTTTCATTTTGATAAAGAAGGAAGGGTATTCATTCTAACCAAAAAACTTAAAAAATATCGGATGTTCTAAATTTGTTTCGAATTATCTCAGAGCTCGGTATTTTTGTTATAAGTGTTTTACGTCCCAGGTATTTTAAAGGTTATTGTTATATCACATGTATTGCCCATTGCTAGTTGTCCCGCTTCAAGAACCAAGCACCAAATGCATCTCTGACACCAATTACAATTCAGAAGCAAAGAAAGGAATCTATAACTGAGGAATCTACATGACTAGTTTTGTCCTATTAATTATCAGAAAATACATGGAAACATGATTTACACTTCGGTGTTGACATGAATATCAGTCGTTTTATAAATTCCTGTAACAAAACTTTTCGAAAGACTAAGGTTGTTCTTACCACAGGGATATATTACCTTAGCCGTATTGGCACAATTTTTTGGAATATTGGATCCTCAATGCTCTTCCACTTTATACTGGTTTGGCTTTATAACTTTTTTGATCTGAGCGTCACCGATGATACTTATGTAGACGAAACGCGCGTCTGGCGTATAAAATTATAATCCTGGTACCTTTGATAACTATTAAGATAACATAAACATAATTGAGAAAACTAACTTAAAAAGATGACTGTTTTAAGCTTAAAAGGGTATATATATATCGAGCGCATTCCAATAGACCCCCTTTTGGGATTATACTATTTTACGTTTGCACTCAATATTTTTAATCTATGGATTTGCTATCTTTTTTCATTTCAAACTATATAAACTTCCGATTTTAAGTTAGCACAATACAAAGATTTTATACCTGCAATTTCCCAGTTTTTATAATGCTTGAAAATTTACAAAAGTGGTATTTATGGATAGCTAACAGATTACACATTCAAATTGATGCAATGTTAGTATTTTACAATAATTACGTAATCATTTATAATGTTAACTGTGACTACACAATTTTACAAGAAATTTCCTCTTTCAATTGAAATTAGCATGGATAACCCGAAAGGGCTGATTTTATTATATGTAGCTTCTAGAGCCATTATCTACAAAACGGTGTCTCAGATTTGGCATAGAATGTATAGATCAAATTTTACACCTAATCAACGTTATCTACTGTCATGTGGTAAGGATGGTTACACTTAATGTAAATTTATGAGAGAATAGATTACGATAGCGATAATTTGAAACACTCTTTAAGTAGCTCTTGTTGCGTTGATTAAGATTTCGTCCAAATTTCCTGTATAGTTATAGAGATGATAGAGCTAAATTCATTAGGGAGAAATGACCAAGCTGTTGCCATTAATTGCATAATCATTGATTACATAATGATTGAATAACAAACACTTTGCAATAATTTAAAAGATTATTCTTTTATCTATCATATATACTTCTTTTATCAATTTACATGCAGTTTTAAGAAAATAACAGCATTTTAAAGGTTAGAGGCCTAGGTTTGAAGTAAAAAAATCTTTGTATAATGCCACCTTAAATGCTTAACGTGCATTATGGATTATTAAATGACTTATCCTGCTGAAAATTGATAAATAAATAAGTAAATTAATTCACCTGTAATCACCTGAGTTTACCACCTGTAAAAGAATGTAATGTACTGTATTTATATATGTTGTATATTCATATATATCTGATATCTATTATCGATTATGTTGTGAATATCAGTACATTTTTGTAATATTCATAACCCGAACCTTTTGAAAATTTATTCTTTTACAATTGGAGCCGCGTAACAGAGGCGAGCAATCGCAGAATAAAGGAAAACGCTTTTAAAACTGGGGAATATGGTTGCCACGTGCATTTAAGAATACAGTGGTGAAATTTAGTATTATTTTCAATACATATAATTAATCTTTTTTAATTGCATGAACAGACTTAGTTTAAATAAATCCATCCGAAATACAGTCCCTTGCTCTACAAAAAGTATGTAATATACCATGAAAATTTTATATACTTTCAAATTAGATTAGATATCTTTGTGATATTTAGTATACAATTCTAATTTAAAAATTAAAAAAAATTGCATTCCCATATGTTTTAAAGTAAAACCCTGAAAATTCCACCTCCACAAAATTTGCCCTTGCACTCTTAATTCGTAATTTTGAAAAATACGTTTACTTCCGTGTGTAGTAAGTCTGCTCAATGTCGATGACAGTACACAAATTGTTGTTACGCGTGACAAACTTGTGTCCTAATAACTATTCTATTATACAAAGGTCGTTCTTGCGGTGTAATTTGAGAAGTATAAATGACAATGTATTAGTGATATTTAAAAGCGACTGTGCGAAAAATCAGCGATTTAAATAAAAACATTTTATAATTTGAATAATGTAATTTTAGAATTATGAAAGTTATCGTCAGGGAAGTGGAAGTCAAAATTAATTTGCCATGCATATGCGGGGGCGTAAGTGTAGTTTGATCAATGAACTTGCAATTCATTTACTAACCAAACACAAGCGTAATGACAGATCAATTTAAAAAGAGATGCGAAAGATACCCGAGTTCGGGAAATTCAAACTCATAGATCGAAAACAAACCGACAACGCTATGGCAATAAAAGAAAAAGACAAATAATAGTACACAAGACACAACATAAAAAAACCATAAAGACTAAGCAACCACGAACCCCACCAAAAACTGGGGGTAATCTTAGGAAACTTTTACATACATTTTGATGTCGTTTGGGCTATCCTTACAGACTTTGCAATGAATGTTAAATATTAACAGACCATATTTCAAAAACAATTTTAAATAACTAGTTAGATTATTACCCATTATTCGTTTTAATCAATACCAAAATCATACATGCAAAATAATATAAAAAAAACCAATACAAATTAAAAAAAAATAGTACTGAATATGTACCTATTGAAACAAATAATTAATGATGAAAGTCACTAATGTTATCACAATTCTTTGTTCAACAGAAATTCCCACATTAATTATTATTAAAACTCATTCTATTATCATAATTATACAGAAGATATTTTTTGACCAAATTTTAATACAGAAATGTTGGCAGTTTCTTACAATGACTGTGAAATGTATTAATAAGGGAAATCACTGTTTGAAAACAAATATGAAAATCTGAAAGAAACCATCTTACGATTAAATATAGGGGAAGTAATGTAAGTTAATTTCAATATGTGTATACAAATGATAATAGCTTAGTAATGATATGCCATGAAAATATTTTATAACCATACATATTTTTGAGTTTAACATTAAAATTCAAATCAAATCGGACCTCAAATGAGTTTTTGACAATTTAGAACAAAACCGTTTAATTAGGGAATTTGGGATAGGTGAAACACTTTTGAGACACAATGTTCTTCTCTAAAATTTTGTTTAAAAGATTACATATCTGACTACAAGAGTAGCTAGTGCAATGTAATGCTAACGAGTCATGTGACGTTGATTGGCGGGAAACGAGAACCGGATCCGAATTCTGCAGTAATCATTTCTCTTTAATTAAATTGGTTTATCTTATGGAAGAGATAAACCGTCTTATATTCTATTTTGAATTGCAATTATCAAATATATTTTGAATGGAACAATTTTTTTAAAGTACTAAATACAAACTATAAGCAATATCGAGGAACTCCTCAATCTTTAAAATGCAATTTGCGTTATCACTCGGGCAAATCATTGTCATTTAAAAAAGTATTAAATACACATCAAAAGGATTAACTTCCTGGGTCACTCACAATACTTTCGTGGAATAGCATTTGAAATCCAAGGATTGAATGAATGATGTACTGTGCTAACTTTTTGAATCTTATAAAGACCGATTTCGGTTATGGTTAGGTTATGATTTAGGCCATTTGTTTCGAACTTAGTCATATAAGGGACTTTAATAGCGGACTATACGACATGTGTTGGTTTATTTTACGCTAAGCTATAATTGCAACGTCATTTAGTGTCTGTTTAAATTGGGTGTTATACAAATAAGTGAAGTATATACCGCTGTTCGAAAGTCATAAATTGATTGAGAGAAAATAAATCCGGGTTTCAAATAAACATATAGACAGGTCCATCATCCTATTTATTTGAAATTTACTTTTAGCATGATATTGATGAAATAAAGTGTATGAAAAATTGAAGAGTGTACCTTCGTGTCTAATTTGTGAGCTCATATATGGGTCATTTTCAAAAAATGTCGAATTTTCAGTACACCCAATGAAATTTCCATAAGAAATAAAAATTTTAGCATGGCGCATGCTAAAATTTTTATTTCTTATGGAAATTTCATTTGTAATGGTTTAAATGAAAGCTTGTCGGATTCAGAACATTAATAATAAACACACCTTACATCTATCTTGATAAGATTAAACTGCATTTAAGTCCGATTTTGGGGGTATTTGTGTGCGTACATTGTCAGAAAAACACATTTCAAATGATTTTTTTCCGATTTTCTGATCGCCTTGATATCTGCAAAAGGGACTTTTTAAGAACGTTAATTATAATTCTAACGAAAAATCGTAGCTTTTTTATCATTGTATGTAACAGATTTCTACAAACTAAATTCAATCAGCGTACAGGAGGTTCATGTCTATCCTGTTACCGCTACTTAAATCAGTCGTTAAATTTTTCTCCCTATGAATATTGAATCAGTCAGTGTTGATTTCAAAAATGTAAAGTAATGTTTACATTTAAAACGCCTCGTTTCTTGAACGACAGTGTAGAGAAAAGAAATTTCAAGACATTTAGTGAAAAAAATAGAGCGTACTTTTTTCATGTCTATGCTGTTACCAACCATTTTGATTAATTACACTAACAGTATGGTTGTAAAAAGTGCAATAACGTGTTTGAAACCAAATCCACAATAGAAAACCATAATCACTTCACCAAAGGGAGTAGTTATTTCACAACAGCAATCAAAAACGAAGAAATTTGTCTATCCTGTAATGTCTATCCTGTTACTATGGTTGCTATGGTTACAGTAACCGGATAGACAATTATAGACAAAAACGTCGTTAATTTTTTTATCTTAACATTTGGGTGGAAAACGAATGAAATATTTCATTGTTTGAACTTATCTTAAGGTTATAACGTCTTAATCTTCCCAATTAAGCATTTGCAGGTGCAATACTGATATCGGTAACAGGATAGACAAAAAGGTAACAGGATAGACTTTTATATAGTGATATATCAGAAACGTACGTTCCTGTTACCAACGAAATAAAGAGAAAAGTAAATTAACTTATGAGGGATTTACTTGATGTTGGGTTTATTTAAAAGGATGAAAAAAGGCCGAACAATATAAATTGCTATCTTAGACTTGCTTTACTGGTGGTAATTTTTACAACCTTTGAAAACCAATTTTTAGAGCCATTTTTCAGTACAACCTAGAAAATTGGCAAATAATCTATTATTTTACAGAATAAATATATATAGAAGTTTATTCTCTTGAAAACCAGCTAATTGGTAACGTAAAACAAGCTTAACATTTTATCTAAACCTTTTCTTAATAACCAAAAATTTCTTTTGAAAATGGTAACAGGATAGACAAAATATTGTACCACCGATCAAAAAATGTTTCAAGATATTCTTGTATGACATCACATCTTTTAATATGTTGTTCTTAAAGTACTGTTTGTTTTGATTTGCTTATATAGAGGGTTGTTTGAATAAGTAACTTTTAATAAATTTTTCAATTTCAAAATTCGACATTTTTTGAAAATGACCCATATCATGTATATTGTTTTCTGTTTCACACTTCGCTTTTTGCATCTGTTATCTTCTGATAGATAGATCATATGTATTTCTTTGTTCTGAGTTTTCTTACATTTATTTGTACTGTTTTCCTCGTCATGTCCTGTTGTCATTTCGGCGGTATATTTCACATTGCCATAAAGCGGGAAGTTTGGCTATCCACAAAACCTGGTTCAACCCTCCATTTTTCTTCAAATGTCCTGTACCAAGTCAGGAATATGGAAGTTGTATCTAGTAGTCGTTTCTAAGTATGTATGTATGTTGCATTGTCATTTGTTTTTGCTGCACTTCATTGTGTCTGTTGTTTTCCTCTTGTGTATGTTATACAGATACAGTTAATTCGGCCTCATATCTTGACTTATATCTAGAAAATGACAATCAGGGTCGGTTGAAAACAAACTTTACGACAATAGAGATGATTTCAGCTTTCCAATTGTGAACTTTCCATGTCTAAGAAGCAACATTCCAGCAGCACCTGCATACGGGGCATATATCTCCCAATTGATACGATATTCCCGTGCTTGCATTTCCTATCATGATTTTCTTGATAGAGGGTTGCTGTTTACAAGGAAGCCATTAAACCAAGAGTTCCAAATGGTGGTTGAAATCATCCATTCGTAAATTTTACGGACGCCGTCACGAGTTGGTTGACCGTTATGGAATAACCGTTTAACAAATAATATCGGATATGTTCCTTACCTCATAACTACAATCCCCTTCCCTTTCCCATGAAAGTAATCTACCGAATGAGACTATTTACCGGATTTATTATCACATAAGCAACACGATGGGTGCCACATGTGGAGCAGGATCTGCTTACCCTTCCGAAGCACCTGGGATCACCCCTAGTTTTTGGTGGGGTTTGTGTTGCTTATTCTTTAGTTTTCTATGTTGTGTTGTGTGTACTTTTGTTTGTCTTGTAATGTTTATTGGTTGTTATGGTTATAAACCAAAAGAATGTTGTTGTATATAAGCATATTTCATGCAGAAGGAAGCGTTGTGTAGATTTAGACGTTTGGCGGGAAAAATCAGTGGTTTGGTCCAATGGTATAGGGGTGATCGAAAGGGGCTCTCTATGTTCCGTATGGAGAACATTAAGAGAACACCCCTATCAAGGGAATAGTATATTCGCCCTGGGGTATATAAGAAAACAAGAAACGGCATTCGAGGCTGTCGGTTAGCTATCATCCTTCAAACGAGCGTACGTCGGATAAGTGCTAGAAGAGTCTTGATATTCAGAGGACACTTTGTACTGGGTACATCTTAAACGAACGTTCCAGTAAATACTGGCACTTTGTACTGGGTACAAAGTGGACGTACACGTTGACAGAATTGATATAGCAGACTGTCCCACTCGGAGGACAGGCTGTACCAGCCCACACTGTCTGGTAGTGACAGACTGTCCCACTCGGGGGACAAGTTGTACCAGGCCGCACTGTCTGGTAGTGACAGACTGTCCGACTCGGAGAACAAGTTGTACAAGGCTGCACTGTCTAGTAGTAACAGACTGTCTCATTCGGAGGACAAGCTGTACCAGCCACATTGTCTTATAGTGACATAACGTCCCATTTGGAGGACAGGCTGTTATATTGTATAAACTTGTATATATAAGAGTTCGTACTTAATTTGTATCGGCAAAGAGCACGTTTATATATTTTGGTCCATTGTGAATAATATAGATAGTTATAGTTCTTGGTATTGACGTATTGTTTGTGGACAACTTGGGTCCAAGTATTTACTGGAACGTTCGTTTAAGATATAAACGCCTGGTTACACGTTACAGTCTGTTTGTCTTTTTCATTTTTAGCCATGGCGTTGTCAGTTTATTTTCGATTTATGAGTTTGACTGTCCCTCTGGTATCTTTCGTCCCTCTTTTATACTTCATGTGTTTCCCTCGGTTTTGGTTTGTAACCCGGATTTGTTTTCTATTAATCGATTTATGACTTTTGAACAGCTGTATACTACTGTTGCCTTTATTTTTCCTTTACTAAAGGTATGTTTTATTTATTAGATTTAATACAACAAGTGTTCTCAAAATGTGCATATTTTAACTTTCAGGAGTCATCACTGCAAAAAATACTATAACTACATACTTTGCTACAGGACCTACAGTTCGAAGTATTGAATGCTGTTTAAAATATACCAATGATCCATGTTGTTATTACACTTCAACAACGACATTGTAAGTTCTCTTGTTGTCACACTAATGATGCAATAGACCACTTTCGAGTTCATCCGTCACCGGAAAAAACTCGTCAATTATACGCACCTTTATCACCGTCATTTTTGCGTTTAGGGGCGTCGTCACTTCCTCCCAATGTTGAGCGAGTGGTAGGAAAACTATAATTCTATATTGTACGAATTATTCGGCAAATTGAATTCTCAAAATTGACAATCAACACTGCTGTCATTAGGGAATTGTCAGTAAGTACCTACAGAGCAACCATTATTTCTAGTTTATCCTGCACAAAGACGATCACTAAGACGCTTGATGAACGTAAATAGTGCAGGGATACAGGCGAGCCCCTCTATCTGGTAAGTGACGTCATAAAGGCGTGCATAATTGACGAGTTTTTACCGGTGACGGATGAACTCGAAAGTGGTCTATTTATATGAAGGATATACAGTAAACCCTCCTTAAAGTCAAGTTACAGTTAACGGGCTAAGTCACAGATTTTCTAAAAAAAATTGCATATCAATTCGTCTCATTCAACTTCATGAGTGGGATCCAATAAACAAACAAAAATAAAGAGTTATTCAGATATGTATTATATTTTTGTATGGATTTCTTTAATTTTGTCTTCTTTTGTGTGTGTGGGTGGGTTCAGTGCTTTGCTCTCTCTGTGCGTAACGCGGCCATTGCAACAATAATTACCTCTCTAAAGGTGCTGTAGGTGACCTGTTACTTATTTTTTAAGATGATGCAGAACATAATTTTAAATTGAAAACATCATCAAATCCATGCATGATATGTTTGGTGATATATATGTATTCTGCACCACGAAACTGCACCAGAGATATGACCAACATTCATTTGAACCCAAGGATGACAGAGGAATTGAAGTCAATCATTAGTAAAAGTTGATCGCCTGTTTGACTGTTTGTGATGTACAAGTATGCAGCCACATGTGGTCAGAATAGGGACATTTAATCTTATGCCTCGTGTAGAGAGTGACATGCTCTTTGAACGTAAAGAACTTTTGTAACATCTCTTTGGGGGTTCATAGGTGGCCTGTTGCAAGGTTAAATTTCTGATCCTATTCAAAGTGCTCTATTTTCAAGTGGAAGTCAAATTTTTTTCCAACTTTCATCCATTCTGACCTCTATTGTTTTTATTATTTATTTGTTCTCGGCCTGAACATTAATGACAATTTTGTCACTAGACATTAAGCAATCAATCACAGCTCATTCATGTATATTTACATAGAGATGAAGCCACAGAGAAGAAATGAAAAAAAGATCATTTAAAACTAAAGGCTCTAAAGACATTAAAGAGTCTGTGTCGCTCACCTTGATCTATGTGAATATTAAACAAAGGAAGCAGATGGATTCATGACAAAATTGTGTTTTTGGTGATGGTGATGTGTTTGTACATCTTACTTTACTAAACAGTCTTCTTGCTTACAATTATCTCTATCTATAATGAACTTGGCCCAGTAGTTTTAGTGGAAAATGTTAATAAAAATTTACAAATTTTATGAAAATTGTTAAAAATTGACTATAAAGGACAATAACTCCTTAGGGGGTCAATTGACCATTTCGGTCATTTTGTCTTATTTGTAACCTTACTTTGCTGAACATTATTGCTGTTTACAGTTTATCTCTATCTATAAAAATATTCAAGATAATAACCGAAATAAGCAAAATTTCCTTAAAACTACAGATTCAGGGGCAGCAACCCAACAACAGGTTGTCTGATTCATCTGAAAATTTCAGGGCAGATAGATTTTGACCTGATAAACAGTTTTACCCCCATGTCAGATTTGCTCTAAATGCTTTGGTTTTTGAGTTATAAGCCAAAAACTGCATTTTACCGCTATGTTCTATTTTTAGCCATGGCAGCCATGTTTTTTGATGAATGGGAATTAAAACACAAACTTTATTCTAGATACCCTAGGAATCAATCAGATGAAGTTTGGTTTGAATTGGTTCAGCAGTTTCAGAGAAGATCTTTGAAATAGTTTACGACGACGGACAACGACGGACGCCAAGTGATGGCAAAAGCTCACATTTCCTTTTAGGAAAGGTGAGCTAATAAAGGGCTGCGCTTTAGCGCATGATACGCCAGTTGCTCTTTTAACTTGTCTTTTATGCTTTAAATGAATTTATATTATCATTTAGAAATATATATACAAATCAATAGGGATGTTACATTAATATATTCACCAAAGTTTCATAAAATCCCCCTTTTTTAAGTATACAAATTCATTACTTAAGAAAACGTAAAAATCTAAAATTTATAAAAAGGGAAAGGGAGCTTACATCAATAGATATAAACAATTCACCAAAGTTTCATGGACATTGTTGAAAGCCTTTTTGAGTTGATGTCCGAAGTGTTGAAAATCCCCCTTTTTTATGAATAAAGCCCCATAAATCCAAAACTTAAAATCTGAAATTTATAAAAATTGAAAGGGAGCTTACATCAATAGATATAAACAATTCACCAAAGTTTCATGTACTTTTTTGTTGACATGAATTTTCATTGAAATGTTGATTTTCTTGAAGTTTACTGTTTTTCCAATATTGCCTTTTTGAAAAGCCTGCAACATTTTATTACAGACATTTAATTGATTTCTGAAGTGTCCTTTAAATAGATCTTTTTAAATAAAGACAAATTAGGAATTAAGGATGTGTATTTGAATCATCTTCTACCAATGTTTGGCCCTTGAATTGAAAACAGATACTTTATTTTAGATATGCAATTTACATATAGTTCCTTTGTTTATCATACTATTACATTTATACGATAACTAATTATACAACTATTCATTAATTTATGTGAAAAGGTAAGATACTAAATTTAAGCAGGTCATTACTGTTGAACTATAATTATATAGTATTTATCAGTATCTTATGCTTTTTGAGTTATTGAATAAATTTTGATACAATCTTCAGTGTATTGATATTAAAGTGGATTTCAACCCTTTTTATACGCCCGTCGTCTTTTAGACGGGACGTATTATGGTATACCGTTGTCCGTCCGTCCGTCTGTCTGTCTGTCCCTCCGTCCGTCCGTCTGGCCGTCGTCAACACTTCGGACAATAACTCAAAAACGCTTTCACCAATTTCCATGAAACTTAAGTGAATTGTTTATATCTATTGACGTAAGCTCCCTTTCGTTTTTTTTTAATTTCAGATTTAAAGTTTTGGATTGATGGGGCTTTATTCATAAAAAAGGGGGGATTTTCAACACTTCGGACAATAACTCAAAAAGGCTTTCACCAATGTCCTGACTATTGGGCTGAGGATTCTATCAGAGACAATACCTGTAGACCTATAGACCTATAGACCTTCACCTGTAGTGGTATCAACCCTGCAGAAAATTTCAGAAAATTAATCTATCAATGTATAATGGCTAAAATTGTAAGTCAAATAAGCCTAAAACAAGAATGTGTCAAAAGTACATGGATGCCCAACTCACACTTTCATTTTCTATGTTCAGTGGACCATGAAATTGGGGATCTTAACTATTTTTAAAAAACAAAAATTAGGAAGAGTATATCATACAGAACATGTTTACTAAGTTTCAAGTTAATTGGACTTCAACTTCATCAGAAACTACCTTGAACAAAAACTTTAATAACCTGAAGTGGGACAGACAGACAAACAGACAGACAAATGTACAGAAAAATAAACAAATAAAGGACACACACACTAACAATCCTATTAAGCCCCCGGGAGGGACATAAAAACTAGTCTGAAAAAAAGGTTTTTTCACTTTAATTTGCATTTTAAATTATTAAGTCAATCCTTCTTTCTGTATCCAGGAAAACCATCTTTGATCAAAACTAACATCCCCTTTCTCAATCATAACCTAAAATTAGGAAAAAAAATATCACCAAAGACGTTTTAAATGCATATTAAATGACATAACAAAAAGCTCAAACACATCAAACAAATGGAAAACAACTGTCATATTCCTGACTTTGTACAGGCATTTCCTTATGTAGGAAACGGTGGATTAAACCTGGTATTATAGCTAGCTTATCATCTCACTTGCATTACAATCATTTTTCTTTTTATACATCTATCATTTTTTTTTGTCAGGAGCGAAAAAATTTCTTGTAAAATTGAAACCACTTTTTGAATAAATTTCCCACGACAAAGAATAAGTACCTACCGGTTGATCTTTATCCCCTGTTTCATCACTGTCATCCTCCTCCTCCTGATTTTGACATAAATCTTCTTTCAAGTACTGAAAAAAACACATTAAAGTCATGAGAAACGAGTGACCGGTGAAAAATAATGTTCTTCCAATTCTTGAACTAATGCATACAAACATCCTAAACTTCGTCTTCTGTGCTCGAATTTATCATTTTTTTCGTGTAAATTTCGTATAATTGTCAATTTTTTTTCTCAATCGGTCAGTGTTGTTGTGAAAATATGGCAGGTAATTAAAGTTCGTGTTTTGAAGCCGAAGTTTAACGATTGTCACCTGTTTGTCAACAATTGACGAAAAATAAACAAAAAAGCATGGAAATTGAGCACGTGTTTAACATGTAAATTCAGATAATAGTTTATTTTAAGGACATCCATGCGTATTGTGGTCACCGGATTTTTACGAGATGGGTCACACTGAGGTCACCTTGCATACGGAAAATATGTCGGGGGAATAGCTTGCTGGAAGGAAGCTATTCAAATAAAGTAAACTTCTTCTAAATATGAATAAATTAAAGAATTTTCTTCAGAAAAAAGTATATGTACATAAGTTTTATAATGAAAACTATCCATTGAGTTATAAAAATCATATGCATTATTTTTTTTTGATTTGAGGTTTCTTATGACTTTAATATGACAAAATATGTATGATAATTTTCTATACAAATTAATGATTACTCCCTTATATACTGTAAATGTGTCACACAAATTTTGTTTGTCCATCCGATGAGTTCAGCCTTTTTCAACTGATTTTTATAGTTTTTTCTTATGTTGTACTATTATACCAATGTCCCAGGTTAGGGAGAGGGTTTGGATCCCATTAACATGTTCAATATAAAAAAGAAGATGTGGTATGATTGCCAATGAGACAACTATCCACAAAAGACCAAAATGACACAGAAATTAACAACTATTTCACCGTACGGCCTTCACACAACCCTGCCACATTATGTATGTATGTGTCTGTCCCAAGTCAGGAGCCTGAAATTCAGTGGTTGTCGTTTTGTGCACGGGGGGGAGGGGGGGGCGGTAACTTCCTATTATTGGGTATACGGGGATGTGCCAAAAATATGGGTCATAATTTTGCAAGATTTTATATAAAAATGACCCTCCTTTTTAATGACATCCTATATTAAAATGCATTTACTTTTGATAACTGTATATTGATTTGGGGTATGATCTACATATCATATATAAATATGCTATTGAGAATCTTACATTATTAATGGTCAATATATAACGAAAAAATATATGTGCACCAAACGATGTCAATTCATATATAAAAACTTAAGGGTAGCTGGTATATTTATGAATTATTTATGAATTATGAGTGATGCTGAGTTAGTGCTTATATAAGCAATATTGTATCTAAGTATAGGTCATTCTTTCTCAAATATTTATATAACTATAGGTACTGAATTTCAGTAAATGTTATATTAAAATGGGTACGTTTTTTGAGGCAAAAATGGCACACCACTACCAAAAAAATATCGAAGTTACACCCCTCCCCACATTGTCATTTCGGGGCCTTTTATAGTTGTTAATTTCTGTGTCATTTTGGTCTCTTGAGGAGATTTGTCTCATTGAATATCTTAAATGTATGCAATGTTTGTATCATTTCAACCTTTCTAATAGATATTTCACAAAAACTTATAAGGGTTGGTTTACTTGCAATCAGTAAAACAACTGTGAGATCAGACAGACCACAAAAATGAAGTTTGCATAATAAGTTATCTCCCATTTTCAAATTTTAAGTTTCAAAATTTTTAAATTTGACAAAACAAAATCTGTTTTTTTTAAGACAGACACAGAATAAGAATGTTTTGGTTGCAATAATTTACCTTAGAAGCTGTGGATATAATATGTTCAGGTACATCAAATTCAGCTTGCTGCCTTTCAGTCTAAAAGTAAGCAATCAAATTAAAATATAAATTAAAAATCTTCAAGTTATTATGGGAAAGTACCTCTGTTTCTTTAATAATATAAGGTTGAGATGGTCTGATGGAGAATATTTAATACCACACCGAGAATATTTAATACCACACCATGAAATACATATGTACATGCAAAATGATTACTTCCAATAAATTAAAAGATTTCTTCATAAATGCTAAATATCCCATTCCATTTCATAACAGCATAGTGCAATTAAAAAAAATATTTAGAAGCTTATTTCTATTTTTTTTTTTTTTTTTTATACTGTAAATTCAGAAATTATTGCGAGGTTTTTATTATTGCGAAGAATGCATCAGAGTTGTCAACGCAATAATTAAAACTCGCATTTTATAATATTTTATCTGAATTAAGCAGGACTTTTCTCAAAATCGTAAAAATTAAAATCGCATTTAAGTTTAAAATGACATAATCGCAATAATAACTGCACGCAATAATTTCTGAAGTTACAGTATATAGATATTTGTCATTCAGTGATCAAATCTGAGGCAATTTCATCTATTACAAAGTAAAAAAAATCTCTAATAAAGGAAAAATACATCTCACTTCCTAAATCTTTGGAGGAATATTAATGATTTTATATAGTGTATAAACTATTTTTACATTTTTGTTCTGTTTTTATGTCATTTAGAGCATATCATATACCTGTAGCTGATTATTGGAAACTATGTTCATCTCTATAATATGTCATTTATGGGGTGAAGGGGTAAATGGGGTTAAGTGCATTGTTTGGATGATATCTCATAGTTCTAAACATAAAATATTCCTTAAGTATATTTAGAAAAACAATATAGCTACCTCATTCAGTATCTTCATCAGTTTTACTTTGAAAAATGAACTAGAATTTCTTAATATATTAATCAGTAGCAACCTGAAACATAATAACAAAAATAAACTCAACCATTACTGACAGAAAATATCAAAGTAAATATATGCATTAAAATACTGTCTGATAACATTTTTGAATGGTTTTAAACTTGTCAATTTTGGGGCCCTCTATAGATTGCTGTTTGGTGTGAGCCAAAGCTCAATGTTGAAGATCGTACTTTGACCTATAATTGTTTACGTTTACAAATTGTGACTTGGATGGTCAGTTATCTCATTGGACACTCACATCTTCTTATATCTATTGAATATTTTTTTCACAGCTTGCTACAAACTGTGTGTTTTTGAATAATGTACATCTTTTCAGCCTATTCTTTAAAAAAAAAAAATTATTTGCTTTTCAATTTAAACTTAACAGTCAGAAATATGTATACCTGGTTCTGATAACACAAGACAATCTTTTCATCCTGATATATTCTAAGCTGCTGTGATTATTTTGTTCAATCCTAGTTTGGTAGCAGTGACCTAATTTTATCCATAAACTGTAGGTAAATGGATGCATTGTCAGCAAGAGCTTCAAACTTTCTTCTAATCCTGAAAAAAGATTAATACTCACATGTCACAAATATACAAAATAGAAACGACAGTTCAAGTTATAATGAAGGATTGATTAAATTTTTCGTTTCATTCTGGGAATAGTTTTTGCCTAAAATAAACAACTGACTTATTACATAATATTAAAGAATTGAAACTTTTCTACATTTACACATATCAATTTTTAAAAAGTCATGTGAAACCAGTGACTGGTGAAAAATAACATTTATTCAATTTTTAAACCAATGCTAGATATATCATAAACTAAGTATTCTGTGCACAAATTTTTTTTTTTACATATCCTTATCGCTTAATCGTCAATTTATTCTCTCTCTGTTTTTGATGATGTGAAAGTATGGTAGATAATTATTTGTAGTGTTTTGTAGCCATAGTTTTATCAATTGTCACAATCAACAAAGAAGCATGGATATTTAGCACGTGTTTAACATGTAAAATAAGATAAAAGTTTATTTCATTGACAGATCCATGCGTATCATTGTGACCAACAGATTAAAACTGTATGACATACCTTCAGATCCATGCGTATTATTGGGACCAGCAGATTAAAACTGTATGACATACCTTCAGATCCATGCGTATTATTGGGACCAGCAGATTAAAACTGTATGACATACCTTCAGATCCATGCGTATTATTGGGACCAGCAGATTAAAACTGTATGACATACCTTCAGATCCATGCGTATTATTGGGACCAACAGATTAAAACTGTATGACATACCTTCAGATCCATGCGTATTATTGGGACCAACAGATTAAAACTGTATGACATACCTTCAGATCCATGCGTATTATTGGGACCAACAGATTAAAACTGTATGACATACCTTCAGATCCATGCGTATTATTGGGACCAACAGATTAAAACTGTATGACATACCTTCAGATCCATGCGTATTATTGGGACCAACAGATTAAAACTGTATGACATACCTTCAGATCCATGCGTATTATTGGGACCAACAGATTAAAACTGTATGACATACCTTCAGATCCATGCGTATTATTGGGACCAACAGATTAAAACTGTATGACATACCTTCAGATCCATGCGTATTATTGGGACCAGCAGATTAAAACTGTATGACATACCTTCAGATCCATGCGTATTATTGGGACCAGCAGATTAAAACTGTATGACATACCTTCAGATCCATGCGTATCATTGTGACCAACAGATTAAAACTGTATGACATACCTTCAGATCCATGCGTATTATTGGGACCAACAGATTAAAACTGTATGACATACCTTCAGATCCATGCGTATTATTGGGACCAGCAGATTAAAACTGTATGACATACCTTCAGATCCATGCGTATTATTGGGACCAGCAGATTAAAACTGTATGACATACCTTCAGATCCATGCGTATTATTGGGACCAGCAGATTAAAACTGTATGACATACCTTCAGATCCATGCGTATTATTGGGACCAGCAGATTAAAACTGTATGACATACCTTCAGATCCATGCGTATTATTGTGACCAACAGATTAAAACTGTATGACATACCTTCAGATCCATGCGTATTATTGGGACCAGCAGATTAAAACTGTATGACATACCTTCAGATCCATGCGTATTATTGTGACCAACAGATTAAAACTGTATGACATACCTTCAGATCCATGCGTATTATTGGGACCAACAGATTAAAACTGTATGACATACCTTCAGATCCATGCGTATTATTGGGACCAGCATATTAAAACTGTATGACATACCTTCAGATCCATGCGTATTATTGGGACCAGCAGATTAAAACTGTATGACATACCTTCAGATCCATGCGTATTATTGGGACCAACAGATTAAAACTGTATGGCATACCTTCAGATCCATGCGTATTATTGTGACCAACAGATTAAAACTGTATGGCATACCTTCAGATCCATGCGTATTATTGGGACCAGCATATTAAAACTGTATGACATACCTTCAGATCCATGCGTATTATTGGGACCAACAGATTTAAACTGTATGACATACCTTCAGATCCATGCATATTATTGGGACCAGCAGATTAAAACTGTATGACATACCTTCAGATCCATGCGAATTATTGGGACCAACAGATTAAAACTGTATGACATACCTTCAGATCCATGCGTATTATTGGGACCAACAGATTAAAACTGAATGACATACCTTCAGATCCATGCGTATTATTGGGACCAACAGATTAAAACTGTATGACATACCTTCAGATCCATGCATATTATTGGGACCAGCAGATTAAAACTGTATGACATACCTTCAGATCCATGCGTATTATTGGGACCAACAGATTAAAACTGTATGACATACCTTCAGATCCATGCGTATTATTGGGACCAGCAGATTAAAACGGTATGACATACCTTCAGATCCATGCGTATTATTGGGACCAATAGATTAAAACTGTATGACATACCTTCAGATCCATGCGTATTATTGGGACCAGCAGATTAAAACTGTATGACATACCTTCAGATCCATGCGTATTATTGGGACCAGCAAAACTGTATGACATACCTTCAGATCCATGCGTATTATTGGGACCAACAGATTAAAACTGTATGACATACCTTCAGATCCATGCGTATTATTGTGACCAACAGATTAAAACTGTATGGCATACCTTCAGATCCATGCGTATTATTGGGACCAGCAGATTAAAACTGTATGACATACCTTCAGATCCATGCGTATTATTGGGACCAACAGATTAAAACTGTATGACATACCTTCAGATCCATGCATATTATTGGGACCAGCAGATTAAAACTGTATGACATACCTTCAGATCCATGCGTATTATTGGGACCAACAGATTAAAACTGTATGACATACCTTCAGATCCATGTGTATTATTGGGACCAACATATTGAAACTGTATGACATACCTTCAGTATCTTTCATCTCTACCTGTATTTGACTTAATAGTAAATTGGTTTGCATGATTTGGTCAGGAGATTTGGCATCAGACACCTGAAACATAAAGATTATAATTAATATCCACATCTCATTTTGTTTAAGTTTATTTATCATGTTTATCTCATTTCTAAAATGACTTGGCTTATTTCATCTTATAACTTGATTTATCTCATCTTATGACTTGATTTATCTCATTTGATGTCTTGTTATCTCATCATGTTACATGTATAACTAGTTTTATTTCATTTGATGACTTGATTTATTTCATTAAATGACTTGATAAGTCTTATCTTATGACTTGATATGTCTTATCTTATGACTTGATATGTCTTAACTAATAACTTGATATGTCTTATCTTATGACTTGATATGTCTTATCTTATGACTTGATAAGTCTTATCTTATGACTTGATATGTCTTATCTTATGACTTGATATGTCTTATCTTATGACTTGATATGTCTTATCTTATGACTTGATATGTCTTATCTTATGACTTGATATGTCTTATCTAATAACTTGATATGTCTTATCTAATAACTTGATATGTCTTATCTTATGACTTGATATGTTTTATCTTATGACTTGATATGTTTTATCTTATGACTTGATATGTCTTATCTTATGACTTGATATGTTTTATCTTATGACTTGATATGTTTTATCTTATGACTTGATATGTCTTATCTTATGACTTGATATGTCTTATCTTATGACTTGATAAGTCTTATCTAATAACTTGATTTATCTCATTTAATGACATATATCATTGCATCTAACTAATAACTTGATTTATCTCTTTTAATGAAATATATTATTGCACCTAATAACTTGATTTATCTCATTTAATGACATATATCATTGCACCTAATAACTTGATTTATCTCATTTAATGACATATATCATTGCATCTAACTAATAACTTGATTTATCTCATTTAATGAAATATATTATTGCACCTAATAACTTGATTTATCTCATTTAATGACATATATCATTGCACCTAATAACTTGATTTATCTCATTTAATGACATATATCATTGCATCTAACTAATAACTTGATTTATCTCATTTAATGAAATATATTATTGCACCTAATAACTTGATTTATCTCATTTAATGACATATATCATTGCATCTAACTAATAACTTGATTTATCTCATTAAATGACATATATCATTGCATCTAACTAATAACTTGATTTATCTCATTTAATGACATATATCATTGCATCTAATAACTTGATTTATCTCATTTAATGACATATATCATTGCATCTAACTAATAACTTGATTTATCTCATTTAATGACATTTATCATTGCATCTAACTAATAATTTGATTTATCTCATTTAATGACATTTATCATTGCATCTAACTAATAACTTGATTGATCTCTTTTAATGACATTTATCATTGCATCTAACTAATAACTTGATTTATCTCTTTTAATGACATATATCATTGCATCTAATAACTTGATTTATCTCATTTAATGACATTTATCATTGCATCTAATAACTTGATTTATCTCATTTAATGACATATATCATTGCATCTAACTAATAACTTGATTTATCTCATTTAATGACATTTATCATTGCATCTAACTAATAACTTGATTTATCTCATTTAATGACATTTATCATTGCATCTAACTAATAACTTGATTTATCTCATTTAATGACATATATCATTGCATCTAACTAATAACTTGATTTATCTCTTTTAATGACATATATCATTGCATCTAATAACTTGATTTATCTCATTTAATGACATATATCATTGCATCTAACTAATAACTTGATTTATCTCTTTTAATGACATATATCATTGCATCTAATAACTTGATTTATCTCATTTAATGACATATATCATTGCACTTAACTAATAACTTGATTTATCTCATTTAATAACTTTCATTGTTTAATGATTTAATCTTGAAATCAAAAATCATAAATTGGAATTCCTTACCGGTAATCATCAAAAATAAATGAAATGAGTAATAACCCATTCTTTAAAAACAAATTGTAGGGTCATCGATAGACCATAAACATATTAGGTAGTGTGAACAAGACCATTTCCTGCTCATTTGTGACCATTTTACAACAATCTAAATAATAAATGTAAAAAAAATCTTAATTCAAAATAGGACATGTTTGCACCAAATCCTTTTTGCATTATTTTTAAACAAGTGAAACTCATAAAATGACATTGCTTTGGAAAAGAGATGGTGTACAATAATCTTACCAATTGTTGAGCTATATCCAAAGCTTCAGCATATTTCTCTGTATGAAGATAACACCTGGCCAAACACTCAAAAATGTCTTGTCTTAATGTTTTACTATTTAATGGTAAGCTATCTGAAAAAAATAATCTGATAGTAAATAACTCCTGTAATATAATGATTTGACCTAGAAGAAATTACCAATACTTAAACTTTCAAACTTTAAGCATGTGATGGCTATTATATCAGTTCATAGCGACTAGATTTTTTCCAAAATATTACAGAAAAATATTGAAATTAATATTTAGTGCTTGTATATTATGTAAACCGGTATGTAGATAATATGAATATTGTTTCATAGCTTTTAAATTGTTGTTTAATATTTGATACCATAACCAGAAACAACAGTTGGGTTTGTGTTTTCAAATATAAAAATAGTCAGATTGGGAAAAATCTTGTTTATAAAAATCCTTTTACACAAAAAAACTCATCTGTAAATAGCCCATGATAATATTTTTTTTTTCTTTCTCATCATAATTCTATAGGATTTTTTTAATCATTTGCATGTCTTTATCACAGACAAAAATTAAATGACCCATCCCAGGGGGTTCCAACCATCGGAACCCCCACCCTGGATTCGCCACTGCATCCAAACATCAAAGACAGTTGAGTAATAAGTTAACGATAGCATTAATTATAAACAATTGAATCAATCCTATTTTGTAGGTTGTACAAACAAGTTCATCCATTTGGGTCTCCAAAGGGGTGTGAGCTGGTTAAAAGTGAGAAATCAATATCACAGATCCCAATAATCTTAGTGAATGCATCGTCTTTTACAACTTGACATGTTTAGTTTGTCAGTTATTTTGAACATCTACAGTTCTCAAAAATATTTTTTTAAGAAATTTAATCTTGAAAATTACAAACCCTTAATAAAAAGTACATATGGAATGTATGAAAACTAAGATATTAAAATAATGCAGTATATTTTACTTCCAATTTGAAAAAAAAATACTTATCCTAGGAATCGTAATTAAAAGTTGTTATTTGAAACAGCTTAATCATCCTGATCATGTAATATTTCTTAATATTTCAGACATGTCAGACTAGAATTCCTAGGAATTACTGAATCCAATTGAATCAAAATTCAATGTACCTAGTCCTTCTTTGTATGAGTCTATTGCCTCTGTGTACTGTTTCTGGTGATACAAGTTATCTCCCCTGAATTTGTAAACATTCCCAGCATTATCTGGTTCTGGTGTTTCTGTTTTGTACCACTAAAAGTATGAAACAGGGTCATATTAGGTAAATAAGAGTATTTTTTTATATTGATAAATAATTCATCTACTGAACAGTAAATACAAGTAAACTGAATGTGTTGTATGTGTAATACATTCAGTCAAAATAAAGCTTTATTAGTCGTCCTCTGATCTGTATCACCAGTTGCGGATCCAGAACTTTTCTTAAGGAGGGCCCGCTGACTGACCTAAGGGGGTCTGCTCCAGTCATACTTCAATGATTCCCTATATAATCAACCAAATTTTTCCCACAAAAGGGGGGGCCCGGGCCCCCAAGGCCCCCCCTGGATCCGCCTATGATCACTCTGCACAGCTCTTAATAGAATTACATATCACAGCTTGTCCAGCTTTATGATGTCATATAAGTTGACTAAGACATATCACAGACATCCTTTATATTAACCTGAACTTATCATGTCATCTTCTGGGTGGCTGGTAAAACAAAGAAAACAATTGTATCATATAGAATATGCCAATACAACCCAATAAATTGATTATCTGATTGTCTTCAAATTGTAAAATATAATTGTTCAATATGAAGCCTTTTTTATATCGTCAGCTGCGCTCACTCTAAAAATAGCTTCATATTGTGACTCACAGCTGATATTTCATGCTATCATATACTTAGACTAAATAACATATGATTATGACTGTGTGATAATAGCATTAAATTGACGTTAATTTCATATTTTTCGAATCAGTGCTTAGCGGGCTGATATGAAAAGTTTATCACATGCTTCGATTGTTATCACATGCCTTTCCATAACGTTATCACATGGCATTCCGGTGATACTCAGCATATTCCGGAAAATGCACCTCAATGCTACATTTTCAGTGAAAAACATTACAAAGTACTTCAAAACAATTATTTGGATACTGAAAAGTATATAATGTAAAATAATAATAAAAAAAAGAAAAGAAAAATTAATAGATAAATGCATTTTTTAAAAGTTTCAAACATAATTTAGAAAGTTACTTTGAAAAAGTTGACTTTTCAACAGTGTTTTCAAAACAGTGTTCATTATGTATATTGTTGATTTTTTTTGTTGATTCGTCCATATTAAAATGTTTTTCTTCTGAGGTATATGGAAAGATTTCATATCAAATGTACAATAAAATTTGGGGTCCGACGTCCATGAACTTTTCAATCTAAATTGAACTTCTATTTGGAAACCATGTAAAAGGATCAATACATGCATCTGTTATTTTTTCTCCATTGTTGAAGCACATGATAAAAAGATCATAACATGTCATTTTTCATTTCGCATGTATTATCAGCCCTCGGTCAATATCAGCCCTCGAGCCATGCGGCTCTTGGGCTGATATTGAACCTAGGGCTGATAATACATGCGATATGAAAAATGCCATGTAATAATCTGATAATATCAATATGCGAATTTAAACAACTTGATAATCATGTTGTGTCAGAATTTACTGATGAAATGATCATGATTATGATGATATCAGTCATGATTGCAAAGGTTTTATCAAACCCGTAATCTGTATTACATCATGTCATGTGAAAAACATCTATTAAGACTAAACTTACAAAATGACAGGAACTCCATCCAAATATCTGTTTCAATTGATTGTGATGCAATATTAACTCTTTTGATTCAAGATACAGGTTTAGACCAATAAACATGATATAAGAACTTACAAATTCATTACAAACTTTTGCATTGTAGGATTTCTTCTTATCATTTTCATTCTCTTTCTTTGATTTAAAATCTTCATCATCAAATTCTAAACCAAGATCCATTACAACTGTAACAGAATGTAAATGAAAAATAAATAACAAATATATGTAAATTTAATGTTTTTATACTCAATTTCATTTATGTCATGTACAAAAAATGTATGTCATAGATATCTGTGCTAAATAATTTTCTGATAAAAAAAACTTGTTACATACTGTACATGTACAGTTTTGGAAATTTTTCAAATTAACATTTCTTATAAATGCTTATCATGTACAAGTGTATAACAATATATAGCTAGAAACCAAATGAAATGAGCTACATATTGAAAGCAGTTGATGCTACTTTTTTTAAGGTTGACTTTAGTGGAGGTATCTGTAGATTTTGTGCATATTTAAGTATATTTAGCTATGTTGAAAGATGTGCATATTTGATGGCAAAAAGTATAAAAAAATATACATATAGTCTCAAAGAAAACTTTTTTAATAATTGCTTTTAGCTAAATTGGTTAGTTACTAAGTGCACGTGCTAATTCATTCATTGGGAATGTCGACTATTTATGAGGGTAGTAATGCCCTTTAATGTCAGGCATCAAACAGTCATTTTCAGCTACCATTTGCGTCAATTGGTTAAAATTTTATCGTGATTCATCTTAATATCCTTATTGTGATTTGTCAGAGGTCTCAAATAATTAACCTTTCTGTCATTTTTGGAAAAAAAATTAACATTATATGTCAAAATCATTTGATGTTTTATCGGTTAAAAGAAAGTGTACATTTTGTCGTCATACACCATTGTACACCAAAAATTACTGTTAACGTCATTTGGCAAGAATTTTTACCATTATTTGTCATGAAGGTACCACGATAACAACCCTCATTTATGCTTCTATTATGTATGGATGTTTGACCTTCCCATGGTTAGAAACAATCACCTGTGCGTTATCAAAAACTGACTATACATGTACTTGATGTTCATGTTAAAAAATGTGTATCCCCAAACAATTCAACTATTTTTGAAGGACAGTACACTGTTCAATTGTACATAGACAATAACAGGCCAAGTCCCTACATGTATGTGTATAATTCATAATTTATCATTTTTTCAGTCTATTTTTCAGATGGAATAGAAATTATGACAAAAATGAAATAGCAGATCGTTATTTTAGTGTATGTTATGTATGATTGTAATGTGAACATGTCTGTCTAGCAGGGTTCATCTGATTTTTTTTAATTTTGTGTGCCTTTAAAAAAGTGTGAAGCATCTTCTTACAAAACCTTAATCTTTTACGAAAAGAATTCTGTTGTGAGAGCACAAACTTTGTCCGGGGAATGAAACGAAGTTATTTGTATCTTATGATGCGAAATACACAAAACAAAAACGGGTATTAAAATACTAGTTCCGGAACATGAAGTCCATCCTACTATTCCCTGATCCATCTGATATCTTTTTGAGGTATAATAAATAGTTGGAGTTCTTACGATCTTAAGACCACGATATGGACCACGCTCTGATTGGCTAATTTATTCTTTTCTTTATAAGTTATTCTTTATTTTCAGACAAACACCAGGCAGCTGACAGATAAAAAGTCTATTTTTTTTAATTTAACCAAGGACGTATAACTAACATATATACGTCCTTGATTTAACGTATTTAAAATTAGTTAAAATATATGTAGTGGTAAGTTAATTAAACTATTGAAATTATTCTAACTAAACAAGAACTCACAAGAACTTTATTTTTGCAAATTCGCGGCACCCAAATTATTTTTGTATCAGTACTTTTAATTGGTCCTTATATAAATTTTCATATCATTAAGCCGCAAGTCAAATCTCAGACTTTAAAATGGTACTTCGCAAGATCTGGTTTGCGCTAACCCAGTTTTAATTAGCGTGGGGCGCTGTCTTCCTGCTGATAGCGTTCCAGTGTACTAGCACTATAAAGTCCTGCAACTACGGTAGGCTAGCACAAAGCAGTCAAAATTTTACATACACCCTTTGGTTTTTTATTTATTTATTTATTTATTATTTTACTTCTCTTTTTTTTAGTACTGTACAAAACATCTCACTAATTCTTTTTGCATAACTCACATACACAAGTTTAGGCTTATTTCGGTTTATACAAAATATTTGGTATATAAATTCACATACACAATTTGGCATATCAAAATTATCCGCTCGTTGCTGCCGTTCACTGCTGTTTGTTTGGCCTAGCTTTCCTCCTGTTCCTACTTCTGGTGGCTCCGTGTTTATCAATTAATTATTTTTACGTATATATTGGTGTTTTTTATATTATTTTATTATATTTCTTTTTTCTTTTCTTTCTTTCTTTACTTATTCATCAATTTATTTATTCATTTATTTATCTAAAATTTTGCTCTTTATTAATTTTTCTTTTATCATTCTTTATGTCAATTACCATATATGGTAAAAATTAAATTATTATTTAATGCCCCAAAAAGGTGCAAGCCAGGACCAACCGTGCAAGGGCTGTATAGCCAGTCAAGGTCGTTAAAAACTTCCATTTCTTGGCAGATAATTATTTTACGGTGCCTGCTTGGTTTAACAGTATTGTTGATAAATATTTTCATTTTTACCCTCTAATTTACGGGGATGATTCACGTGTTTTCATATATTTTTTTCTCTATTGTATTCATATACAGTAAAACAATTTTATTTTTTTTATTTTTTTATATGTGTGTTTTTTTTTATTAGATAAACACACGTTATGGATAATGCCGGTTAATCGATCGATCGCCTTTCTCCTTGAATACTTTAGTGATCATCAGATGCTGCAGCTTGTTTTGCAGAAGGAAGAAAAGATGTAACTGTCTTTGCCGCATCGGATTTGTCTGTATCATGTTTGTTCGTAATTTGCAATTGATCTGCATGGTGTTTGTTTGGCTTTTTATTAGGATGTCATCATAATTATGGTATGACAATTTTGCTGATGGTGAGTCTATGCATTTTTGTACACTTTTAGTATATGAGGCCATACCAAAGAATGTGTCTGCTTGCACTAACCCTTCATACCCAGGCACTTCTATTAGAAAGAAAATGCCTACCTACATACCCAATCTCTCTACGTTTAGGTAGGGTTAAAGCAAACCAGAGTACTTTTAAATGTGGCCAGAGTACTTAAGAGTATACGAATTTTGCTACACGTCTTTGGGTTTTTTCTATGGAGTTGGTGTCCTCTTTTGTATATGGGTCCCATACGGTGCAGCAATATTCTAATTTTGAACGGATAAGGGGTTGACCAGTATGCCCATAGGTCCTTCATGGTAACTGAAGTTTATTTTATGATTTTTCTAAAGAACGCAAGAGTCTAGTTTGCCTTGGGTGACATGTTTGAATGTGTTTGATCCAAATTAAATTTCACGATATTGTCCCAGTTTAGTTAGGGTGGGGGGGTTCCTTTAAACTAGTTTACTTTGACCCTCCACATTTTGTATGTGCCTGTCAGACCCAGATTATTAGAATATTATTCAGTGGTTGTCGTTTGTTTCTGTATGTCATATTTGTTTTTCGTTTATAATTTTATACATAAAAGGCTGTTACATTTCTCGTTTGAATTGTTTAAAATATTTGTCATTTCGGAGTCTTTTATAGCCAACTTTATTGTATAGGTTTGGCTGATTATGGACGGACGTACGGTGATCTATAGTTGTGGACTTCTTTGTCATTTGGTCTCTTAGTTTGTGGAGAGTTGTTTCATTACCGATCATAAAACATCTTCTTATTTTTATAAAGCTTCAAAAAAGATGATATACAAATATCATCAGAAACTGGTATGTTGTAATTTTATAATGTTTAACTCTATAAATCATAAAATATGATGGTCGGATCTAGACATAGTCAGGCTATGCTATACTTGATGGTTTACACAGAAGATGTGGTATGAGTGCCAAGGAGACAACTCTCCGTACATGTCTTTATTTCAGTTGAAAGATTAAATTTTACAGGAGTCAGTTCGGTACGGGCCATATTAAGTAACACATATCAAAGGCTATTGTAATGATAGTGAACATAACAAACTTCTATATAGGACACACTGCACTAATAGTGGTAGTAGCTATGAGATTATAATAGATATACTAAGATGTAGTACGAGTGTCAAAGAGACAAGTTTCTATCCAAGTCACACTTTATAAAAGTAAACAAATATAGGTCAAACTAAAGTCTTCAACACGGAGCCTTTGCCCACACCTAACAACAATCTATATTAAAGGGTTCCAACAAATGACTAGTTTTAAACCATTCAAACGGGAAAACCAACAGTCTAATCTATATAAATAAAACGAGAAACGAGAAAAACTTGTGAACCCCATCAAGAAACGTTAACTACTGAACATTAGGTTCCTGACTTAGGACAGGTGTAACAAATGCAACCGGATTTAAACGTTTTAATAGGTACCAACCAACCTTCATCCTTACACGAAACAATAGTGTAACATCACAACATAGAAAGACACACTATAAAATATCAATTGAAATATAGATGTTATGTATTGATATCTTTCTTCTGTATTATTTAAATTTGTTAGATATTAAAAGGAAGATTAGCTATGACTAACGAAGTCATCATGTTATCTTTTTGTTCATTTTATCACTAGTGTCATTAATTTTCGAATTTTGACCTTTGAGATAAATTAAGGGGACGTTGACTACTATAGTATATTTATTTGTGAAGAATTTTATAGCAGACAAAAATGATGCATGAATATAAATTTAATAGATATAGGAAGATGTGGTATGAGTGCCAAGTCTTGTTTCAAACTATAATAGATATATAAAACTGTAGCATTTATGTATCGACAAAAATCTTAATATTTTTCCTATCGAAGGTTGGTAGTGTTCACCGTCTTCCTCCGCCAATAAAAACTGGTTGCCACGAAATAGACCTAAAAGTGGCGTTAAAACACCAAAAACAAATTTCCCTCAAAACAGACCTAATTAATTAACAACAGTAGTATTATTAATTTTATCACCAAGTGAAACAAAATCAAAAGACGATTCTTAAAACTGTTTACCTTTATAAATTATAGTATTGCAAAAAACTGAATGTGAACTACCAGTTTATTAAATTCCATGAGGTCGAAACATACACTCACAAATAATCTGTCTAGAGAACAGTTTTTTTTTTATATTTTATGAACTTTCACATCATTTTGGTCTCTGGTAGAGAAAAGTCTCATCGGCAATCATACTCATATTCTTTATTATATTAACTTGTTGAGCTTTTGTTTAACTGGCGTGTATTTTTTTTTCGTTGACGATATAACGGATAGAATGAAAAAGATAAGTACATATTTGTGGGGAAATATCTCTACAATAAAACTCTGATACTACATCCACTGCTTCTCTGTGCTTCTCCGCTAAATCAAAGAAACAAACAACCACACACACATTATCATGTATCTTTTAAGTGACATTTCGTTTGCTTCGTTAGCCTTACAGAGTCGTGATTGAAAGGCCATAGTTGATACCAAATCTAAATACCACGCTGAATTACGTCCATTATTCATATTTCATCTAGAGATTTTTCAAACGGAGAACTTGTCATGAGTTTTTGAAATACATTGCGACGAAATATATTATCAGTTATAATATTATTTGTATACATATAGTTGAATAGTAAACAATGATTGTTTTTTCATTGTTACGTTTTAAATAATTGAATTACGAAATGTTAGAAAGGAAAAGTGAATGATGAGCGTACATCTGCCCCTTGTAATTATCGTAGTTCAAGTTGCAATAATGTTTTGACTGATAGAATTAAAGGAATGCGGACAAATCACACACATACATGTTGTAAAATGATGAATTTCCTTTATTGGTTTGCAACATTGCGGTAATGACAATAAACACCATCCTTTTGAATTGAATATCAAAATGATACTGCTTTACTTCACAACGCAATTTTGCTGTTTTTATGCATCAGAGGGACTCCTACACCATTCTTTTCTGCAGGCATCGTTTGGCCACCTGACAAAAAAAAGAACCAGAACTTTTAAGGAAATACATCTTGGCAGAATATGAATTTGATGAGACATGCAAGTGTACGTTTTTACCGATGAAACATGAAAGTGTACGTTTTTACCGATGAAACATGCAAGTGTACGTTTTTACCGATGAAACATGCAAGTGTACGTTTTTACCGATGAAACATGCAAGTGTACGTTTTTACCGATGAAACATGCAACGTGTACGTTTTTACCGATGAAACATGCAAGTGTACGTTTTTACCGATGAAACATGCAACGTGTACGTTTTTACCGATGAAACATGCAAGTGTACGTTTTTACCGATGAAACATGCATCGTGTACGTTTTTACCGATGAAACATGCAACGTGTATCTTTAGATACATACAGCTTTTACCGATGAAACATGCAACGTGTATCTTTAGATACATACAGCTTTTATCGAATAGACATGCAATTTGTATCGATACAATCAATGTCATGGATAAAGAAAAACAACAGTAAAGCATGTTACTTCACAAAGAAAATGCTAGTCCAAAAAAATAATCAGACTTCTTTGGTTACGTGATGTACAAAATTATCTATTGATCAGTGGTCATTAATGATTGTATAAAATTTGGACAAAATTGAAGTTCACTATATATATGTAGCTAAGAGTAAGGTTCAGACTTAAAAGTTGCCTCATGAACCAACTGGTAAATATCATCTAAATTGTTATTTCCTAGGATAACACTGAAAAAACAGTATAAAATGCAGACTTGAATACTTACAAGTTTTACGACATTCGAAAATAGTCTCAAAATTATTCTGATTCCCTCCACATCCACCGTACGTGAATAGTTCACAATGTGTTGTCAGGCCATTGTAGTAATATCTTGGAAAATGTCCTTTACACTTCCCTGTTTCACTTGGTAAGGAGCAAATGTCAATAATTTTCGGTTCTTGTCCTGAAATGATTGTTACATAATTTATTGTAAGTGTTATTCTAGTCGAAAATTCGAACTTGGTTGTTTCAGTTATATTTTTCATTAACAAATTTTTAGAAAAATCTACGATTTACCAATTATACGTAAAAATGTTGTCGAACTTATCTTAAATATTTGACATTGCAACAGACTAGTACACAAACATAACCTCTAAGACAAATAATAACGAACAACTTATAGACAGTCTAAATAGTCTAATTTGGTACTATTACCGTACAGGAACAACATGTTGAAGTTGGCAACCGTCGTTTTGCGTGTGCATTATCCCGTTTTCCGTGAGCAATGCCCAGTCGGAAAAATTAACGGAGTCAGTTTGTAAGTGTTTGAAAGCACGTGCAAAATCATATGGAGTAGATAAAAATATGTAGTATATTGATCAATGTGTCTATGCAATGTGTTAGAATGAAATTCAAAACAGTGTGGCTGTGGCCATTGATTGACACATTAAATTCATCCATTAACTGGGACAATTTAGGTGAACGTTTGTATGTAACGACCACTTCTCACTATGTACTTTTTAAAGACACTTAAACTATGGGGTCACCAAAGGTTCTCAACACCTTAATAAAGTAATTCGAAAAATTAATCAGAAATAACGCGATGTTTTGATTTATATGAATTATATAAATCAAAACATAAAGGTTATTCCTGATTAATTTTTCGAATTATTTTATAATTAAAGGCGTTTAAAAACCTTTGGTGACCCCACAGTTTAAATGTCTATCGTAGGTACGTCGTGAACAGTGGTCGTTACAGACAAACGTTCACGTAAATTGTCCAAGTCAATGGATGAATTTAATGTGTCAATCAATGACCACAGCCACACTGTTTTGAATTTCATTCTATGTAGTCCAGTTAGTCCATACTACTAATGTTGTCTGCTAGTCTGACAAGTTTCATCCAAAAAAGTGATTTTAAGCTTGAACCGACATTGGTATGAATCGATTGGTTCTATTATTCAACTAATTGCAATTATTATTCGCCTCTTGTAGATGTAAAGGATAATGGTTGTATTTGAAAATGGACATTCAATCAAACTATTTGTTTACTTGTACAGATATTCGATATAAATATAAATAATATATTTGGTTTTTCAAGTGGCAAGCAAGTTTTGCATTCGATATAGGTGGTACATGTAAAAAGGTCTTAATTATGACTTTTCTAAATGAAAACAATAACAGAAATTTTCAGGCTTATAATCATGAATAAACTGAAACTAAATTTACCAAAAGCAATATCTATATTTCTATGAAGTACAATGTATTTCAAATTAAAAAGTCTGAAAAATTAAACGATAGCCATATATGCATGTATACATGCGCTATAGTTTATAAATTTATCGTAGCATTTGTTGGTGTATAATGATTGTATTAAAACTCTCTTTCTATTGCTGTTGTTTTTTTTTTTTTTTTTTTTATCAAATAAGATTACACCAGACGTGAAATTATATAAAATAACTTACCGAAAACACATGCAATGAAAATGCAAACAAGAATACAAAATATACTTCTATTCATCATTTAAAATGGTAATATTTAGGCTAATCATTTAGATGTAGGTGGTATTTATAGTAAACATGCATCTAGATATGTTATAATCACATATAATAATTGTTTTATGTACATTTGTACATACATTTAGGAAAAAATGTCATGTATAACATAATAGGTAATATATATTATTGCTTATAGGAAATAATTACACTAATGGTCATCATAAAATATGTCACATGTTTTGTTGTCCTGTTGTTTGATATAAAACAATGTAATCATGATACCACACAAAATGAAATTTATTTGTAAGGCTAGCCAAATATATATTGATCTTGCTTTTTTCAAATTGAAAAAGAAAGTGAGCATGCAAACTTGACAAGGGTATTTTTCATTTTATTATGAAACTTTGGTAGAAATTCTTCACGAAATTATAGTAAGAGAGTCGGACATATTCAAATTTGCCCGAGGTTACTATGACGTCCTTATACTGCTGTTTTGCCTCGGACGTTTGACGTAAGAGTAATCAAGTGCTCCAAGCTTGACTGGCAAAACAGCCGTTGGACGTC
The DNA here is from genome assembly GCF_963676685.1 of Mytilus edulis. Lineage (NCBI taxonomy): Eukaryota > Metazoa > Mollusca > Bivalvia > Mytilida > Mytilidae > Mytilus > Mytilus edulis. The sequence goes on along the minus strand of NC_092352.1, from coordinate 67,365,520 downwards.
AAAGTAATCTCGGACCAGATTCAAAGATGACGTTATTTTCTACTTTTCTTTAATGATAATACTATTATAAATTAATGTTCAAAGGGAAATGTTCTATGTATTTTTTCCCAACATAAACAAGGGGTTGACTTATGCAGGTTATTAAATAAATGTATCTGTGTTTGTTATCGTGCATTAAATTAAATATGTATATACCAATTGAAAATCGTATTGCGCGATGATATCATTTAGTGGTTATAAAAGAATCTCTAATACAATCTATCAAAAATTAACTAACTACTGTTAGCACATTTTATATTTTAATTTGATGTGTTGCTGTCAAAGGGTTATTTTGACATCGTTTTGAAATAGACAACCGGTTTTTTTTGTATACATTTATTAGAAATCTAATTAGGCCGTTATTTTTCACGTTTGAACTGTTTTAAAAAGATTTGTGATTTCGGAGCCTTCTATAGGGTATATGCTTTGCTCATTGTTGAAGGAAAATTCAATGACCGAAATCTGTTAATTTTTGTGTCATTTGGTCTCTTGTGGAGAGTTGTCTGATTGGTAATCATACCACATATTCTTTTTACATAATAATATGAAATAGAATTAGAAGTTCGATATCGTATTGTCTATAGGGAAAAGAGACATATTTCATTCCCTTACGAATGCGTTATATTCTCAATCTTATTCATTTGTATCTGTAGATGTAAAGTGAAATTGTTTTAAGTTCGAAACATCATAAGCTTTCAATTTTCAATGAAGTATATGTAGACTGTAAGTGTATGTACGGCTTTCCTGAGTCAGCAGTTCACGTTCAGAAGGGCATTAAACGTGTGAAGGGTCGTCGATGTACAGCTATCCTGAGTCAGCAGTTCACGTGTAGAAGGGCATTAAACTTGTGAAGGGTCGTCGATGTACAGCTATCCTGAGTCAGCAGTTCACGTGTAGAAGGGCATTAAACTTGTGAAGGGTCGTCGATGTACAGCTATCCTGAGTCAGCAGTTCAAGTGCAGAAGGGCATTAAACTTGTGAAGGGTCGTCGATGTACGGCTTTCCTGAGTCAGCAGTTCACGTGCAGAAGGGCATTACACGTGTGAAGGGTCGTCGATGTACGGCTTTCCTGAGTCAGCAGTTCACGTGCAGAAGGGCATTACACGTGTGAAGGGTCGTCGGACAATGTCTCATCAAAACAGTTTACGATGCCTATACACAAGACAGTTGATATTATTTAATGCAGATAAATATTTATAAAAAATATTTTTGCCTTTTCACTGTTAATTATTGTCACAAATAATTGGAATGTCTAAATTATACTTTTGTATTATATTTCTTTCAACCTTTAATTGCGCAAGTTATAGTAATAATGGTTTTCGCAAATCTAGTTTTGTTTCGTCTGTATAAATTAAAGACCTTTTACGGAAATGTTGAAACTTTATTTGATGATGCCGAAAATTATATCTACATTTGAACCCAAAGTTCAAGTCCGTCAAAGAACTGTGGTCGTAAAATATACTAAGCCTCTCTTAAAATCTGATGACAATTTGAATGTATGTATACTATAAGCGGTTTATACTTACTTAATTGATAAAAACATAAACCCAATTATCTACTTTATCTCAAGTTTGCGCTAACCTTTCGTTCAATTTTGAAGAAGTTATCTTTTTGTACTAGATTACATACAAGAACGTTTAACAATTTATGAAATGGTTTTATATGTTCAAGAGGTCATTTCCCTGGTTCGGATGATGTTTTTAACTTTGATCTCGACCTATGAACCCTAAGTGATAATATAAATAAAGAATAATTAATGTAATAATTGCAAGAATCTACTGTCAGGTTTAGTTTTAACACGTATCCACGGGTTCTTCACAGTCAGAATATGTTGTCACAGAAAACATCAGGAATGCTTGTTGTGATATCAATTGTGATAGCTTTCACTGTCACATGTAAAGGAAGTTCAGGTAGGAATTTCTTATTTATTTCCAGTTCCAATGATACCGGGGGGTATTCCTTAGCAGCTGCTTAGATTGTTCCCTTTGACTTTTGTTTTGAATAAGAGTTTTAATTCTTATGGAACGTTTTCGAGTTTGAGTCATGTAATTTGTATGAATTAAGAATCATAGAAGGTCTAAAGTCAAGAACATCTTCATGTATTGTTGGTTTTTTAGGCGTTCCGCATGGAGGTTTTCCAGGGTGACATCAGATCAGTAAAGGCGGTGCTTGTGTACTTTGAATAACTTATCTGGCTTGTTTTCTGTTGATAAATTTAGAAATTATTAAGAAATCATGGTCCCATCTCCAGCAGTCTTTCCCAAGTTGTTGGGGTCATCATACTTTAAATTTAGATTAATCAATCAGAGCTAGATCTGACTACACAGCTACTTTTTCATAGGTACTATTTCTGTACTAAAAATATGTAGTACTGGAAATTTACTTTTGATATTCAGTACTATTTTGTTACTCTAAAATTATTGTAATATTTAGGTACCTGTATTTTACAGTACTTTATTTGTACTTGAAATGTAGGTACTATAGATTTTTGGTTACTATAACGTTACATAATGCTGAATATGTAACGTTAGTAACCAAAAATCTTACAGAAATAATACAATAGTCCGTGTTTGAAAATCATAACTTTAAGAGACTTAAAATAGAAAAACTATTTGTATTATTTCTGTACCAAAATATCTAGTACAAATCAAGTACTGTAAAATACAAGTATCTAAATATTACAATAGTTTTAAAGTAAAGAAATAGTACTAAATATTAAAAGTAAATTTCCAGTACTGCATTTATTACCTATGCAAAAGTAGCTGTGTATAGCTTTTTATACTGCACTCGTTCTATTTGAGCAGTCAAAATGCGTTGACCGTATATTTCTATGTCATATATACAGTCACTGACCTGATATCACTTTTCCTCATGAATATTTAATTAGAAATTTCCGAAATTATAACAGTCGGAAAGCAAGCCTTAGAACCGACCGTTGTTGTTACTTTGTTAAGACAACAATGGGACTGATATCAAAACCCGCCATTCTGAAATTGCGTTAAGTTTGCGGAGAAAATAATTTAGCGCCAATTCGAATTTTTTTTCATTTGTCTGTTTTTAAATTGCCATTAAGGTCAGAAATAGATTTCTTCTTTTTCACAGATAAACAAAGATTACATATAATATATAAAAGATTTCTTATACGTATCTCAAAGTTAAAAAAAAAAAACCCAAGTCTAACGTTCTATCACCCCTTCTATCACCCCTTAGGAATCCCCACTGGAACCAAATTCCAAACGAAAGACATTTTTTGACAGTGTAGTTTTTTGGTCTTGCACATCGATGTCAACGTTAAAGTTCCAATTTTTGGATCAAAAAATAATTTGTTTATGACCCTGAGGAAAAAAAATGTTTGTTTTACCCTCAGCTGCCATTAAGTGAAATGCTAAAATTGAAAGAGAAGAATTGTTTTCGACTTGTCGCCAAAAAATTGATAACATAATTGTTGACTTAGCCCAAAGAAACTGCTCCGAAATACTTGTATATAAATATAAAAATGCATAGTTTTTTAAATGTTATTATTATTTTTTTCAAATAGAAGAAGAAAAATATAACTTAACTGAGTCTTTTTTGTTCTTATTTTTTTTCAAGTTCATGATTTATTTGTTGGTTTAGTGTGTTTTTTTTTATAATTTGATTCCTAACTTGCATGAAATCAATGAGATTTATTGTTATATTTAGTTTGTTCATACAAGGATTGCAAACTAATTTCCTTTTATTTAACTAATGAAGATTTTACATTCAGAATACATTCATTATGATAGATCTCTTTTAAGTTTAAATGAAAAAGTTAGGACCAGGTATATCAGCAATGAAAAGGAACTCCTGTTTTTTATCATTTTAATCCTGTCTTGATCCATTATTTATGAATATTTTGGCTACAGTAACTCCTTGTATTAATCAAGGATTTGTATAGTAAGACTTAGTATACAATTCCTGGTATTAATTGAGTAGGCATTTATTTCTGTGTGAAAATAATTTGGCTACAGCAGTAAAAATACTTACCAAAACATAAATATTGAATTATCTCTTGAAATATTAAATCGTTATTAAATTATTATCCCTATTATGGCACATAGGGACACATAGGGCCTATTTCACTGGGACTGAGTTCTGAAAAGTGATAAAAGGTGTTTCTCTAATTTTTTTGCACATGTTTACAGTATCAAAATATATTTAATAAGATTATTTTTAAGATTATTTTAATAATATCCACATGTAAATGAGGCCCCTCATGGGGGGGGGGGGTCCTAGTAATCACATAATCACCATTTTTTTGCCAATATAATCACATAATCATTAAATATTTGCTTATCTTTAGTAATCAAATAATCATAAACTAAAAATACAGTCCTAGGTAATCAAATAATCATGAAATATTTGGCTTAATAATCAAATAATCATTAAAAAAACGGCCAAGTAATCACATAATCAAAAACCCCATGAGGGCCCTCGTAAATAACAGCATATTGTGCATGATTTAACAATAGTTTGTTCATGAAATAGTGTCAAACAAAGGGACGTAACTCGTGAATTACCGTCGGCCCCGCTTCATGAGAAATATCGACACATCGAAGTGGAACATTTGCGTATCTCAGCATATCAAGTGGAACACATTTGACATATCATAGTCCAAGTTATGTTACATAACATAATTTAAATTCAGCATAGCTTCCCGAGAAGTTAAGAAAGAAAATTACGATTTTAATTTCTTTTGACCACATTTTTTGGTCAACACCTACACTTTGAAGCGTTTCTATCCATACGAAGGTCGACTATCCATATTTAGAAACAAGTGCCTGTGCTTTGAAGACATATTTTGAGAGAAAAAAATTATCTAAATCCATAATTGAGTTGATGAATATATTCCTTATATACTCAAGAATGTTCAGTTATAAGCAAATTAGTTTTAATTCATGCAAACAACTACAAATTCAAAAAAAGCGGGCTTCACATTTTTTGATAAAAAAAATGCCCATATATGGTAATCACATGACGTCCATTGTTGCTTTAAGAAATGGGGTCAAACCGGAGTCAGCTTTCCGACTGATAATTAATTATTCATACGACCTATACAACCTGTTCTTGTTTCCAATGTATACAACGACTCAAACTTATATTTCTTTTGCAATTTTTAAAAAATAACATATTTCACTTGTTAATATTTTTGGTTTGCAAATTATACATTATTATGTTTTATGGTTATTGCTGATATTTTAGTTCACTCTCAAACAAATTCGTTCACCATGTAAACTTGATTTCATCGTGTTGTATATTTCACCGCCTGCATGATATGATGCCTTTTTATAAAAGGGAGAAGTTATTTAAGCAAATAATAACATTAACACATTAAACAACAATTGAAAATGTTTATTTTTAGATTGCAGTATAAAGACAATTATAGTGCATTGACTTGACATATCAACGATATAAGGATTCGCGGCCCGAAACGGGGAAAAAGCTCGATAGAGCCTCGCATTTCCCCGTTTCTAAGCCTCATCATCTAATCTGGCTTGTCATGTTTTGGATTTTTTGTCAGATTTTCGAAATCCTTTGGTTTTATCCATTTGAAGGCCTTGAAAAAATTTGCCAGGTGACCCCCATTTTTATTTTTGTAAATCTTTTACATGTATAATGATAAGCCATCTGTAAAAGTTTCTAAAATTTTAATTACTTTTTAACAGTTTTTGAGAAGTTCAACCTGTCAATGATAAAACTATGAAAAGTCAAGAGAGAATATTTTCCCGCCAAAATTTCAATGGCTTATATCTCGAAAACAAGCACGGTGACCTATATATATTTTTGCTCTTTGGATTTCTTCATTAATTCCCTATCAATATAAACTAGTGTTTTGAAAAGTTAATTACTTTGAAACTGAGAAGCGAACTTAGTTTAATTCGCATTAAAACGTTTTACGTCCTAACGTCAATTCTAATTCGAATTACAATGCACGTCAAATTCGCTTTACTGTCCAAACGACGTTAATTTTTAATTCGTATTAACAAAAACGTATGTCTAATTCGAATTAAAAAAGAATAGTGTGTGAACGCGATTAGCGAATTCGATTCGAATTAAATGTCCGTGTGAACGAAGCATTATTTTCATTTCGTTGTCAGAGGTTGTATCTAATTGTTCCGCTACTTATTTTGTTGTGCCTTAATTTGGTATTCTGGTTAATCTTATATTCAGAGTTTGCTCATTAGCATGATGTACTTATAATGTCAGGATTGGTGTCAAGATTTTTGACGTAAACCCACTTTTGTTTCTCTTTTTCTTTTTTAAGCTGTGTTCATTTGAGATCTGATTTTTTAGTGTTGAAAATTTTTGTTTCTCTTTTCTAAACACGAATGGTAATGCATTTGTTGAAGTAGTTACATTTTTTTTTCAATAATCAATAGTTTGGGTTGGCCAATGCCTCTCAAATTTCAATCTTTCTAAGGTATCAACATAAAGTAATTTAAGAAAACGCAAGTTTGTGTAATTTCATAGAAAGTGATATACCTTTATTTCATATAGTACATAGACATAATTATGATATCCGCCCTCGTCTTTCAACGATATTCGACACTGTCTTAATAATCATGTTAGTTGGTTCAACGCATTAGAACTTATAGTCTTTTGGGAGTGATTCATGCATTTGATAAATGTTCAATGCTTGGAATTGTTTTGTTTCTTATTTTTTGAAGATTTATTTTCAAAGGTGGTGAATATATGAATACACATATTTGTTTTACCTTGAAGTTTGGCAATCATTTTTGATGAATACATATTTAGATAAGAAATTTTAACTTTTTAGTTCAAGTGTGTGACGAAGATGAATTCCAGTGTCGAAGGGGCGAATGTATTCCAGACGTGTGGAAGTGTGATGGCGAACCTGACTGTAGAAATGGAAAAGATGAAAAAAATTGTCGTAAGAAATCATAAACTTAATATCATTTATGTTATAAACTAATTTACTTTTTTGGTCGAGAATCAAGACGACATAAAGGGACTAACAAGTTAAAACAAAAGCTTGAACAATCTAAACTACTATGTAAAATCAAAACAATTTGTATGAAAAAAAAAAACAGTCTAGTAAGTCTTAATTGTCCGGGACAGTCACAGAAATAGTATTCTACTAAAGGGTGTTTCAAATTTTCTCGGTGTTTGTTCTTTTTATATTTGTTTCCCTAAATTAAATTAAAAAGATATTTTTTTCAAGAAAACATTAGTTAGTGTTTATATATTTTGCTGTTTTTCAAATTTGTTTAAGCATTATTCAAACATGAAACAAAATTATTGACCTATTAGGTCCGAGTACACAGTTATTTCGTAGTGCATTTCTTTTAGACAATAAATGGAAATAAAAAAAAATCCCACCTGCGCTTTCTCAATAATATTTTTACAGTTTGTTGTACTACTTTTGGGACAAATTATATCAAAATTATAGAAAACTTCATCGGCTCTAACTCGAAATATGGACAATTTTATTTAAAGGGGGTCTTGAAATCTTTTGACAGCTTCCGAAATGCTAATTTTTAACCTTTTTCAGCTAGACCAAATCACTACTTTACTTTAAAATTCATGAATCAAATTTTTTCACAGTGTAATTTATCCTCCTTCTTGCTATTTGAGGCATAAAACATGAAGAAATAAATTTGGAAGGGGTATAAAAGAAATTGGTAAGTAGCACACTGTCCACACTAGGGAATATATCAAATATTGAAAGTAGTCCCAGCTTTACGTCTATTTATGAACGAATGTTTGTCTTTATGATTACAGCGACAGAGAGATGTGACGAAGACCAACATTTTTGCAATGACAATTCACACAATCGCTGTATCCCTATAGCCTATAGATGTGACAATGACCATGACTGTGAAGATGGCAGCGACGAGGACCCTGCAATCTGTAGAGCCGTAAGTAGTCTTAAATAACCAATGTGTGCAATGTAAAAGTATGTTTTTCCTAGTTACTTTAGATATTTCTGACAAAAAGTTTTCAAATCCCTATTACCAGAGTCTTCAATGTCTAAATTTATTGTCAAATGATTAAAAGGCACATGTATGACTATTTATGCGATATGGGTTTTACTCTTTGTAGGAGGCCGTACGGTGACACTTATTTGTTAATTTCTGTGTCATTTGTTCTAATGTGGAGAGTTGTCTCATTGGCAATCAAACCACATCTTTTGTTTTTGTCAGCTATTTTCCAGATCACAATATTTCTAGCAATGACAGTTAATGTATGTATTAATCTTTAAAATAACAAATTATGATTATTTTGAAGTAATGTTTTGAAGAAAAAAATATACAGTGACGTGTATTCAGTAGGGAATTCTACCATATATCAAAATGCAATGATTTTTTTTTGTTTTTGTTGATAATCTTTAACGTATAAGGCTTTGATATTGGTGCACTGTTTATTATAATTTTCCTTAATTTATATTTCAGCCAAGACCACAAGGATGAGAATGGATATAGAATTGACCAATAACAGAGACTAACATAGTGTCATTTCACTGTCAGAGATTATCCCGGTAGTTCAAGGAACATTTCTACAATTTAATTTACAAATTTTTCGTTTTTATTGTTATGCATTGTTTATTTTGAATATTAAATTTTTACATTTTCTTTTTTGGTTTAATGTTCAGTTTTGAAGGGGATAAAAAGACTAATTGAAACCATACCATTTAATAGAATGTTGAACATTATGAAATTAAGGATTTCAAGTAAGATTATAACTGCATTTCCCGCTGAAACTGCCAATTTATGCAAATAAGCAATTATTCTCGAAAATCGGAATGGTTGTACAAACTTAGGTAATTGACACTGAAAACGAGGTTTCGGAAATACTTAACATTGTTTTTAAATGAAAATAGATGTATAACATGTAAAGGAAAAAACAACGATCTAATAACACACAAACTGACCACACAAAATATCTATCGAAAGGGTTTTCGTACGGTACTGTGCTATCGATCACTCACAAAACTGTGCTCAGTTCGTTCGAATAATCAAGTATTTGATGGGTTTAATTTCGATATGAATAATCGTACACGAATTTGCTATAACCATGCAGAGGAACTCATATTTTCAAAAGCGTTTGAATTTTCGTGGCGTACTTCTTGAGTATGTCCCATTGTAAATTGAAAAATTGTAGAATTTGCCAGTTGATGGATATAGGCGTGCGCGGTATTCTAACCTTTGAGTGACCTAAAACATATTGCTTCTTCGTTTTCTTTTCTTTGATTTGTAACCAGAGAAAAGGACGCATTGGTTGTTTTTGCTTACCTCACCTTAACAAATCAAGAGCTTGTAAAATTCAATGGTTGTCTATATATAGAGGGGCTGTTGGTTTCTCGTTTGTTGTAATATAAAGGAATTCTGAGTTATTGACTGTCATGCAAGTAAGAGGGTTTAGCTAGCTATATAACCAGATTAAATCCACCATTTTTTCTATATAAGGGAATGCCTGTACGAAGTCTCACTGGAATATGGCAGTTTCACCGTGTATCATCAGTACCGAGCGGATATAGGTATAACTAGAACACACCCGTGATATCGCGGGTCCGTGACTGAATTAAAGTATATAACAATGCGCATGCCTTATTTTAGTATTAGTATTGTCATCTGATAAAGTCATGTCGACTATTATAAGATACACAGTTTTCTCTGCTTTCAAATCTTTCTGTTTGAACCCGTCGAACTGGAACTTATCAATTATTGGTAATATTAATTATTTGGAAAACAAAAGGTGATGGAATGGAGTATTTTTTAATCACAAGCATTGTCCTATATTAGTTATAAATAAAGTTGAATTATTTGATTCGCTGTTTTACGTCATGCCCCTTAACAAATTGAAAACTGTACCTATACGCCTTATTTTTAGTATTCGTATTGTTATCTTAGAAAGTCTTACTGATTAAAATACTACAATAGGTAGCAATTTGACTATTTAGTGTCCTGTGATTTATGACCCGTGTATATAGCATATTAATCCTGAATACACCGTTTGGTGGTGCGCCTGTCAGATGCGGAACGTACAGATAAGGTAATAGGTAACAGGTGAATATACTATTTGTATCGGTATCGGACTGGACCCGGAACTTCTTAATTATTGGCAATATTAATTACGTGGAAAACAAAAGGGCCTGGAGTGGTGTAATTTTTAATCTACACCTTTGTACTATATTAGTTATATATAAAGTTGAATTCTTTGATTCGTCGTTTTTACGTGATGACGGCTGACAAATTGGACCTCCTAATTTTAGTATTATAGATACTAACCAAGCGGGCGTAATCGGTTTTGACATCACACGTTAACGAAAATCTTTGTTTTGTTCACATAATATCAATGTGTACCTCAATCTAAACATAACTGTTGTTTTAAGAAATGATTTGGTCGTAGGTTGATGATAAGAGAAGACAGAAGTCTCATTATTTTCCCAAAATAAGAACGATTACTAAAAACATGTGCAAATACTTGTGAAAGAAGTTGGCACTCGTCTCATCCGATATAATTTTATATTCATTGCAACTCTTTTTTCTGATAGAGGGCCACTGTGCGTGTGTAATAAGTATAGTTGTATCAATAATTGACATTGAAATCTTTCATGCATATGTTTTTTTCAATATTTTATTCCGAAAAAGTCTCGACAATTGTATCGAAATTGAAAGTTGGTGTTCACAACTATTTGCGCATTTATAAGTTAATTGTTCGTATAAGAATATAAAAGTTGTCTTATAAATAGGCAAAATGATTTCGGAGCAGGAATTTCAGATGTTGAGAAATGTACACACTGAATGTTGATAAAAAAGAAACATTATCGTACCCGTGTCAGTTCAAAATCGATCATGCCCGCTTGATTAGTACCTATATCCGCTGGTCGGAGACCACACTTGTCGTCCCTAGTGTTGACAGTGGGTTACATGCCAATATTTTTTATACCCCTTCCAAATTTATTTCTCCATGTTTTATGCCTCAAATTGCAAGTAGCGGGGTTAAATTACACTGTAAAAAATTTGGTTCCAGAATTTTAAAGGAAAGTAGTGATTTGGTCGAGCTGAAAAAAAGGTTACCGGTAAAAATTAGAACTTCGGAAGCTGTCAAAAGATTTCAAGAAGCCCGATGAAGTTTTCTATAATTTTGATATAATTTTTTCCCAAAAGTAGCACAACATACTCTAAAAATTTCATTGAGAAAGCGCAGGTGGGATTTTTTAACTTTACATTTATGTTCTAAAAGAAAATTCAAATGCACTAAGAATTAATTGTGGTCTGGGACCCACTATATGATGATACACGGTGAGTTTGATGTGTTTAATCTTTTTGATTTTGCCATTTTATAAAGGACTTTTTAGTTTAGAATTTCCCTTGGAGTTTGTTTTTGTTTGTTTGTTTGTTTGTTTGTTGTTGTTTTTTTGTGTATGTTGTACATATACCATTTTTTTGGTTTTAGCGGACATTGATATACGGAAGAGATTCAGTGTGAAATGCAAACAAATGCAATGCATTCATTTTTCAAAATGTTTATACCCTTTCAACAGACAATTTCTGTTCACATCGAAACTATCCAACGTCTTATTTTAATCGGTAGTTTAATAGTTCCTTACATGTTTTCGCTTTTGTTTTAAGTAAAGGGTTGAACAGTGCATCAAGAAAAAGAAAATACATGTAAAAAACAATGCAATCTTTCCTACGTGAGATATAGGAATTCATTTGAAAATGACTGTGATGTTCGGATAACAAAAAAATGTGATTTCACATAATTTATATTTAAATAACAAACCACTTAGTGCAAGATAAACTACAAATCTTAAAAAGGATAACTATATATCATCGGCTGATCAATAATCTCGGTTCAATGTACAGTGATATCATGATTTAGCAGCGTGTGTATCAATCCTCAAAAGACGTTTAATTTCTTTTCTTGAATACACAACTTTTTGGCGCTGTCTATATGTAAAAATGGCAACCGATTTTCAACCGACACAAAAAGTTTTAAAATAGTCTTAAATATATATGAAGGCATCAATTTTCAAGCAGAAAGCCCGGAATAATGTACTTTTATTATTTACTCTCTAAATTTGAATGTGATTAATTAATTACAAAATAGTTCATTATTCACAACTGGAATTTCAGATATGTATAATGTATTAGTAGTTCATTATTCGAGTTAAGTTTAAATGTGAGTAAAGAAAATAAAAAAGTTCATTATCTAGAATGAATAAAAGACCGATCAGTGTTTGACGCAGTTGAAAGGACAATAACCCTATATGCATTTAGACTGCATACAAAAGAGGAGTGATTTGTAAATAACAAATTAAAGATAATGAATAAACTGCGGTGAAATTTGAAATCAAGAGAATATTAACCCCCTAAAATTAAGAAATATGTACTAAACACAAATGCGCCCCTACGGCATATAATCATGCAGATAACTGAAATATGTGTTTAATACTAATCTTCTCGCGGCTTCCCAGGCAACACTCTGTTTATAAAGTGTTATAACTAATAATGTGCTGGCATTAGGTCGATATGCTGCTGTTTGACTGCTAGTCGCGGGGGATTTTATCAGATCAATAGTCATTGCTTATGTACTTAATTACATCTTGATTTTTGAAGTTTGAGCGTTACTAATCACGGCCGACACTCGGCTAACCGAGAGATTGGTCGGTTAATCTATATTGAGTATGCGGCTATATCGGCGGTTGGTCTGTTAATCGGGTTGGCTAAAGTCTGTTAATCAGGTGTTATCGAGAAAACCATTGAAAGTTCAGCATGTTTCATTGCATAACTTTCTAAATATATTTTCATCATAAAAAGTATTCATGTCTAACAAAACAATTCAATGTACTGAATTCAGTGGTGTAGTTATTATTTTTCTAGCTTCGATGTACGATCTGTTAAATGAAAAGGCGGGTTACTCATCAATAAATTTATACACATTTTACACACATAAAATGTAAACAAAATGACACATTGGTTAAATTTACTTGCATTCAATATTTTGAACATCAAAAAAAGAAAGGCCATATGTTTGTTAACCATATTGATATCACTGTGTGAAAAATCTACACGAAAATCTGTATTTTGGTGACATAAATCAATCTTTATTTAAAACCTGGTCTGTTAATGGGTCGGATGTATAAAACCCGGTCTGTTAATTGGTCTGTTAAGAGTTATGAATGGCAATAATCTTATTGCTATATGGGGTGTTATCAGATCAAATGAATAGGCTCAAGACGAGCGGCTAAAATATACGAAAACAACACATGAGCAATGAAACATAACATATACGGAAACAACACATGAAATTGAAAATTGATAAAAATGGTTTTAAAAAAAAAGGTAATTTTAAAGTAATATTATTTTCATCCAAGAATGATCGCATATATCATGTTGATTCTGTTTAATTATCATGAATGACACAAATTTGTCATCTACATTGGTAACCAGTATACAAATCAGAGATAAATGTCGTAATATAACTAAACATCAGTAAGTAAAATATATTGGGATGACAAAATATGAAAAATAAAGAAAGAATAATGAGTAAGATAAATAAAATGAAGAAAAAAATGACATAACAATTTAAAGAATACAGAAATAAACAATACCCCCAATCCGGACCCTCATGGTATACATGAGAATCTGGATGGAAACGCAGAATATAGAATAATAGATAAGGACAGTAGAGAGTGATACATTGCTAAAAACGAGAAAAAAATAATACTTGTTTAAGAATACACACATGAAACACCTATGACTGTTGATACAGTAACGGATTACGATGTACTTATATTGGTGACAAATTCTGGAAGTTTACATGCGGACAACTATGGTGGCAGGTTAATGCCATTTTGCGTTTTCGCCTTTTATATTCTATATGGCGAAAACGCGAAATTGCGAAGTCGAAAACGCGAAATCGGTTTCGCGTTTTCGACTTCGCGTTTTCGACTTCGGGATTTCGCCTTTTCGCGATTTCTCATTTTCACGTTTTCGCCTTATCCCTTCGCGATGTCGCGTTTTCGCCCTATAGAATATGAAATGCGAAAACGTGAAAACGCGAAAACGCGAATGGACTTCACCGGCCACCATAGACAACTGTAGTTCTCCTCTGCACTTATGAAGATAGGAACTAAACGTAATAAAATGAATTGAAACTTAAAATAACCAAACGTAGCTGCATTTGTTCCTTTCCGTTTACTTCTTTAGAATGGTTTGTAAACAACATATGATTAAGTAATAGAAGAAAAGAACCAATTGGATGATACTGACGAATTAGGGTTTAACGTCCAGTGACAAATGTCATGTTCATATGAAAACGAGAACACGTTATATGTACCCTGTGTTGTATTAGAAAGACACTTTCAGTTGGAATTGAGAACGTACTACTTCGAACAGACACAAACATTTAGGCTGTTTGAAAAGGTCAAAAATGCATGCATATTCCAGAGGCCAATCCATATCACGCTATATTGAAGTGACACACCCTTCAATAAAATGCAAAGAAAGTCAAAATAAAAATGCTCTTTCTAGGATACTGTGGCACCGTATTGTCATTTTTGTTTACTCAGGAACATCTCATTCTTAAATTTTTCAAGGGGAAAATATAAAGGTAGCAAAATTATTGTCGTGGCTAAATAACTCTTAACTGACACAATTTCAATTGTCCAACCCATTAACAGACTTTATTCCCATAATTTTCACTAAAACGTGATATTATTCACGTTATTTTACAATTATGAAATATTTACTAATGTCAATTTATTTTTTAGAACCACAGTACTATTTTTTGTCCTTTAAATGACATCTAAATTTGTTTGTTTCGCTTTTTATTAAAAAATTGCTATGCGTATAATCATAAATACTACATACTTGCGCGACGCCTTTTAGTTTTACTGAAAACTGCGCAGACTAAGAAATGTTTTTTCAAGTGCAAAATGTTCTATGATAGATATCATTTTGTCAGACACTTTTCTTTTTTTGATTTGGTTCTTATAAAATGCCAAAAATCTGTATATTTAATAGAGTTTAACATTAAATTAAGCGTTTTACTCTTAACAGACGTATAACCAACCCGATTAACAGACCAATCGCCCATATAGCCGCATACTCAATATAGATTAACCGACCAATCTCTCGGTTAGCCGAGTGTCGGCCGTGTAATGATGCTTGAAGTTACACGAAAAGCGTGTAGGACGCATCAAATTTTATAGTAAGCATTATTTCCACTTTTACTCAGCTGCCGACAATTCACCACCATTTTTTGTTAAATTAAGCGGGAAAAGTTGTGGTTAAGGACAGAAATAATCATAACTGAGCAGTTGACATTTTCACACATTCAAAATGATATTAAGCTTCTATCTATCAGAAACAAATGAATTAGATATAATAAAACTGGTTTCTTTACCAAAAATTGAATTCACTATTAACTATTTTAAGCATAAATGTCACGTGAATATACAGATTTTTGGAAGATTGCAATTGTACAGATCATCGTACGGCTTTAATCTAAGACAAAAACCCAATCCGTGTAGTCGGCTAAAAAAATAAGTACGGGATTACAAAATGCGAAAAAATCCAAAAGAGAAAACCAACGGCCTGATTGATGCTTGAAAGTATTAACGAAAAACAGTAAACCAATGACAAACTCTTAGACTACAGACCCCTGATTCGGAGCAGGAAGATAATAAACCCTCTTCTAAATAAACCCAGACAGTGCTGAAACAGTAGAATGCAAAATCAAACAGTTAAAATCAGTTGAAAGGGGGTTGACTCATTATACCGGTAAATTTAGAGAACAAAACACAAAAACGAAATAGCAAAAAAAAATTATAATATCAGCAATCACCGGTCTTATTTGATTATGGCAACATCATAATACTGACATAAAATAACAGAAAAGCTATTTTCAAAAGTTTTTATTTCTCAACATAATTATTTATAATAAATAACCACACAATAAATGTTCATAGAATTTTGTAACTACGAAATAGTAAAAACAGTATAATAAATGATAGCACATTATATAATAAATTACTAATGTTAATGTTACATTTTATTCAAATATACAAATTCTAATTTATATTCAGTCTTTCGATCGGTCATATACATGAGATTCTATATAGATATTGCACTGTCAAATTATATCACAGTCTGTTTTAATGACGTTTCTTTCAAGTCTCCTTTTATCTCACTTCGTGACTTCGTTGGAACAATGATCTCAACGTTTGTCTATTTGGTCATTATTATCTATTTTGCTAGTCTGGTGCTTTATTGTATCTGATTCACATCCAGATTTCTTAATAGCACGTATTGGATACAGCAAGGGTATCGAATCGGCGTTCACATTCTAAGAGTAGAAAGTTGTCGGTAATGACCAATCAGAAAACTTGTTCTTTAGGTACTATTTTGACAAACACGCCATCTTTAGGAACGATTGCACCACGACATTCAAGCTCCAGTTCTTCCTAGAATAAGAAAGAAATACCATTAATCTACCTGTACTTCTTTAAATGAACTGACATAGCAAATTATTCAAATTTAAGGAATATTGGAATAAAAATATTGTAGTTGATTTGACAAGACATTAAATAGATATAAAAAAAGAAGATGTGGTATGATTGCCAAATGAGACAACTCTCCACAAGAGACCAAAATGACACAGAAATGAACAACAATAGGTAAACGTACGTAGATGTTTGCATATTGAAATTATTGAAATTTTATATCAAATTACAGAGAAAAGAAAATCCCAGAAATGCACAAGATTTACAGAGTAGTGTTTTCTTTTATAGCTTTTTGTCGGTGCAACTGCTGGTGACATCATCACATCTCAGTAGTCAGTGCTACGATACATGATATAAGACATTATGTTTTTCAGATGACCTAAGACGAAGTGTCTACTTTTAAATTTGTTCATTTGGTCAAATACCTCCTAACGTTTCTTTGTATTCATACAGCCCTGTCTATAAAATGTTAAAGTGAGAGTGTTTTTAGTGAAGGTATATCGATAAAAAGAAACTACTCTTAGTAAAATTAATTCAAAATAAATATCGAACAGACTAAACAGATGTCAAAACGAGGGTATTGTATTACTGGGGATTCATTAATATTCGTTGGATACCTATTTCGTGTATTTCGTGGGTAAAGGGAATCACGAATTTGTATCTTCAACGAAATACATATTTTCTAAAGGATTGTATGCAAAATTTGCCAAAACAACGAAATTTGATATCTTCTAAAAAGCAAATGTTCCACAATCAACAAAAAATGGTACCAACAAAAAGAAATGAAACCACAGTAATACATCAAGTGGCAGATTTGTTTCACTGTTTCAAAAAAGAAAATTAAATCAATTTACCTTTGTTTCAGGAGATTGTTCAAATCTATATTTTTGTAAGACTCTGACAATTGCAATTTTGGTTTCCAGCATGGCGAACCTCGCCCCAATGCAACTTCTCGGTCCAGCTCCGAATGGAATGAAGGAAAATGGTTTTATTTTGTCTTTATTTGTCGAAGAGAATCTAAAAAAATATGGAAAACGTATTGTTATCGAACAATTTGATAAATCAATTACAAAACAAATGATGTAAATAATGGTTATAACACTATAATTAGTTAATAAAATTGAGAATGGAAATGGAGAATATGTCAATGAGAAAACAAGCAGATGATATTACATGTACATGTACTCTAATAAAGTATTTGTCTTGTCTTGTCTTGTCTTGTACATATGTCCCGTATCAGAAGTCTCTATGGGCGATGTAAACGAGATGTACTTCTTTACAATTCTAAAGATTTAATTTAATATATTGAATCACAGCCTCGACACGATGATCACAACGAAAGAGGATATAGGGCGAACCCCACATTTCCATTTATCACAAATATTCTAAACAAGCATGCAATTTCAATAATAGAAACCGTGTCTGTTCAATTGCAGATTACTAGTATATGAATGAAAAATTAAATAAAATTTCAATTTCGATCAATTCAATATTTTTCCATCTTCATGTAGCTTTATATGCAAGTCTCACCTTTCTGGGTCAAATTTCTTTGCATCCTCCCATAATTCAGTATCGTGATGAAGTCCCCACACATCCACTTGGACGTTCATTCCAGCAGGAATTTTCAAGTTTCCATAAACACAATCTCTGGCAGCTTTTCTAGTCACAATTCTGAAAAAGGTAAAAAAAAAATACATAAATATCTTTTCGCATATTGTTTAGTTGAATAACTTTTTGAAGATTAAGAATTATTTGTTTGTTTAAAACCTAAATCGTTAGTACCTATTTCTTCTTTCTTCTTTTTTTGCTGTTCAATCTTTTTATATTTTTTTTAGCGAAGAATCAAATATTATACAAAATTAGAACTCTTTTTTAAGGAATTTAACTTATACTTACAGAGATGCAGTTGGATAAAGGCGACAAACTTCATCAAACACCATGTTGAAATATGGCATGTAGGACAGGGAATCATAGGTTATCTCCTCCTGAAATAGAATAAAGATTGAAAATAATTAAAAAGAGAAGAAAAAAAAAATGCAATCATAACAATTAAGTAATAATAATGATTGAACACAAGTTTAAAACTATTTTTTCTATGACGATTTATTTTTTGGTGCTTGATTACATTCTGGTGGATTTTCAGTCGTTCTTCGCCATATTTGTCTCTCTAAAACTTGTCATATCAAGTAGTTTTCAGTAAATTACTTACTACTTTTCAATATAATGATTTTGATTGATTTTGATTTTTTTTATTCCCAAATTCACATTGAAAAAAATTAAAGAAACAATTTGATTCTTCAAACAAAAAATATCTCACCTTTCCAATTTTGCTGAGTATTTCGTCTGATAGACGTGTCTGTACATCTGGGTGTCGTGCCAACAAATGAGTAAGGAAAGCTAGGACTGCACTGGTAGTTTCGTATCCAGCCAATAGGAACGTCAGACTTTGTGCAACAATTTCTCTCTCCGACATTGGTTTCTTTCCTTTTTTGTCTACAAACAGCATTTGGTGCACCAAATCAGTTGCATTATTACCTGCCTGTAAACAAAATATCTTGGTAAATTATACTACTTGAAGTATAACATGGTCCTTTCTTAGTTTTAATTTTGAGCTCATCTAGGATATGCCGAAAAGTTGTCGAACAACAAATGGTGACGCTCGAATAGGTTGAAGAAACAATTTTGATTTTGTTTGTTTCATCTTAACCAAATGAATTTTAAAAGAGAATCCTTTAATCTTTTTCATTGTTTTTTGTACATAGATTTAAAAAAAAATCTTTCCATTTTTCCGTATTGGTCGAAGTATTGACCGCATAAGTGACCTATAATAAAGTGGCGTAAACTTGTTTAATGTTTTGTTCCGTATAGCATTTCATCGTATTGCATAACCATACACATATTGTTCACATTGCTTTTCTGAGTTGTCAAGAATCACAATTATATTCTAAGAATCAATCGAGCATATCAATTTAATGATTGAAATCGTTCTCTTACCCCCATATTCTTCCTAATGTTGATAACTTCTGTCAATTGCTTTCTTAGCCATTCTACTGGATTCGATCCCAACAGTAACACGATTCTCTTCAAGGCAAATATAAAGTGCTGAACAAATGGTACTGCCACTGAAATGTCAAAATGAAAGTTTTTTGTAATTCCTTCAATATATATTAGTATCAGTAAAACGATATGCATACGAGTAACTCTGCGTAAACACAGAATACGTTCCTAATGTTGCAAATTTGAAAAGTTTTTCACTTATATTAAAAACTTTAAACTTGCATTAAATAAAGTCAGTGATTTTTTTAAAAATACTAACAAGCAAAAAACGATTTCAATACAATTGATGTGCTTATTCAAAATAACTTGAAATTATGATTCACAAATTAAATTGATATTGTAATATGTATTCTAGTAACGACCGTGCGAGGGCTGTATAGCCAGTCAAGGTCATTAAAACATCCATCATCATATTCTAGTAATCAGAAGTATACTTATAGGGTTGGTCATCTGGTATAATTTATAAAATAAAATAGTACTTACTAACTAAAGGCAAAATGAAGGTTTTACTGATGTAACTGAATAATGTTCTAATGTTGATCAGGAACGGGTCATTAGAGTCTATCTGTGCATTGGTTTGTAGTCCAAAAGCGCATCGCCCAATAACATCAAGGGTTAAACATTGGAATAAACTGAAAAATAACGTGAAATGAAAATTAAATGTTGAAATATCAGTATTGAAAAAGGCAAAGATGATATTATTTGTCGATATTGTGATTTGAAGAGCTGTAAAAAGTATCAATCTTAGAATTTGAAAAAAACACTTTAAAAAATGTAAAATCACAGAAAATTGACTAGCAACTATAACTAGCAACTTACTCGTACATATCTATTGAAACCTCCTTCTTATTTTCCAGATTGTCCATCAGGTGGTCCACTCTATCTGACATTGTGCTGTACATTTGTTTCAATTTTCCTGAACTGAAAACAGGTGTCAGTAATGACCGGCTTCGCTTCCATTGGCTTCCGTTTTCCAGAAAGAGGCCAAGACTTTTTCGTGGTGCAAGAGGGAATTGCTGCAAATGAAAACAAATATATAATTCCTTCTGGGTCCTTGTATTGTTCTTTTGTGAAAAATCTCCCCCCCCCCCCCCCCCCCCCCCCCATGTTTAAGTTATCTTACTTATAAGCGTGTTTGCTCCTTGGTATACTAAGAATGAAACGAATAAAATACTTTGTTTAACCATTAAGGTATAGTTAACTTTATTGACATTAATTTCGTTTTCTTACATAGAAATCATGTTGATGTTTATGTTATCACTTACTAGATGAATTGTAAAATTACCTTCCGATGGGAAAAATTCTGAAAATCTTTCACTAGAACTTGTTTAACTATTTCGGGATCAGATACAGAAAGAACAGGAGTGTATCCTTCAAAATACCTACAAAATAAATATACAAAAACTATACGTGTGCTTATTAAATATATATAAAGGAAAAGATCTATGCCTTGAAAGTCGCAATTGATTATTACTCTAAGTTCTTAATAATTGAAAGGCATTACAGCAAACATATTTCAATTAAGTTATGATTGTGAAAATGCATGTTGCCAAATATTACCATAAACATAAAATATGTTTAGACAGGAAAAGAACTTCAGTTTTTTTCAAATACTTTTATATAATCCCTGAAGCTTACCCAAATACTCGCCCATACTGACTTCTCCATTCCATAATGGCTTGGAACTGTCCCTAAAAAGTATTAAATAACAATTGTCAAGCTTATTTTAAAAATCTTCAAATATATCATTTAAACTCATTTTAATTCTAAAAAATCATTCCAATAGTCCTAATGCCATTTTTTTAAAAGGAACTCAGTTAAGTTTTACAAAATAGATAAAACGGACATGGGGTATAAATCCTTTACACAAAATCAGAACATGCACAACAAAAAACAATTAAAGGACCAGCGCTTGTATTGCTGTTCTTCATCTAAAAGTCATAGTGAGGTGTTACGTGGTTATATTAAATAAGACTTACCTTTCTCAAAATTTCAGCTAGATTTCCACAGAGCAAGCTGGGTTTTGGTCCAGGAATTCCCAATCGGTCAAATACACCATAATGTCTTTTCAGATGCCTGGAAATGAAAAAAAAGCTTTTAGTATAGAGATAAAATTGAGAATGGAAATGGGGAATGTGTCAAAGAGACAACAACCCGACAATAGAAAAAAACAACAGCAGAAGGTCACCAACAGGTCTTCAATGCAGCGAATTGATGATTATCAAGTTTTACTCCTGTTTATAAGTAATTGCACGTTTCAGAAATCAATGGTCTCGGTAAAACCGCTCAGAATTACTATAATTAAATCGAGACCAATTGCAGATCTTTCAGAGTCTGTGTTTTATTTATTAGCGACTTTTCAGAACGTTAAACACGTAACGGCTCTCAATGCAATGTTAAGTTAGAACATTACTAAACTGAAGAAATGCGATTTTTTATTAATGGCCTGAATTTGCTGTCGTTTCCCACTTTTTAATTAATTGTACTATTAAAATAATTTCTGTACATAGGCATTCAGAAACATGTTATATTATTTACAAATCAATTTTTCATCAGCATGCAATACATCTTGGACTTAAATATTTAATGTTATAGTCCCAGAATACACGAAGGCACTAAAAATTAAGAGAAGGAATCTTACCTGTTAACAGCAAACACCACAAGAGCCAGCACACACAAAACAGCATTTAGCTTCACAAAGTTCTCCAAAACGAACTTTCCTAAATATTTTTCTGTTGGAAGAATTTTCTGTAAGTTTGTCATGATGATTTTTGATTTTTGAGAAAGTGCTCAGATTTTCACTATTTTATGGAAAATTGAAATGTCAATTTTGAGATACACATGCGCTTATGGATTATACAACCATAAATGGTAAAAGAGGCGTGGAAATAAGTATAAAATTATATACCGGATGTTCATCTGATGGTCAAAATAATCCTTAAAACTGAAGTTGTGGCCACATTTAGCTATTTTATCAGTAGTTATCTAACTTTCTGATAAAAATCCTATTTTGGTGGACGATACACTCAAAAATATTCAAAATTAGAAAAATTCTATCCATATTTAGCTAAGTTGAATAACTCAAAGGGTACATTTTGATAACAGTTGATAATAGTTGAGAAAATAAATAAAAAGTTCTATGATTTGAGAAGATTCCCCCTATTTATATATATTGTTCTAATTTTGAAAATATTAAAGTTTGAAAGAAAACAATAACTGATAAGAAATACAATTTCACAATGTACCATTAAAACTTATAGTGCACTGAACAACACAAAATTTTACTAGCTTGTGGTTCAAAGTTTTAATTTTCTTATAATAATTAGTGTGGACTATTTTTTTCCTATGCAAGGTAAGATGCAGTTTTCTATTTTACTTTTTTTAACTTTGGTAATTTAGTGCGTCAATAAAAAAAAAATAGTAGGTGATTTTTTTCCTACTGTGAATGAATGAATCCATGAGCGAGCTTGCAATTGACCAAGTAAATAAATAAAAAATAGTAATGAAAAAAATAAATCACTGAAAAAAACCTAGTCTTCCTATTTACTCAATAAGTATGGATACGCAAGAACTGAAGTTAAAATTCGTTTTGTTGAACATGTAAGTAATTCGTGTGAAATGAAACTATAAGATTTTGACAAATACATGTATAAAACAATTATAACAATTTCAAAAACACAAAAACACGTTGATGAAATGTTTTTTGATTTTTTCACAGAAGTCTATACATCGGGTTATGGGTGTTGTTTTTTTTAAAATTTATTTCCTTGGTTACAGTATTTCATTTGCACTTTGTGAAAGAAATACGCAATGTTTTTACAAATATTAATACAAAACAACTTTGATTTAGGAAAAATGGTTTTAATTTTTCTTTGAAACAAAACAAAATATATTTGACATTCTGTTCAGCAGTAAAACTCTTCTTAACTAGGTATTTGTTGTAATTGGTTATTGTCACCCGCCTGTACAAGACAGATTTTATGTAGACCGGATCGGCCAACAAAATATATGTTCCTAATGTCTCTCTTGTTTCACGTTACAGTGTTAATACTGATGTAATGCTTTCAATCGATTCTTTTATTTTCTATAACAGTTCTTGACCATATGTCCATATACCAAACGCTCTTCAAATGTACGACTCCGCTCCAAGGGTCTAATTCATTGCAGGGGGAAAAAACAGTGACAATGAGCAATTAATCATCTTTAATTTTTTTGGAAGACGTTTTAGATAATTTATATTACAAATACAATAATTTTAAATTCAAACCTAAAACTTAAATTGACAATGTTAATACTGTCTGCTTTATTCTTTTTTTTGTATGATCTTATTCTTTTGTCATGAATATATATGTTGTGTACAAGATGTAAGTTTGTACAAATTATAATTTGTACAGGGTTTTTGTACAAGTTATAAGTTTTTTGACACCTACCTTCTTGCAACAGGTGATACAGGTTTAACTTATAAAATTTACCAGTGTAATGTTTTAAATTCAAAAAAACATACGTCAACCTAACATTTAGTGCTATTCTCCTTGCCTTCAAACTGTAAATGAGGATACCTGACTGGTTTAAATTCTAATTTTATTTTTTTCCTTATACCATATTCATATCTATACAAAATCTTTGTGAGGTCTTATAATGTTTCTGTATCAATGCTCAGTATTAGACTGTATCATGAAGTTGTGAAAAATTGACAGAAATATGCGGATTAAAAGACTGTGTGCTTGCATCATCTATTTTTGTTCAGCAGGTCATAAAACACTGATAACTTGTACAAAAATTCTGTACAAATTATAATTTGTACAACATTACAACTTGTACACAACATATACATATTATGGTTCCATCCCACATGGCATTTTTTATAAGATCATAATTTGTCTGACTTCGGTTCTAAAAAAATGATAAGTTGAACCTCTCAAAACTATTTTTTTTTCATTTGCTGCCAAAAAAAAAAAAAAAACGTTGTAAATAGTAGACACAATTTTCTGAATAATCCATTTTACTCGGCTTAGTTTCTTTATAATTTCGAAATTCATAAACGGACAGTGTTAGAACGGTTTCTTATATATCATGTCATGATAGTTTTGGGAAATATTTATCAAACTTGTGGGAGTCTACAATGATTATTGTACATGTTTTATTATTAACATTTTTTTTATATGTCATTTGTACATGTAGTTCAACTATTATTGTTCACTAGCAATATATTTTCAATCGAAGAACAATGCGTTTATTATGAATAATTGATTGCACTCATGATCAGCACACCAACAATGCGAAATTGAAAAAGCTGTTTTGGTAAATAGTATGGCGGAGATTTGTAGTTGTTTTCATACGGTATGGGTTGCTTCATTCCATATGAAATCAAATGACGGAATTCGCCTTTCATACAATTAACTTGCCAAATATATAGCATCATAAGTTGAATGAATTGAACATCTACTGTAAACGTTATATCCTATAAAAGTATTTAGATATAACCGCTATTGCATTGCAACCCCTATTAAATGACAGGAAATTAAAATTAAATATATACGGCCAAGCTAAACGAAGGCAAGATGACGGTGGCACTGAAGGGTTAAACACAATTCACTTATGGCAATTGTCATAATTATTACTGGCATTAATAAATTTTATTCAGCAATATACAAATCAACAAGGCAAAAAATGACAGATGCGGGTTTTCTGACTCCTAGAATTTTATTGCATTTTTATTCGCGAGAATATAAAGTAAAGATCGAAGGATAGTATCTGCAAGTCAAGCAAAAAAATGAAACACAAGACAAATAGTAAGTCACAGAATTATTATAACACGGTCATAAGGGTCCGTTGCATGCAAGTTTTACATGACGTTGAATGTCAGTCAGTTATATATTTTGGAACGGGTTATCAAACAGCTCAAAGGTCAAGAAGCCAATTTGATACTCAAATGCTATATATAAAATTGTACACTCCCTGACAGTGTTTAACCCGACGATAAAGCTAGTTTCTGGACAAAAGCAGTTGAAATAGTAATAACAATTTACAGATTTTATTTAATACCATTTAATTGTTTATGGGAAGGGGAGGAATGAATAACTTAATTGTAAGACCTGACAAATAAATAATTTTGCATATTAAGGACAGAATGCAATATTCGGCAACACAAAATGCAGAACACGAACTCTAATGTATACAATAAGCCTTAAAAAAATGATCATGAATATAAAGATTCGCCCCGACGACCACACACACACCCAGAACATCAAAATAAATGGTGGCTCTCTGATCACAAGTTAATGTTTTTGCTCACGAGTATTGCCTGAACATCCATCGGGTGTGCTAGAAGTTTGAAAGCAACGTGATCTGGATTTGTTGTTAACACTCAAAAGTCCACTTGTATTAAAAAAAAAATCGGTCCATTTGAAAAACCGGAAATTAATACAGAAATTATTTGTACCAACAGATGACACACATTCATTTGTAGTATTTGTTATGACAAACAGAACAATGGTAACGATACTTGTTGGTTGTTATAAACAAAACTATATACTGTACTGTGCACAAAATATATAGAAAATACTGTATACGTTTAAAATTGTACAATACAACACCAATATATATGTTTTATATATTTAATCTGTAAATAAACATTCTCCGTTAAAACCAAAAATAAAATTAATTTCTCGACTGTGACAAAGCGCTATGTGTCGGCGAAACCGTAACATTTTAAATATACAGATACCCAACTTCCAAGCAAGGAACGAAGCTCATAAACACGGCAATCAATTAAACGCAGGACTTCGGAAATGTCCGGTGAGTCGATAACATTGCTTCGGAAGTTGACAGATACCATGCAAAATCGACGATACAGTGGTTTTTCCGCTTTAAGACACGGTCAAACATGGCAAACACTACATCATGCATAATACTGTAAAGTTCAAAAGTCATTAACTTACGTTGTTAAAAGTTCAAAAGTCACTTATTTTTATGTATACATGTCTTGATATCTAACAGTTGTGATGTTCACTTGAATACACTTTTGAAAATATGAAATCACCAAATAATATTATGTTTTAACTTCAATTGAGAAACAAAATGTCTAAATTCGCTGACAAACAATAGGACAATTTTACATTTCATATAGTTGTACAGTTCAGCACCTCTAAACAATACATATTTTTATTTGTGAGACATGCACAACATTTGTAACATTATACACACTGAGAACTCTTAAGTATGCATGCCTACTCTTAAAAGCTGCCAAAATTTCACATGTGAGATTGATCATCGGAATACAGGAGTGCATTAATTTTTTGCACACCTTGCACAAAAGGGCCAAATGAGCTTTTCTTATCACTTGGCATCCGTGTTCTTTGAAACTACTGAGCCAATTAAAACCAAATTTGCCCTAAATAATCCTAAGGGTATTTAGTTTAAAAATGTATCCTATGACCCCGACCATCAACCAAGATGGCCGCTATGGCTAAAAATAGAACATGGGGAAAATGCAGTTTTTGGTTTATATATCTGAAACTAAAGCATTTAAAGAAAATCTGACATTGGATAACAATGTTCATCAGGTCAAGATCTATCTACTATACAATTTTCAGACGCATCAGAGAACCCGTTTTTGGTTTGCCGCACCTGAATAGGTAATTTTAAGGTATTTTTGCATTTTTTGATTGATTTATCTTGAATATTATAATTATTCGTTTGCCGACTGAGTGCAGAATATATATACAACGCGTCTAAACATCAACCCAACAATGTTAGATCTGTAAATTTGCTTTCGCAGATTTTTGGTTCTTCCCTCGCCGGGATTCGAACCCATACTACTGTGATATCGTGACACCAAATCGCCTGCACTGCAGCCGTCCCGCTAGACCACACGACCACCTGGGCTCTCATATATATATATATTCTGCACTCTGCACTCAGAATATATAAATATATACGCCTTCGGTCGGAAACATACTCCTTTGAGAGTGAGTGCCATGCTCTCTACACACAGATCAGGATTAGAAACACTTAACTGTTTGAGACTGCAGTTTCGCGGCGGGAGTCTTAATTTTTCTCATATTTGCAAAACAAACTAATCTGATTCTCTTACAAAATATACATATATTTGCCAACGATCGTACCACTATTTATGAAATATATGTTTTTAAGGTCCGATTTTCTTCAAAGCCATTTCAGTGATTAAAAGCCGAGTAGATTGACCAATGCGTCCATGCTCCATTTTAGGCAGATAATTGATGGATTTGAAAATTGAGCCCTGTTAATGTGAGCCATATATATACTTGTCAACAAAAGAAAAGATGCATGTATGTTCAAAATATAATGAATTTGGATACACTGTACCAAGGTAAATGATTGCCCAATTGATCTAATATTTACAGAGTGTTTTTTTTATTATTTCAAAATTCGATTTTTTGACAGAATATTCAATAATCGATATCAGAACTAAAAATTCAAAGACGGTCTGCTTAAAATTGAGAATACCTTTGCTGATATTTGAATACTTAATTCTCATCTCCGAATTTAAGTGTCGACTTTTTGTCATAATTTTCCGCAAAATAAATTCGACCACTTTGTTCAATAACTCGGGGGAGAGAGAAAAACTCCCGGGGCAAAGAAAATGCGCCTAGGGAAAATAAATAGAAATCATATAGGCATGAGACAACTTTGCGTCGATGAAATAAGTTATGAACATTGATGTTTTTTTTAAATTTTAGACAAGTATTTTGCAAATTCAGATAATAGACATTTTTAATAAAGCACAAAAAAAGAATATGACTGTTTCAAATTAAACAATATGAATAGTATTTCAAAAGATAGATAATAATGGATCACAGCTTATGCTGAAGATTTATAAAATATTATAGACATCAAAAGATATGTTTTTTTTTCAAAAACGATAACAAAATGACTGCTGAAAGTGTCAAAACAACTTTTTTAAAAATTTCACAGATACATATTAATTTATAAAATTAAAAGAGTTACACATTATTTAAGAACGATAAAAGTGACACGCACATGTATATCAGCATCGGCAAATAAAGCAATTATACTATGCATGTTAAAAGCAGGTATTTGGTATAAAACAAATAAAATTGAATCACCCATAAACAGACGCGGTTTAAACAGTTTTGATTTAAAAAAAAAATATTTTTTACAATTTTTACGGCATATTCCACAAGGCCGGAATATCATATTTGCTTTAACAGTGGGTTTAACTTTTCTTAGTTACAAGCATGTTGAAACTCTTCCACTATCTTCTAATGTCAATTCAAGTGTGTTTAATAAAATACAAAACTTTGAAGAATGTTCACCATGCAGTTGCGAATATTAGACCTCGGTAACTGATTTTTTTAAAATAACGAAATATACGTTTTGATCGAGGACGATATCGTTCATGATTCTTCTATATACTCTTGTTTATATTTGTTTTAACATATTTTCATTTTATTCTCCCGGGCGCTTGTTCGTAGGACCGCCTTGACGGCTTATTTCAGCTTTATAAATACATGATACTACGTAAACTCGTGTTCTATGAAAATTAAACCAAAATGGTATTTAGTAACGTCGTAGATTGACGATTGTTATGTTAAGATTTGAAAAACATTGATAAACAAAATTATATTACACTATAAACCCAGTCACTCTGATATTTATAACAGAAACAAGAAAACATTCATGAGAAAGCCAATTTACGATTCGCACCTGTCTTTATTTTCAATAGTGGGAGGAGGGTCACATGATTACTATTTTTAGATGGACAAAATGTCGGCAGATCTAACGTTCGGTAAGTTTTTAACTTGTTGCATAACAGATCTATGTTTATGCTCATCTTTTGGAGAAAGTAATTGATTTTAAATGAAATTAACAATTTTCTTTTTCGTTCTTAGGGTCCGTACCGCCATTTTATCGAGAGGTGTACGAGATTTTATGTCCTAACCAAGAACAGGTTGACGAAGATCTGCTGGTCAACCTTTTACTGAAATCAAGTTTACCAAGAGCGACAATTACTCAAGTAAATATTGAAATAATTTTATACCATTATATATTTATATTAATGCTGTAATATTTTAAATATTTTGATTGATACTACAATTGCCTTGCAGAAAGCACATGTTCTGTAAATGAACAACTTTAATTAATTTTGTCAACACCGGAAACTCCCCTCTACTAATTAGGTACTGGACATGTAGATAGTCACCTGATTGTTTACATCAGGTAAATAAGGCAAATTATTAATAAAAACATAGAGTTTACATGTTAATGTTGTTATGGCATTACATCTAGGCATTTATCATGTTTATTAAAATGTTATTTATTTTAGGTTTTTACTTTTAGATATTTATACATGTACATGTACAATTGCATATGTACAAAATGTATCACAACCTTTTGAAAGTTATCTACAACTGTTCATGACCAATTAGAATTGTTCCATCACCTTGCACTTCATGCTAATAACAGATGTGTTGTGTAAAATGGTAAACAAGCTTTATCATGTAACATTGTTTATTATGTTTATCATGTTTATATTCAGACAAAAACTTTGATTTCATTTTAAAAAAATGTTTTGTTTGATCCAATAGACCACTTTCGAATTATGTCCTATACTAGTCACCAGAAAAGTTCATCAATTATGCACACCTTTCTGAATTCATGTACCAGGTAAAGGGGGTTTCCTGTATGCCTGTATGCCTTGTATGATATACCTACAGCAATAAAGTTTATCAAGTGTCTAAGCAATTTTCAATATGCAGGATGAACAAGATATACTGTTTGTTGTGTAGGTACATTATTACAATTCCCTAATTACAGCACTGCTGGTTGTCGATTACAAGAATTTTATTTGCTGAAAAATTCACGCAATATAGAATCATATTTTTAAATCAATTGCTCAACATTTAGTTTAAACATATTTATTTATAGTGGATTGGGAAACAAGTTTGTGCAACTTATATTAACCCCTTTCCACTTTGCGGGTGCGAGTGCTGCCTTGTAGCGGCATTAGCCTGCTCTTTTTCGAAATCTACAAGGGTGTCTTTAAACTGCAAGAGATATGGCTCTCTCTTAACACAGGTCAGCCATTTATCGTCCCCTTCCGATGGACAATAACTGTTTTCCAAGACCATACTCGCAAATTGCTGTCAAGGGAGAGCCGAAAATTTGGTCCCTGAAATTTGCTCAACATTTGAAGTGAAGATGCCTAGCTAGCTATAAACAAACAATTGATGTTCACTTGAATTAAAGTTTTTGATAGAATTGCAATGAGCTTGAAAGTGGTCTATTCAGACAATACTGTTAATGCTGTCCCTCTGGTTTCTACATGTCAAGTTTGAAATTTCTGTTTTTATACCTCGTAACAATTAATCGTACACATGTTACTTTGTACATGTACATACATGCATAACAATATGTAGATCATATGTTCATTATGGAGTAAAATATTTGATTATAAACATGATAACTGTATGCTAAAGTAAATTGGGTTTTGAAAGATGCCTTACAGTTGAAGTAAAGATGCCTACATTGTTTTTTTGTAGCTAGCATAATAAACAAACAAATGATGTTCACTTGTAAAATTAAAGTTTTTGACAGAATTGTAATGAGCTTGAAAGTGGTCTATTCCGACAAGACTGTTAATGCTGTCCCTCTGGTTTCTTCATGTTAAGTTTGATATTTCTGTTTTTATACCCTGTTAACAATTAATGGTCCACATGGTACTTTGTACATACATGCATAACAATATGTAGATCATATGTTCATTATGGAGTAAAATATTTGATTAATAAACATGATACATTGTAAATGTATGCTAAAGTAAATTGGGTTTTGAAAGATGCCTTACAGTTCAATGAACATGGAAATAACTCAGTGTTAGCAAAGTATTGTGTTTTAAGGACACATACCCATGTACATTGTACTGTTGTTATGTCATGAATCAACACCAGTCATGCCAGTTTGTAACATGTCAATTTAAATTTTGCAGCATAACCTTGTTCATTTCAAATGTGGTCAGATGCATGTTGTTTTGTGAAAAATTATGCAAATTAACACATGTGTTATAACTTGTGATATGCCTCAAATAACTAGTTGTGTATAATCACATCTAAGGTTTTTGTATCCATTCTTCAGATATGGGATGCAGTTGACAATAAATCAGGATTTGTAAATAGAAATGGATTGTACAAAGCTTTGGCCCTTACAGCTCTTGCTCAGAATGGAAAAACGATACATGATAAACTACTGGAAAGCTATGCTGGTCAAGGTAAGCTTGTTTATGTTGTTTAAATAAGTTTTATTAGAACAATTCATACATGTTACTTTTATAAATTGTTATTTGGATGGAGAGTTGTCTCATTGGCACTCATACCATATCTTCCTATATCTATGTACATGATGTATGTTTCAAACACGTTTTGGTTAAGCATTGCTTAAAAATTTGCTATGTGCTAAATGCAAGGATGAACTTCACTAAAACCAAAGGTATTGATCAATAGAAAAATGCTGTATTCTTCATGGTTTTACTTCAACATGTTCATGTGATCTTGGGGTAAGGGACGACATCAAAAGATTGATGTAGGATAAAAAACTTAAATCAAATAGTTTGGGGGTGGGGGTTAAAATTCTACAAAGTTTTGTAAATCTAAAATCGATTTTTACATATATCCCTATTGGTAAATCAATTTTTCCCAAATTAAGTTAAGAGGGGGGGTGGGGGGGGGTCAGTGAAAAAACTATCTGAATTAAGTTTTTAATCCTACATTGAACTTTTGATGTCGTCCCTAAATACATGTACATGTAATATTTTGTTTCCATTATTGTAGAAAAAGAGCTCTTTCACAGTGATTATTATGTTTCACAAAATATATTATGATAAAAGTTGAGGTAAGTTCAAAAATGAAGTTATCCTGAAAGGTTAATGACTGACCAACACCCTCCCCCCTCCCCAGATTTTTATTCAAAAGAGTTTATGATACTGATACTGATTTATCTGCTTTCTTAGAAATCATTTATTTAAGAAGTTGACTCACAAATGACAATCTTATAAACTGTTCACACCAAAAACCTTGATTTGAAAATCAATGATTTAAAATATACAGTTTGCATGGTTTGCATTGTGCAGTATCTGGTAATATAAGACACTACATGAGTCATGAGTTAAATTTGTTAAAAAAAAACATGTGGAACTTCCTATTAGATACCTTTAGCCTTCAGTGATCTTCTAAGTAGTTGGGTAAAATCAGACTATTTATCTGGTTTATATCAAGGAAACACACCCAGTTGACCTTTTATTTACATTTTTACTTTGCGCATATTACATGTATAAATTTAAGACTTTTAAATATAGACATCAAGCTAAAAGTATTGCAGACATTTTATGAAGAACCTCTTATGATTTTTACAAGATATATACATGATATAGGAAGACAAACTTAAATCCTACTTTTCCAATGTGCTACAAAAAGATGGTATCTCTCGTTCAAGTATGGTCGCCTTTTTCATGATGTTATAAAAGGAACTTGAAAGCAAGACAATTTTACATAGTTAATTGTAATTGTAGTACATTTGTATTGAACCAATTTTCAAGACATTTCTGCCATTGGCCTTCTTCAGTTTCTTTATTTTTCTTCTCAACTAATAATTAAATGTGACCAGTTAATGAAGATCTGAGATCAAGTGAAACTGACTAGTACTAATACTATTTTATTTAAAAAAAAAAAGTAATTGTCTTCTATAATTTAAATAATGATTAAATAGTCAACATTTTTAAAACATATAGAGTGGGGTGCTCATTTTCGCCATATCTTTCCATGTTTTCTACAGTTTATGTTCAGGTCTATATGTTTTTGAAGTATACTGATATTTCTATATGAAGATAACTTCAAATGCAAAACATTCCTAAGCTTGAAAACATGTTTGTTTGAAAATAATCATCTGTAAAGTTAGATTAAAAGGTCACCGTCACCGCACAGTTTGAAATTTCCTGAAGTTTTGTCAATGGGGGACGCATATTCGCCGTTTTTACACATCTATTTAAAACCAAATAACTGCAGCATTATTATAATATTTATCAAATAAATTTCATTATAGATGAACAGCAGACATTTCCAAGGTGTAAAAAACAGAAATTTAGGCCAATCAGTCAAAAAAATGCTAAAGAAAAAAATCTTTGAAAATCCTGTTTTTCATTCAGGAAATTGACCGAAAATCGTTGTCCGTTTTTCGATCTTTTGCAGTAAGTCCCGTAATTTTGTTTAAGTTTAAAAAAATAATCATATTTGTTATAAAATTATAATTTATCGGCATATTTCTTCCATTTCAGCCATCATTTGAAGTGTTTACACCTCAAAATTATAAAACGGCGAAATTGTGTCCCCTGCGAATATGGGCCCCCCACTCTATGCTGATTTCCTTTATTTATAACAAGTTATACCTGTTGACTTGTGTTCAATTGGTATACATGTATTATATAAAATTTTATTTTTATTCTAAGTCAGGTTACATACTACATTGTACAAACATAAGCTCTGTAGAGCTTTTTTTCGTGTAAATGGCATACATGTAATTGAACATTGAACTTTTACTCTGACTAAATAACATAAGCATTTTGATATACTGAAATTGACAGAAAAATTCATACATGTATGAAAGTGGTCTATAATATTCGATTCTATGAATGTTTTATGTAAGATAAGTTGACATGAAGAAAAAGCTACTTGT
The DNA here is from genome assembly GCF_963676685.1 of Mytilus edulis. NCBI lineage: Eukaryota > Metazoa > Mollusca > Bivalvia > Mytilida > Mytilidae > Mytilus > Mytilus edulis. The sequence goes on along the minus strand of NC_092352.1, from coordinate 67,331,205 downwards.
TACTGAAAAATCAATTTATCAAATATATGTCATAGATCTCTCATTTTAAAAATCTCTTAAAAATACATTAAATATTCATAACTTTCATGTCTTTTTTATAACATACATAGTTGGCATTATGTGGTTTGAAAAAAAAATTAGTTTCAGTTCAAATATCCATCAGCTTTTATGGAGTAGAAAAAATAAATCAAAAAATTATCTATCTAGGTAATTCGTTTTTAAAGATTTAACAATGTTTAAAAGTCAATTATCAGACAAAATTTTAATGATTCTTAAAATTGGTTACACAATGTACATGCGTGACTTAACATCAGGTGATATAAATGGTAATAATTTTGTTATTTTCTAAAAGAGTCAACTTGACATATTTCTTGTGATTCTAAAAACAGAATTTGATTCAGTTACCTTATAAATGTTATATAATTAGTCAAATAAAATGCTGATATGGTGGTAAATCCTTTAAGTGCCCTTAGATAGCCTTGACCTATGAAATATATGTCATAATATGTTACATCTTCATTCATGATTTACTTCTGATTTCATATAAACGTTTTATCATCCATAGCATTTATTATGAAAATATAAAATGAAATGAATTAAGGTGAATGATTATTTATAACGAATACAGCGGCTGATCCGGATCAGGGGAAGGGTTCCCGGTGTTGGACACCCTTTTTTGGAGGTTCTATGCATTTGAATGGGGACATATGGTTGGAACACCCCTTCATCTTGGTTTGGGACCCCTCCATTTGAAAATGGCTGGATCTGCCCCTAGATTAATTTTTCACTAAAAAGATAAATTAATTTGGAAGATTCCAAATGAAACATAATTATATGATATAACCTGTATTTGAAGTTTATGAATTTCTCAGTTTTGTTACAAGTGGTAGGTATGAATACTGACATTGACAACACTTATACCATAGTTTCAAGAAATCACAACAATTTAGAATCTTTTTTTGAAATATCTTTTTGGCCATAAAAAGAGCCTTTTCAACAAAAAATATTTACTAACTCATCATCGGCTTTAATATTTAATTCTGCATTGGCACGATTCAATTTATTTCTGTCGTCTCCTTATATGGGTGTTTTTCAATAAAAGCGTATTTTTCAGACCTAAAAAAAATGGAAAATCAACTTGTCCAGTTGTCTAAAATTTAATTTCAAGAGTTATTTTGAATACCTCTATTATAGACTTGTTTGTAAACAAAAAGTGCAATCTTAAATACTCCTTAAAATGATATTTTTTTCAAAATTTGAGTACTGTTTCGTAGGGGACTTTTGTCCCCTACGAAACTGCTTCTAAACACACATATGTTTGCAATTTTAAATGTTTCCTATAGACATTCAAGTTTGCTTACTTTATATACTAGGAAAATCTATTTTTTTTCTGAATTGGAGAACCATTTTTTATCGATAAAGATTAGACAGTACCGGTACTTCACATATGAAGGTACAACTTGTGTTACGTAGTGGACATTTTGATGCGTTTCGTAGGTGACAAATCCGTTTCGTAGTGGACAAAAAGTTTCGTAGTTGACATCAACCCTATTCTATGTTAATAAAGACATAATAAAAATTACATGAAACTAACCCTTGGTATTTGCTTTTCACGAATATAATTGAAAAAAGAGTAAAAAAAGACTGCATGGTAGTGGTAGTGTCCCCTACGAAACGTTTTTCTCCCATATATATGCATACTTGTTTCGTAGGTGACCGTTTCGTAGGGGACGTATTCACATGTTTTATTTTTTTCCCACAATCCCTTTATTGCAAAAGTAACAAGACTGATTGTATTCATCAAAGCATGTATTAAGCTGTACACTGATATTTTTTTCATAGTTTTAAACCAGATACTGATGGAGATTTGACTCGTTTCGTAGTGGACATTTACAAAAATATGGTATCACTCTGGTCCATTTGATGTGCTCATTTTTTTTTACCAACAATTTAATTGCCGTTTTAAAAGCATCACTTCTTTTGTAAGACCCTAATGTTTATATCTCTTGCAAACAAAAATTACATTGATTTTATAAAACGGTTTATTAGCAAATTTTAATGACTTCGTTTCGTAGTGGACATTTTGTTAGGGACACACCTTCTGAAATTAAAAATCCTATGTTAAAAGCTGTTTATTATAATATGTTGGCTCTAAACATACTTTTGAATTATTAAAGAACTTATATTAAGTAAAAATAACATTTATTTCTACATTTTTTACGATATTTTAGAGTATGAATGTTGAACAGGCGGTCTAGGGACATGCCATTTTGGTTGTTTTGGACCATTCAGGAATCAATAAATTAGCAATCCTTTTAAAAAATTAACTGTTTCTTTGCTTAAAAATGTTAAATCTAATTCAATGTACTGACTGCACAAAAAATTACTTGCAAAGACCAAACACATTTTTTTTAAAGTGGCTAGGACAAGAAAATACGTTTTTATTGAAAAACGCCCATATGTGCTCTTGCTTCTCAACGAAATTAAAAAATTGCATACAATTTGATTTTTGTTCATTGTCTATTTTTCGACATCTTTCATGTCTTTTGTGTCTTTCCTTTCCCTCTCTCTATAAATGAGACCTCTAGCCTGGAAAAGAAAATAATTTTAATTCGTTTATTCTTTTATTACATATATGTACAGTGAAACCTGTTGAAACCGAAACGCTTCAGGATTTAAAATTTTGTTTGGTATTGGCCCATGATTGGTTTTATCAGGATCACAGCGCATACAATTTGATATGACAATGCTAATTAAGAACATATATTTGATTTATACAGGTTTTCGGTTTATGCAGGATTTGGTTTATTCAAGTTTCACTGTATATAAATTTCTCATTTTTGTTACAAGTGGTATGTACGAATACCTACTTGAAATGACTTGAGCTACTTGTATCTGTGTAGTCTGTAAATGTTGACACAAGTGGTACTTCGTTATTAGGATGGAAGTCGTCTGTTATTGTCTCTGGTGGTGTGACCTTAACATGTCATGATATGACATACATGTATATGTATATAACTTTTAAAAACAGCTGTTGACCTATATACAAAATTTAAAGCAAAATATGCCTCTCCCTCCATACTCTAGGAAAATGAAAATAGAAGAGGACTTTGATTTAAGTGATGTCTAAACTATTTTACTATAGAATATTTTATGCTTATCATTTTAAAAAGAGTTTGCCCCTCTCTTTTCTGAGTGAGCCAACTTCTCCTTCACTGAATTGTCCTTAAAGTTGTCGTATTAAAATTATATTTTGAATTCCATGAACGTGTCCATGAAGTTGGATGTTCTAAAAGTGGTATGTTTGAATGACACAATTCTAGTTGATAAAAATTTTAAAATCTGACCCAACAGCTTTTATTAAGGAGGTTCCCTACTCAGTTTCAAAATAACAAGCTTTTCATAACACATTGTAACACTAGTATGTATTGATAGGGGATCAATAAAGGAACTAAACAAGCCAAAAAGTAATAGGTCAATGTGCTTGTTTTCCAGATATAAGCCATGAAATATTCTCTCTTGATTTTTCATAGCTTTGTCACTGACAAGTTTATGTTCTCAAAAACTATCAAAAAATAACAAAGAATTTGTAAGACTTTTACAAATGGCTTATAATTATACATTTAAAAGATTTATAAAAAGAAAAATGGGGGTTAATGGACAAAAATTGTTTAGGCATTCAAATAGATAAAACCAGAGGATTTCGAAAATCTGACAAAAATCCCAAAACATGACAAGCAAACATCATTTAACACGATTAACACGATTAAGATCTCTTGGCTGAGATATGGTGTTTGTTCTTTACAGTAACACTAAATTGTTTAAATGATTGACATATTATATTGATCATTATTCTTTCTCCCAGTTACTCCTACATTATGCAGTATGTTACATGTACATGTAGGTAGAATATCAATAAACTCTAATTTTCAGAGCATTCATTGACCCATCTGGTGACAAGCTGCTATGTGCTATTAGCAATTAAGATGACTCAAAAAAGGAAAAAAGCTGCTTGAAAAGTTTGGAACTAAAATATTTGTGAAATTCAAAAATTATCATGTATCAATTTTCTTTTCAGAGTTACCAAAGCCATCCTTGGGTGATTTAGGAGATTTAAGAACAACTAGTGTCAAATTACGAAGAGAGAAAAATCCAAACATTTTAGGTTACAACTATCGAGAATTGTGTGATTTAGATGCAATCAAAGTTGAATTAATGCCTGAAAAGAAGGGAATCATATTAAAACATGTAGAATACGAAGTTACTAGCCGGGTAAATAATACATATTAGATAATTATACTAGTATAATTATTAGAGTAAAGAGACAATTGTAGATATAAAAAAATATTAATATTTGATTAAAAAGAATTAAAGGAAATGCATCTAGCAAAAATATAACAGAGGGAGCTAGGACCAACAAAAAAAAATTAAGAAATCAAAGACGTCTGATCATGCTGATCATGTGATCCTTACTCAGGAGTTTGATTGAACTTAAAAATTACATTTTCTGACTGAAACTCAGACAATATCAATTGTAAATGTACGCAATTTCATTAAAAAAAAAAGCCTGACAAAAGTAAGTGCCTTATGTAAATAATTACCTGAAAAAAATCAGTTTCTGTACATTGATTTTTATGAATTTCATACAATTTAAGACAACCACAATATAAATGGTTTGATATATTTCAGAACTACAAAACAACCGTCCTACGTCGTTACAATGACTTCTTTGCATTCCAAGAAATGTTAATGTTGCGATTTCCATATAGATTAGTACCCAGACTACCTCCAAAGAAAATGATGGGAGGTAAGTCAAAGTATATCTAGACAACTGTTAAAAACAATCAATATTTATAGATTATTGTTGATCATCTCAATGAGATTGATTTTCTCGCTTGAGCTGGTATGGTGAAAGAACGAAAAGCAATCGAGTTATGATGACCAATGATAATCTGTTTATTGCTATTTTACCTTTGACGATGTTGTTAATTTCATTGACAACGGGCAGGGGAGCCCTTAGTTTCTAGTGATAATTTTCATTTCACTCTACTGTTCTGAGAAAGGAAATTATCAGACAGTAAGATCAAAGGAAAATGTTGCAAAATAGAGATAAATATATACAAAATTTATTTATACCATCATATGTCCTTCAAATTTTGATGAGTATTCACAATATACATGATATATGAAAAAACCTTATAGTTTGCACATACCTATATTTATTTTTCTTGATAATTTAGTTATCTAAACCAAGACCCTTTCCACACATTTTATTTGTTATACAGTTATTCTTAACTGTGAACAGGGAGCTTGGCGTATATATATTGCATAGATTCTTAGAAGTCTTTATATATATAATTTTTTTTAATTCTGTCCTTTATATATCTATATATATATCATGTGTATGGATAAATCAATAAGGGAGTCATAATTTAATGGAACTACAGTATATTCTTATAAATAATCTCCTTATTGACTAAGTTACAAGATACGTGACATTCCTAAAAGTAGCTTAGAATAGATGATATAAAAGGCATACATCATTCAAGATTTTTGCATAAAGGCTGGAGCATGCAACACCATCTATTATACTGAGAAAAGCAAATTGTTTTCCTGTGATTTGGTCTCAAAGCATTACTGCTGGTTTTTTTAAAGTAAAATTTAAACAATGCTTTCCTTATGAAAAATTAAAAGAACTAATAGCATAAATTGTATGATGAACAATATGATTTCAGGTTTATTTTCATAATAATGAATTATAAGGTTAGCATACATTGTAAGAAATTTCTACTCCATTGAACATTTTAATTTGTAGTACATCTTTACCCAACATGCCCAAGAAACCCACGAAAATTGTTATCCCACAAAAAATAATAATGATCAAGAATCAACAGTAAATTCACCTTAAAATTTTTAATTGAAGCAAAATTAAAATTAAATATGGGTTCTTCATCTTCTTTTTTGACCTGGTTACAAGACATGATCTTTTTCTAAATGTAGGTTATCAGTTAAATGGTGATAATTGTTTCCATTTTGGGGTATATACACTACATAATGATAATTTTAAAGTAAAGTTTTATCTGTGTTTAATCATGGTCCTCTTTTGTTCCTCAAAATATCTTTTAATTTAAATGTCTTTTTAAAATGGGTCATACTTTTAAAACTTATTTAAATACTTTGTGTCATCATGCTTTGTGAAGCTATCAGTTGAATTAATTATGGGTCTAAATTTATTAGCGTTGCTCAAAAATCTTTATATATAAAAATTATGAGATGTGGTGTGATTGCCAACAAGACATATATCCACCAGAGTTCAATTGACATTTAGATAAATTTAATCAATTATAGCCTATTTATAGGTTATGGTATGGCCATCGTACAAATAAGAAAAAGCCATACCATATATAGTAGGCTAGTTTTCTAGGGTATAACTTTATAAAAAAAAATTTATTTATACATCATGATAAGTCTTATCTACTGTTATTTATTTCATAAATGTATTATAGTCATTTTATGAAATAAATAAAAATAATCTTATTCTATGTACAAGATGTACTCAAATATTTTACCGTTCTTAAAATTCCAGCAAATAGAGAATTTATAGAACAAAGACGGAAGTCACTAAGAAGATTCTGTAACTTAGTAGCTAGACATCCTAAAATGTATGATGACAAACTAGTCAAATTTTTCTTGACTTTCAGTGGATCGGTAAGTTATTGAAAAAAGAATGTTACTTTGTGTTTGTTATAGAATATTATGAACTGTTTTTAAACATTAAAAAAGTATAATTTTTTATGCCAATTTTCTAAGTTCATGCTTAGACAGAAGAAAATTTTGTTTATAAGTGTCAACAAAAGATGATATATGGTGATTAAGGTATCAAATAAAAATAAGTTGATTTGGTATTCTTTAAATGAGACAACTATCTGTAAAGTCGTGTTATTAGTTTTTTCACATACCCGGTAATTGTTTGCAGTATTTGTACTGACAGGATGTTCAATGGTTATTTTTACATGTTTTTTTTTCATAATTTTGTTAAACAGAAGGCAGGGAACAATTTCTTTTAAATCTTAAACAACATTAAATTTAAAAACTGAAGTATAATTAAAACTATAGTTTTGGCTTCAGTTCATTTATTAATTAATGCACACTTATTTTGTAGGATATGACCAACAAAATAAAGGAGGTATTCCGAGGAATCCCAGATGAATTTATGACAAGTAACTTAGCCAGTAAAGCAAAGGTACATGTTTGTCTTCTAACTTTTTTGTATGAAAAACATGCTGATTTTTCCTGTTGAATTTAAAGTGAAACAATCTATCTTTCCTGAGAGATAACTGTTAAAGAACAGTTCTTCTAAAGTTGTCCCCCCCTAAAATAGTCTTACTTTTGTATCTTTATTTTGCATATTATATGTAACAAAAGATGTTTCTGCAATTGATTATTTTCTTTTTCTTTCATAATCTCCATTGATCAAAAAGCAGCAAGTGTGTTTGGTATTGGTCATATGAAAATCTCTTAATTTTAAAATGTTAAAGTTAAATGAAGGAATACAGTTAAAGCAGAAAGTGAAGGAAAATCAAGGAATGTTGACATATACTGGACTTTATGGAAACAAAAAGACGTAAAACAATTTATCTGGAGTTTTATTTTGTGCTCTGCAAAGCTGAATTGGAGTGGTGAACTTTGGGGTGATAATGGGTAGACAACTCTTTAGTCTTAATCCATAGCATATTCAGTTGTAATAAGAATATTGAAAGAAAGTATTGTTAACCCCTGCACAATTGTTTTATTATGAAGAGCTACCTTATTTGTCCCTCCCACTTTTCTTTGATACAGTCCTTGTAACCTGTTCACATAATTTATGCCTATAAATTTCGGACATGTTTGTATATCAGTCAGATCGATTAATTTGGGTAGTGTCACTTTTACCATTCTGGAGTAATGTCCCTTTATAGTATTATATGCATCATCTGTGACACATTCTCAAATTTTTAGATTGTGATGATTTGATTTTCAGGAGTTAGTTCCCATGGACACCCAACAACAGATACAGAATAGTAAAGAACATATGAGAATGTTATACAATGGTGTCACTAAGATGAAGGATATATCTGAGAAGTTGGTGATGAGGGCCACTGGTTATGCCTGTGATATGTTACAGTTTGGTCAGGAATTAAGGTAATACTTCATTTAAATTGAATTAGAAATTAGTAAATCTATAATTTTAAATTGCTTTCTTTTATTGTTTTATATCCTGTGAATAACATAGATTTCTAAATTCTTTATATTTTCTTTATATAAAATTAAGGAGATGTACGAAATGCCAACTTTATTTTCTATAAATCTGGAAAAGACTGTATAGAAAGGATATTTCTTGTAAAGCAGTAACCATAATCAATCATACATATATTTAAACAAGGGATAAATATGAGAACATGTTTCATTAACGTGGTTCGGGACTATTCGACTGCGCATAATTTCACGCATGAATTACAAAAGTATTTCTCGTAAATTCGATATATTTTTTTTTTTTTTTTAAATATTTTGATTGATTAGAAATGTAAATCATTGCAGTTATGTGATTGATAGAATATTTTCATTATTATTTGTATTTGTTAAATGGTCAAAATGACATTTCATCCCTTTTCACCATTTTCCCGCCACAATTTGGGTTTTAAGGCAAAATTTTTTTTTTCCTTATCGGTGACCTATGTTTTTTATTTGCTCATTCTTTGAAGCTATATTCCAGCTTTTTATATTCCAGTTTTGGACTAATTGTCATAGAACTTTTTTTTTTATATTTCGATAAAAATGTGTCAACACCTCTATTTTCCCTAGCTATCATTTCATTGAAAAATGGTCCCTTTTACATGCTTCTTTACAAGAAAATTTTTGAGCTTAAAAGGTCTGTGACCCCCAATTTTTTTTCGACCAATTTGATTCACTCTCTGTAAAGAATAAAATAACAAAAAATATGGCACTTCTGATAGAAACTTCGAATAGGCCCCAAACCACCTTAATTGCACTTGTTGTTTATGAATTCATTTGACTTTAATGTTTGTTTGTTTGATGGTGCATTGTTTTCATTTGGTAAATAGGATTATGCATGAAATAATAATGATCAATTTGCATCTTTTCACTCAGCTGCTGTCATATTTGATAAGGAAATTAATTATGATGAATTGTATACGTAGTGAGCATTGATATTTGTCACTTAATTCTCAGCTTCTTAGCTAAGAATGATATGATATTGTCCTAAGCCACAATTATTTCGTAGTGCATTTCTGTTAGATTAGATAAATGAAAATTAAAAAAATTCCACCTGCACTTTCTCAATGAAATTTTTACAGTATGTTGTACTACTTTTGGGACAAATTATATAAAAATTATAGAAAACTTCATAGGCTCTAACTCTAAATATGGACAATTTTATGTTTAGTCTTAAAATCTTTTGACAGCTTCCGAAGTGCTAATTTTCAACAGTTTTCAGCGGGACCAAATCACTACTTTCCTTTAAAATTCTGAACCCAAATTTTTTTAACAGTGTAATTTCACCCCCCTTCTTGCAATTTGAGGCATTAAAGATGGAGGAATAAATTTGGAAGAGGTATAAAAATTAATGGCAAGTAACCCAACTGTCAACACTAGGGACTATATTTGTGAACACCGAAAATCAAGGGATGACAATTGTGGTCTCGGACCTTATATTTTGCATTAAATTTTATGTTGAGTGAAAGGCATTTTTTCTTTCCCAAAGCAGTCTTTTTCTTGATTTTATAATTAATTGGATTTTTTTTATACTCACTAAGTATTGCATTTTTCATCATTGCCTAATAATGAATTGGGTAATACTTTATATGTACAGTTCCTAGTGCTATTGAAATTGTTTGAAAAACAGAATACCATAAAATTGAGAATGGAAATGGGGAATGTGCCAAAGAGACAACAACCCGACCATAGAAAAAAACAACAGCAGAAGGTCACCAACAGGTCTTCAATGTAGCGAGAAATTCCCGCACCCGGAGGCGTGCTTCAACTGGCCCCTAAACAAATATATACTAGTTCAGTGATAATGAACGCCATACTAATTTCCAAATAGTACACAAGAAACTAAAATTAAAATAATACAAGACTAACAAAGACCAGAGGCTCCTGACTTGGGACAGGCGCAAAAATGCGGCGGGGTTAAACATGTTTGTGAGATCTCAACCCTCCCCCTATACCTTTAGCCAATGTAGAAAAGTAAACGCATAACAATACGCACATTAAAATTCAGTTCAAGAGAAGTCCGAGTCTGATGTCAGAAGATGTAACCAAAGAAAATAAACAAAATGACAATAATACATAAATAACAACAGACTACTAGCAGTTAACTGACATGCCAGCTCCAGACTTCGATTAAACTGACTGAAAGATTATGATTTCATCATACTTTTCAACTCCTGTATACCTCTATTTCAGTTCCTTTAGCAATGATGCAACAAGTGTCTCTGCCTGGGCCACAGGTAGAAGTGAAACATGGCATCACCTCAAAAAAGGCTTTAAACATCTGTCTGTAGAGTATGCAGCCCTAGGGGACAAAGCTGCACAAGAGGTAAGTTTTAACAGAGATTGGCATCATAACCATAAAATCCAGTCAACTAGAAAATTACCAGTTATATATTTTTTTCAATTCGAGAAATAGTTTACTTTAATTAGTAGTTTTAATAATAAGTTTGTCATTGCAAATTTTTCAGTATAACATTAGCATCATAACATATAAATTGTAAGTGAAAAAGATCAAATTGAAATTTGAAAATTGTTTTTCTGAATGTTAGGTCTCCTAACCATTACCAAAATTGAACAGCATATTACTATGATTTAAAAAAGTTAATTGATAACAATAGCTTTGCACCTATATTTAATTTATATGTTTTTTTCCCCATTCAACAACAGGCAGGAGACACAGATAACGAAGTTGTAGAGAAATTATGTTTATTTCAAGATTTACTACTAGCTTATAAAGTGAGTTATTATCCTATACAATAAATAGATATAGGAAGATGTGGTATGAGTGATCACACAAACTTATATTCATAGATACTTGTATTCATATTTAGACTTATTTGTCAGCTTCTCAATGATTTATTTTCTTGATTTTCTGATTATAATTTTATTGCTGATTCTTATAAAATTTTGTGACGATTTATATTATTGTTATTTTTCTACTCATGAAAGTCACAAACATAAGCTGCTCACAAAAATAAGTTTGTTGATTCCTGAATAATTTCCTGAATAGGTGATCTATATTTAAAAAAAAAGTAATTTTGATAGATTCTTTATAGACTTTTGTTATTATATAAATAACACATAGCTGAGAGGGTGATAGTGCAGGTTGTTACCCTGAGAAAACATTGTAAAGTAAGGCAAAGCCAAGGTTGACAATGTCTTTAAAAATTGAAACAATCTGATCTCTCACCATCTCAGATATATGTGATACATTTTCGTATACTGAATTTTCTGTTATTACTGTCCATTAAATTTCAATTTCAAAGTAATAAACTATCACACCTTGTACATATCAATCACCTTATTCAATATAGTGCACATTTGATGAAGCTTCTCAGTGAAGGGTAATAAATATGCTGTGGATTCATTATTATTCATTTGATACCAATTTTCGTGGGTTTCGTGGTAACAGGTGAACCACAAATTCAAATATTCAACAAACAATGTATTTTCAGTAGGCTTTGTATACAGATATTGGCTAAACCACGAATATGCTAGTTTTCAGCAATCCACGAAAATTGATACCAACGAAAATAAATGAATCCACAGTACTGTGGATTCATTTATTTTCAAGGGTACCAATTTTCATGGTTTGCGGAATATTTTCAAATTTGTGGATATTTTGTTTCGTTGTTTTGACAAAGACTGCATACATTTCTTTAAAAACTGATAATTGGTTTGACATTTGAATTCATGGTTCCTCTTTATCCACTGAATCCATGAAAATAGGTATGGAACAAATAATAATGCATTCGCAGTAGTATTTGCCATGTGGATATAGTAAATTATCTCCCTTGTATACCAATCAAAATCTGACATTTTGACATGAAGTAATATAATAGAGAATAAACTTATTGGTAATTTTTTTTTATGTAAGTCAGAAATATACTTTAGCCTAATCTTTATTTCAGGATCTTAATGACAGACACGAAAAAGGAGTTTTGAATGACCACCAAAGAGCAATAGCAAAAATGGGAAGTTATAAAAAGAAAAGAATGTCAGCAACTGTTAACACAGCACCAGAGGTAGGTTAATAAACCTTATCATAGATACCAGGATTTAAATTTTGTACCTCAGATGGAGGTTTCATAGACACATCAATGATGCTCAAATCAAAAATTAAAAAAACCCAAATAAAATATGAAGTTAAAAAGCAGTTAGGTTAGTTGTCAATAAAAATTGGTGATATATCTACCTTATTCCAAAATAATTGTTCTGAAAATGCCAAAAAAAACAACAACATTTGCCTCTTGATGTAAAGTAGTTTCATCAATATTTCCAGTTTTATAACAATGAAAAAAATTATATATAAATAAGATTTTCAAAGAAAAATCAGTTAAAAAGAATTTCATTAAATACTTTTTTGATTAATGCAAATGTATAAGACATTTATGGCATGTTTTTAAAAGTAATTTAATATTGGATTTTGATCTCATTTCAGGCAGGGACAGTAGAGCAATTAGAACAGAAAATTTTAGAAGTAAGTGTACAAAAAGGGAAATTTCATTTCAACTTGAAAATGTATTTTTGTCAAGATTATCGTTCTATTTAGTAATTAATAGCTCTGCTAGGCTTGCAGTAGAATGCTTTCTGATGGTGTAGGAGCCATAAAATTTAATCCAAAGATGACTCAAAACTAGATATCTCCTCAAATGCACAAGATAAGTAAGAGCAAAACCTCATTTTACAAGCTTTTCTTATCAACTTTTAGGTAATTTAAATACTTAGATATATTCTAACACATAACCGTCATTAATGAAAATTTTGCTGCATTTTTCTTGCCAACTACAAATGAGAGCTGCATGTGGACAATCTTTACTTTCTGTAAGTTCATAAGTTATACGATTCTTGTGTACAGAATATCTAAATATACATTACCACATAATGGCCATGTATGAAATTAAAGTCACATGTTGTAGTATCCATTGTAGTGGGTCTCATTGGGGTCTAAGCATGACGTGGGAGTGCTGATTTTTTGTAAGCGTGACACATGAAAGTCAAGTTATTGTGCTGTGAAAAGGGGAAATGCAGTTTAGCGGGACACAGGAAATTACAAAAAAATGAAAATTACTTACGTACATAGTGTTAGCGGGATACAGGAATCTGACAAAACAGTAAGCGAGATCTGGGGTTCAGAACCCCACAATATATTTGTATTTCCAAATTCCTTTTAACCAAATACTTAATGAGGAAGTATCTATAATGTGAAAAAGGTCATAGTTTTATTTTTTAATATTGATCAGCTAAAAGTGTACTTATTACTGCAATGGAATAAATATGTTTTTTTAAGAAAAACTATATAAATTTAGTTTGAAATTAATTTATATAAAAATATTTATTTCAGCAAGAAAGTCAGATAGCCAATATGGAAAATAGAAATTACTTTAGTTTACATTGTTTGCAAATGGAAACACAACTAATTCATGCAAATTTAGAAATATTATATGATGTACTTGGTGAAATGGCTGTTATACAAGCGAAATCACACTCTGAGGTAAGATAGATAACTCTTGTAATATTTTAATGTACATGCACTATTTAACCCCTCAAAAATGTTCCCTATGATATGATCTTTCTAATTTTAATGCCAAATTAGAGGTTTTATCTCATTTTCACGGTCCACTGAACATGGAAAATGATTGGGCATCCGTGTAATAGGGACACATTCTTGTTTAAAATTGTTCAAAGCTTAGCTTTAAACCATGTTGTTGAATAACAGATTCTGTATTCACATGTGCACAATGATTTGACAATGCTCTATTCAACTTTCTGTTTTAAGTGACCTTTTACAATTCTGTTTCAGTCAATGTTGTAATGATACAAATCTTTAAAAAAAAATTAAGCCAGGAAATATATGCTAATTTAATAATTACAGAAAGTAGAATGGATGGTTGTCAGATTCTTGTAAGTAGACTGACCTTTAAAAACATGTTTTATTTTTACAATTCATAATTTTTTTTTATCAAGATAAATAAACAAATCCTCAGCTTTTCTTATTTGAAATTTATTTAAATTAATTTACCAATATTCTTTGTATACATTGTGTCAGTATATCAATAAATTGTAGATTGGAAAAGTATGGAGTGAAATAAAACCAATTGTAGACAATTTACACGGTAGAGATAATTCAAGGCCAAATTCACCAACAAGGACCTCACCAATTGGTTCACCAATGACAAGCAGCGGAGGAGGGTTACCCATGTGATTATATTCCAGGAGACATCTGTCATTGCAATAATATCTAGTCACCTTGTAAAGAACTGCTCCCTCAGCAAGACTTATGATATTACTTTGTCACTGCCACAATCAGCATATTAACATGGATAAGTGCTAGATTCTTTAAAAGAATCAAATATTAAATGTATTCTAAGAATGTTTAGAATGCAAATAACTAGACTTAACATGCTAATTTCATGTTACAATTGCCTTATAATCAGAAATGAATGGTTTGTCATTTACATGGCTTGATAATTTAAGGTTGGATAAGTAACACACGGTTATTATTTTTTTTACAATGCATTCTATACAACTTGTATTTTCAATTGTATGATTTAGAATTGAAAAGAAGTATACTTTTTGTACATTAACAAATGCTATTAAATGAAAAGTTACACCATTTTTGTAATTTTGTTTTAGTTTTATACCAATTTACAGAAGGCACTTGTCTCTGAAAAAAATAATTTCAGAGACAAGTGATTGTGCAATTCAGGGTTCATATGCAGTCAGAAATGTTTTTGTTGGGAGCATTTTTTATATATAGTGAGTTATGAAAGGGTGATCACTTTCAAATTACTAGAGTTTAATAATTATATTGGGAGGGTGGCACTACAATAATATATATTGAAACATATGGTCATGACATATATTTATTAATTAACACAGCTGAAAGTTTTTTTTAACTACTAGACAATCTTCCATCTATTTGTAATTTAATTTGCTGATGATGGTAGAACAGCTTCTATGTATTCTGTGTTCTGTACTAACAGAAAGTGACAGTAAACTGAAGTTTATCTGTAGTCATTATAATTATCCATCTACTGTAAATACTGAAATTATTGTGTGCATTTATAATGGCGTATTTGTCATTTCAGACTAAATGCAATTTTAATTTTTGCGATATTGAGAAAAATCCATTTTAATTTAAAAAAAAAAAATGGGAGTATACAAAATGTCCCTGTTGCATTTTTTTTTCACAAAATTAAAAACATTGCAATAATTTCTGAATTTACAGTACCTACCATTAATGAGTTTCAGCTTGTTGTCATGGTAACATCACGGCCGACTTCCTCAATAAAACTGTTAACATTACATCACTTTGATAATTTATCTGTAGTTTAAACATATTTTATTGTTGAAATTTACAAATGCATCACACAAAAGTTTTTCAACTTAGTAACTATATTGCGGCGATGTTCTATACTGTAAATTTAGAAATTATTGCGATGTTTTTTTTATCGCTAAAAATGCGACAGGGTTATAATCTCATTAATGTTAACTTGCATTTTGAAATTGTTATATGAATTAAACAAGATTTTTCTCAATATACCAAAAATTTAAATGTCACTTTAGTTTAGAATGACAAAATTGCAATAATAGATGCACGCAATAATTTCTGAATTTACAGTATTTTATTAAAAAAATTATGCTCTGTTATAAATACATGTTGGTTTCATGAGTGTGGTAATTTGTTAATCAGGTTATATTATATTAAGCATGAAAGTTATTTAAACTGAAGTTCCATTGTAAATGTTGCAGAAGGTGCAGAATTTTTATCTTAAGGTAGATCATAAGTAAATCTTTTTTGAGACAGAATTTTCTTATACTTAGCCAGAATGAAGATTTTAATATGCTCTTTTCAAAAATATAATAAAAAGTAGGGGTCACCGTGCTATTTTTCAAGCTATGAGTCGTTGAAAATTGCCTAAATTTGGTTAGATTGTTAATGGAAAAACACAATTGTGTGCATAAAAAATAATCTATGAGATAGAATTTTGAAATAAATTGTGAAAAGATAGGTTTTGTAATATGTTTTAAGAAAATAAAAAGAAAAAATGGTGTCACCGAACTTGTTTTCTTGCTACAAGTAAAAAGAAAAAAATTCCCTATCTGTCCAGTATAAATTTTTTACTAAAAGAGTTATCTTCCCTGAAATGGCTCATTTGAAAAAAATGATTCAAAAAGCAAAATAAAATGATATTTGTTTAATTATTTTGAATTATACAATAAATTGCCAAGTTTTCTTTATATTATTAAACAGTCTAACCATCAAATTGCAAATCTGTCTCCAAATTTGCAGATTTAGGCAAATAACTAGACCGGTTTTTTACTGTGATTGTTCAATCCAAGATGGCGGTATACCATGAATCTACCTTAATATATGTTGCTACAGGGTTGTACTTGTTACAAATTGTACATTAAAAACTTGTTACAAATTGTGCATTGAAAAATTGTTACAAATTGTACATTAAAAAAAATATAATTAAACGAGACCTGTGGTCAGATGTATGTACACACACAATAATTGTATATTTTTAGAATCAAAATTTATTATGAGAAGTATCATTGTTTTTTCTTGTTTATCATCTGTGCTAGCAAGGCTATAACTGATTTATAATAATTGCTTTGTTTATTGAAAACAAACATTTAAATTAATAGAGATGCCCTTAGAGAATATTTTAATTGTTTTTTTACTATTTTACTTAAATATAAAAAATAAGAAGATGTGGTATGATTATCAATCTGTCAACTTTCAACCAGAGTCTAATTGATGTAAAAGTAATAAGTTACCATACAGCCTTAAGAGATGACAAAAGCCCTATCTTTATAGCAAGCTATACCTAAAATGCCTCAGCATGAAAAGTGTAAAACAATTCAATTCAGAAAACGTACAGTCTGATTTATGGAAATAACAAGTAAACAAATGATATTGCAAAGGACATCCACTGAGTTGCGTGCTCCCAAGTTGGGACATACACAGACAGTATGTGACTGTGTAAACATGTTTGCCCAAACTGTTATTAGGCTATAAAAAATTGAAAACAACATGTTTAATAATTTCTTGCGTCCGTAGTACTTTTCTGGATTTACCTTCACCAAGAACGCTCAAGGCCAAACATTTGAAATCCGAAAAAATGTATAAGTACTGAAACCGTTGAAGAGCTATATGTCAAAAATACCTAAAATAAATAGCCAAATCCATCTAGAGCCAACTTTCCCTAGGGAGGTCAAACCTTAGTTTCTTAATAATTTAAAAATTTATAAACGGACAATTTTAGTAAAGTTTGTTAAATCATGTCAGTACCTAAATACTGACTACCGAGCTGATAATACCCTCAGGGACTAATAGTCCTCCAGCAGAGGTATCAACCCAGTGGTGTAAAAAATTGAAAACAACACGTTTAATACTTTCTTGCGTCCAAAGCGCTTTTCTGGATTTACCTTCATCTGGAACGCTATGATAACATAAACGGTACCAATTTTCCTGCACCAGATGCGCATTTCGACAATACATGTCTCTTCAGTGATGCTCGTGGCCTAAATATTTGAAAAACCAAAGCTTATATAAAAGATGAAGAGCTATAATCCAAAAGGTCCAAAAAGTGTAACCAAATCCATGAAAGGAATCAGAGCTTTGCATGAGGGAGATACATTCCTTAATTTATAATAATTTCTAACATTTTGTAAATTTTAATAACACAAAAAATCCGTATTTTCATGCCAGTACCGAAGTACTGGCTACTGGGCTGGAGATACCCTCGAGGACTTACAGTCCAACAGCAGAGGCATCGACCCAGTGGTAGTAATAACATAAACGGTACCAATTTTCCTGCACTGAAGTGTTCTTTGTACAACTTTAATCTGAACCCACCATGTTTCTGTAAATACAAAGATACATACAAATAGAACTAAAGCCTATAAAGACTAAACTACTAAACTAAATAGTTAACAATAGGATCCTTTCTCTTTCTTAGGGAGCTACTATTTGATTTTTTTTTGGGGGGGGGGGGGGGGGCTAGGATGAAATTTGAAAAAAATAGGCAGGACAGGAGTTCTGAGTAAAAAAAAAGGCAGGATGAGACACTTTGCAAAAAAAAAAAGGCAGGATGACAGTTTATGAAAAAAAGTGAGGACAAACTAATAAAAAAAAAGGCAGGACCAGATAGAGTGAAAAATAAAAAGGCAGGACAGAGATTACAACTAAAAAAAATTGCAGGACAAAATTTTTCATCCTAGCCCCCCCCTCCGCCCCCCCCCCATAAAAATCAAATGGTAGCTCCCTTAAGTAGATGTAAAGTTTATAAAATAAAAAAAAAGTTTTATAGATACTGCTTATCACATTATAACTAATCTCTCTTCCTGTTTTTTTTTAACTACTGTTCTCGAATATATAAATCACTAAATTGTAAGTGTCACATAATCAATGTAAAGCTTCTTCATGAAAACGGTATTAACAAGTCAAGTTTCAAAACAATATAAAAGGTTCTGTGCGCTTGCACCATGCTTGGTCCATACAATAGCTATCTGCTCATTTGTTTCAATCAAATGAACGGTTAGCTCTTCTTTTTGGATCATCTCCTTGATGCAACTTATTTCTAGTCTCAGTCTCTATTCAGATACATTATTCTTTGAATGAACAGCCCCAAAAAGGTCCTTGTTGTCAAAAACACATATCTAACTGAAGTACATTTATTGAAAACTAGTTCATTATACAAAGTAGCTAGTGATGTAGCACAATCAATACCATCGGCTAAAGCTAAAGCTTCGCTAGCTAGTGTACTTCTAACAACCCTTCTAATTGTCTTGGATTGCTATGTAACTGGATTGATTTTCCCATTTTCTCCCAGTACCATAATCACAAACTCTCCTTAACTTACCCCCATCAGGAAGATTACCAAAAGAAGCATTAGTATATTAAAAAAGTTCTACATGTTCTCCAAGTTCCTTGAAATGAAGAGAAACTGGATCGTTTGTAATTTTTCTTAAAAGCTTGTTCACTCTGTTTAAGTCTTCAATAGCACTTGTTTTTAACTTTGATGCTATCATAGCGATGTCAAAAGCAGTATCAGGACGAGTTTGTTTTGCAAGCCACAACAGTCGTCCAACTTTTGATCTAAGAACAGTTTGTTCAACTGGTGAAAGCTGAGAATCATTTGGCCCTTTCCTATCAATTTAGACTGTTTTAACACTTCAACATAATCTGTCTGACTCAGTATGATTTTATCATCCGCATGACTTCGACCCAGTCCTAAATATTTGAACGATTCTAAAGCTTCTTTTCCGACACTGAATTCCTTTGTTATTTTTGATATAACCTCAGTTTCAAACCAAAAAAAACATCAACAGGAACCGCAAATACACCATCAAGACCATTTGAATTATACCAGTAAAATACTGCTGGATCAACTTTAGATTCAGTACCTCCACATTTATTTAGGGTTTTCTTAACCTTTTCATACCATTTCAAAGAAGCATATTGAAGACCATACACACATTTCTCTAAAAGCCAGAGTTTTCCAATAGCATTAGCTTCTTTAGGTGGACGAAGATGAATTTTTCTTTGCATTTTCTCTCCTTACAGAAAGGCAGTTTTAATGTCTATGAATTGCTAGACAATTTTTAGTGCATTACGATTGAAAGAATTAGTATAAGAGATTGTTTGTCACATGTAGAAGAGTTATCTGTATTTCATCCAAACAATCTTCTTCAACCTTTTGCAAAGAGTCTTGCTTTCCTTTGTATTTTATTATCAGCTTCTTTTATAGTATATATCCATCTAGTGGATACACATGACTGACCATAGTTTTCAACTTCTTGATAAACATGATGTATCTTCCAATTTTCAAGTTCAGCTTTACGAGCATCATAAGTCAATCTCATTGAAGAATGCTTCTTCTGATTCTCCATCAACCACTGCATCCTGATCTGTGTCCGACTTTACAACTTGCAATTCATCAACTGTACTTAAGTCTATTGACAACTTGTTACTTCTAAGGTATTCAGGTTTCATATATTCTATATTGTACCAATTCTTTTATTTAACAATACTTAACCAGCTCTACTTAGAACAACTCCTTCTCGTGGAGTATCATCACCTAGCATTTTAAAGTTCTTTTTTTTGTTCCTTTTTTAAAAGTAATGCATTATTACACTTTAAATCAACACTTCTAATGTGTACTACAGATGTTGCTTGCTCATTACTCTGTTCTCTCACTGGAGTATCTTCATGATTATCATTATCAAGCTAAGAGTCACCTCCTAATCAACTTTCGTCATAAAATTCCCGCCCTTGATTCACAGGATTATCGCTGTCTAGTTGAGTCACCTGCCTAGTTCAGATTCATGTCCTTCTACTTCATCGTCACTTTCACCATGTTCATTGTCTAACTGATTGTTGACATGCGAGTCTTCCTCTTCATCACTATCATAATAAAGGACTTTATGTTCAACCTTATTCTGGTTAAAGTTTGGAGTTTTTATACATTCTTTCACTGTAACCCTCTTTTCCTGTTGTTTGTTTTTCTTATCTTTTTGTTCATCAACATCTCTTAAAATCCTTCATTCATGTACTCTTACATAATTTCCTCTACATCTTATAAACAAAACAGCATTGTTCTGTCCAATAACTGTACCAGGTCCTTTCCATTGATTGTCTCTAAGAAAGTATACTTTATCTCCATTTTTGAATTTCTCACCTAAAGGAAGAAACTGCTTCCGAAGGGCACGTCTAATTTTCTCTGAGGATTCTGATGCTACAAATGCTTTCCTTGCCTCGTGAAGACCAACTTAGTGTTTTCCCATTGTTTTACTCATGGTTTCTCCCTCAAGAGCTGGAGGTTTATTGATTATTGTTGATGTCAGGTAAGGATTTCTTCTGAACACATTTGATAAGGACTATACCCATACACATTTCCAAGACTATTTTTGGCATTCACAGCCCAGCTAATTGCAGTTTTACAAGATAGATTTGAGCTTTCTCTGATTTTGTTTACTGTTTCAGTTACAGTTGCGTTATGTCGTTCTACAATTCCATTTGACCAGGGACTGTATCCTGCTGTTGTCTTAACTGACATGTTTAGATTTTCAGCCATATCACGAAAAGTTTGAGAATTAAATTCCCCACCATTGTCAGTGTATACGAGTACTTTAACTTCAGGAGCACCATGTACACTAACCCATATCTGCATAAATTTATCCACTACTAACTGTGAGTCTTTTCTCCTGATAATGGCTGCTGCACTCAAACGGCTAAACAAGTCAATTATGTGCAAATAGTAGAAATTGTGACCAATTTCATGTAAATCCATAGCAACAATTTGGTTAAAGCATTTGCATGGGAAAATCCCGCTATTGCCTTTGGCTTCGGACGTTGGTACTTGAAACACACAATGCACTTTGAGCAAACATCATTCACTATTGCCTTTGTATCTGAGTAAACTGAGCCTGCACTGTTCAATAGAGATAACAACTTTTCATATGCGGCATGACCAAATTGTTTATGCAGTTTTAGAGAATCTAGAATCAACCTTTAGGATTTCCTCCTCACTCACTACATAATCGGTCTGTCCAGTTCTTTTGTCTTTGATGTTTATGCAATAATGACCATTTGAGACGAAATTAAGATCAATTTCTTTTCCGATCATTGTCACTTTATCATTATGGAGATCCAGAACTGTTTGTGCTATTTTCAAAGAATCTTTGCTCAATAATAGAGTTATTTCGCAGTCAACTACTTCTGTTTCTATGAAACATTTTAAAGACCCAATGGTAACAGGTAACTTCACAGACTAATAAGAAATTACTGTGTTACCATCAACAAAAATGACCCATAGCACTTATGCCCTACAACCTTACTAGTTTGTATGCAAAAGGTTAAAAGGATAGGTTGTAGCTCTTTTTACACCGAAGTCGACATAAACTATTGCCGGCTGGCCAAACTAAACGATTCTGCACGTGGGCCACTATACAAGAGGTAGAGGTGGGCATTGACTCTAAAATGGTCTATAGCACTTATTCCCTAGACCCGTAAGAGTTAGTCAGCAAAGGGAAAGGGGGGGGGGTACCTTGGTATATCACAAAGTCGAATTAAGCTATTGCCGGCTAGCCAAACTAAGAGATTCCCCATTTGGGCCATGATACCAGATGTAGAGGTAGTTATTGCCTTTACAATGGTCCATAGCACTTATGCCCGAGACCCGTACGAGTTTTTCTGCAAAGGGTTAAAAGATGGTAGAGGTAGCTCTATTTACAACGAAGTCGACAAACTATTGCCGGCAGGCCAAACTAAGAAATTCTCTATGTAGGCCATTATACCAGAGGTAGAAGTGGGCATTGACTCTAAAATAGCCCATAGCACTTATGCCCTTGACCCGTACGGGTTTCTTTGCAAAGGGTTAAAAGGGGAAGGTCGTAAGTCTGTTTACAACGAAGTCGACACAAACTATTGCCGGTTGGCCAAACGGAGAAATTCTCCACGTGGGCCATGATACAAGGGGTAGAGTTGGGCATGGACTCTAAAATGGCATATAGCTTTATGCCTTATACCCGTACGAGTTAGTCAGCTAAGGGAAAGGGGGTTGGGGTACCCTGGTATATCACCAAGTCGAATTAAGCTATTGCCGGCTGGTCAAATTAAGACATTCTCTACTTGGGCCATCATATCAGAGGTAGAGGTAGTTATTGTTTTTAAAGATGGCTCGTAGCACTTATACCCTATACCCGTACGAGTTTGTCTGTAAAGTGTTAAAAGGGGGAGATGGTAGCTCTGTTTACAACGAACTCGACATAAACTATTGCCGTCTGGTCAACTAAGAGATTCTCCACGTGGGCCATTATACTAGAGGTAGAGTTGGGCATTGCCTCTAGAATGGCCTTAAAGCACTTATGCCCTAGACCCGAACGAGTTAGTCAGCAAAGGGAAAGGGAGGTACCCTGGTATATCACAAAGTCGAATTAAGCTATTGCCGGCTGGTAAAACAAAGATAATCTCCACTTGGGCCATGATACCAGAGGTAAAGGTAGTTATTGCCTTTAAAATGGCCCTGACACTAATGTCATAGACCCGTACGAGTTGGTCTACAAAGGGTTAAAAGGGGCAGGTGATTACTCTGTTTACAACGAAGTCGACATAAACTATTGCCGGCTGGCCAAACGAAGAGATTCTGCACTTGGGCCATTTTACCAGAGGTAGAGTTGGGCATTGACTCTAAAATGGACTATAGCACTTATGCCATAGACCCATACGAGTTATTCAGCAAAGGGAAAGGGGGTTACCCTGGTATATCTCAAAGTTGAATTAAGCTATTGCCGGCTGGCCAAACTAAAAGATTCTCCACTTAGGCCATGATACCAGATGTAGAGGTAGTTATTTCCTTTAAAATGGCCCATAGCACTAATGCCTTAGACCCGTACGAGTTTGTCTGCAAAGGGTTAAAAAGGGGTAGAGGTAGCTCTGTTTACAACGAAGTCGACACAAACTATTGCCGGCAGGCTAAACTAAGAAATTCTCTACGTGGGCCATTATACTAGAGGTAGAATTTGGCATTAACTCTAAAATGGTCCAGAGCACTTATGCCTTAGACCTGTACAGGTTTCTCTGCGAAGGGTTAAAAGGGGGAGGTCGTAGGTCTGTTTACAACGAAGTCGACACAAAATATTGACGGCTGGCAAAACGAAGAGATTCTCCACGTGGGCCATTATACCAGAGGTAGTTGGGCATGGACTCTAAAAAGGCCTATAGCACGTATGCCCTAGACCATACCAAAAACGATTCTGATAGGTATAGTGCTTGATTACTTCTGTACTGGATGATGAGGAATGCAGCAAGTTTCACTTGTTTCATCTACCTTCTGTACAAATTCCCTTCGTTCCTGCTGTTGTATAATGTTTCCGTACTTCTTTAACATATCTGAGTTTTGAGTAAGATTTTTAAGGACGTTTTCTGTCCTTCTGTTCGTGACTGCTTAATTTGTAGGCAATTCATCATGATCCTGTTTCCAAGGTAATCTAGCGAAATATTTATTTTCTCGGAACTCAATTGATCTGTCCTGATAGACTTTAATATATGGATCGTCGTCTTCGTCTACCTCCCTACTATTTATTCCTTTTGAATCTAAATTAAAAAATCTCTCTAGATTGTATTCTTCAACTTTAAGGTTGCATTTCTGTAAATATTGACAATGCAATTTCCCATAGGAACTCCTTTTACGGCTAAAACTGTACCACTTTTACTATGAAGTTTTGAAAAAAATCTTATCCTAGAATTGAAAGTTCATATGCACCACAATTTTTTTCAAAGGTCAAAATATAGGGCTGTGCGGCATATTTTCAACATTTATATGCCCTGAACTTCTCAGAGTTTAAACTTACACTAATTTTCTTAACTACCCCTACCTCGAATGAAAGGTTACCACAGATTTCAATGTAAACAATATGCACGTGTTTATTTACTGGTAACATTCCCAAGTTCTGTCTCTGCGATATGGAACACAGAGAGCATAACTGGGAACCAGTATGTAAACAAAATGAATTTTCTATGAATATTCAATTACTCCCCAAAAGAGGCGTGTTTTGAGAAACAGCTGTATTTACAAAGTGCAACCTTAAGTGATATTAAAGGTTTCTCAACATCTTACAAACGTACGAAAATTGCCCCAACTTAACTTAACTTAATGCTTGCATTTCCTATCATGATTTTCTTGATAGAGGGTTACTGCTCACAAGGAAGCTATTAAACCAAGAGTTCCAAATGGTGAAGTTGAAATCATCCCTTCGTAAATTTTACGGACGCCATCACGAGTTGGTTGACCGTTATGGAATAACCGTTTCACAAATGATATCGGAGATGTTCCTTACGTCGTAACTACAATCCCCTTCCCTTTCATGAATGTGACCTACCGAATTAGACTATTTACCGGATTTGTAATCACATAAGCAACACGACGGGTGCCACATGTGGAGCAGGATCTGCTTACCCTTCCGGAGCACCTGAGATCACCCCTAGTTTTTGCTGGGGTTCGTGTTGTTTATTCTTTAGTTTTTATGTTGTGTCATGTGTACTATTGTTTTTCTGTTTGTCTTTTTCATTTTTAGCCATGGCGTTGTCAGTTTGTTTTAGATTTATGAGTTTGACTGTCCCTTTGGTATCTTTCGTCCCTCTTTTCTTTTTTTAACGTTACTTGCCGTAACGAGAAAAGAGGGGACATTAATTTGTTTAATTATATTGGACTATCGGCTGTGTTCGTCTTCCCTTTGAAATGTCTGTTATTTAAAAAACTTTTAGAACATTAAGCATGCTAGTCTTCGACGTGTTAGTTTTCTTACCGTATGTAGGTCCCGAAAGCATATATCCGATTTTGGATTTCACGGCGGTTGGACCGTTTCCACATACTATATGATCTTCTACAATGTCCCAGTAGTGGTATGCGCCTACCAGCTACGATATCTCGAATGAATCGTGCTGTGTCACCGTGTGCGCTAACTTTAAACCAAGCAAATAACCATTCTGTGTATCATTATTACGTACGTGATTCTGTAGAGGCATGCCGATCATCGGTACTATCAGTACTTTCGTTGCCATAACGTTTCCTGCATCGGTTTTCAGATAGATCGTTGTCTTTTCTAGGTGTCTCGCGTTTATCTCTTTACCTCATAAATGCCGATAAATGTTATATTTCTGTTCCGCTATCTGTTAATTTAATTGATTCGCTAAGTTCTGCGTTAAAAACGATCTTTGCGCTCCTTCGTCAAAAAGAATATTCGTATCGATAAAGTGGTGATTCGAGCCTATTTGTGCTACGGCAGTTTTCAAAAGTACATTTGATTGCGATTCTGTCGATTGAGAATACAAAATGGTAGCATCATGTTCCGTATTATGAATGTCATTCACGAGGTGAACGTTTGTCAAATTCGAAGATGGTGGATTTGACGGGTTGCTACTCTGATTATCTTTCGCGAGAAAATTCGTATGCGTTGAGTTACTACCCCCGTTTCTATGGCTAACCTCATTCCCTGGTTTTAGGTTGTTTGTTGGACGCGCATTACACAAGCTTGTATGGTGTTTCTTATTACAATATGTACATGTGTGTTTAGATTTACATTCGTTTAGTCTGTGTATACCAAGGCAGTTAAAGAATAACTTATCACGTTTTATTATGTTTATCCGGGATTCTGTGTCGGCTATTTTACTGCAATGGGTTGGTGCGTGTATTTCGTGACAGAAAACGCTAGATCTAGTCTCAATATTTTTGTACGATTTGGACTTTACCAATTTCGTGCGTCGACTCCATCTCTTGTCCTGCGTCCATTATAACGATCTCGTCTAATATGCTTTTACGGAGGTACTGTTATACCGAAGTTTTTGTTCTGTGTTCTCGCGAGAGATATTTTCTGACTTCCACGGGTAATTTGTTCATAATAATTGGAACACGTAGCGTGCCGTATATTTCCCGTGTCTGACGCAAAGTTTCTAATCCCCTGACGTAACTTTCAATTTTATCATAAAAACTTCGTAAGCTTGTTAGATAATTTCTAGTCGAAGGAATTTCTAATCCTAGTGCTTCGTGTTCTAGCTGAGCTTTCAAGTAGTTAAACTTTTGTATATTTATAAGTGACATGTTGAGATGTACGGCCAACTCATATGAGTCCCAGAAGGTTTGCCATTCTAAAATGGTGTATGAGAAAGTTGGAATCGTAAGTTTTGGTAGGCCGTGACTCTGATTACTAGCTAAAGAAAATGTACTTTATAGCGTGTTGAATGTGAGACTGGCTTGGGTAGACTGGTTTTCAAACGACTGTGCGCTGTGTGGGTTGGCTATGTTGTGCGTTGGAACAAACGGTATAGTTTTTGGATTTAATGTGTGAGTTGTAGTACTTTAGTATATGATTCAATATGACGGGATTGCAGGGTTTTGGACATTTTGTATGAACTTACGTACGAGTCGAATCTTCGTTACCATATTCACCGAAAATTCAGCTGAATCAATAATCTCATTTCCACATCTTACGGTTCCGTTAACTTTAGAATTTGTTCATTCAACTTATTAAACAATGTTTGTTTTTGCACAAGTTTTCCGAGTGTTGCAATGACTTCTACTTCATCGAAATTTGTATTCTCCTTTGCTTCATCTAATCTTCGGAATACCTTGAACTACACGTATTTTGCGATGCAAGTCCAAAGGCGTGTGTAGCGACTGCATATCTGAACAACGGACTCGAAACTACCTAAGTGATTGCGAAAAGCAGATTAGAAACCTAACATAACCGCAACTAGAACTTATGGCCGCAGTTATTGGAACTAGACTAGCGTCACATATAAGATCGACCTTTAAATGTAAAAACGTGGTTTTATGGTCGGATAGCTGTATAGTATTGCACTGGTTAAAAACATCGAAACCGTTTGAACGATTTATTGTGAATAGAGTGCGAGAAATAACAAAATCTACAAATCAACATGAATGCCCAAAAGAATGCAACCCAACCGATCTTTTAACACGAGGAATTGACGTCGATCAATACATCGATAGTGTCATTAAAAAAAAGACCGAATTAGTTAACGGTATTGACAAATACAGAAGAAAACGACGACGAGGAATTTCTAAACAATGAAGTTCATACTGATCACTATGGTATCAGTAACGTTATAGACAATTCATAATATGGAACTTTCAGGAAAGTGATTCGACTAGCTGCTTACGTTCAGCGGTTCATATCCAACTACCGATATACCGATATACCAAACATCTGAGATAAAAACACAAGGAAATATCCGAGCATTAGACAATTAGGACTCTTCATAGATGAAGATGGCTTTGTGAGATACAACGGAAGGATTCACAACGCAACGATTTCAGAGAATACCAAATTTCCGTATCTATTACCTGCAAATCATTCACTTACCAAAACTGATAGTGATAGACGCAAAAGAACGTTCACTTTTATTACTTCCAGTGGGTCGATGCCTCTGCTGGTGGACTATTAGTCCCCAAGGGTATCACCAGCTCAGTAGCCAGTACTTCGGTACTGGCATGAAAATACGGATTTTTTGTGTTATTAAAATTTGCTGTTACAAAATGATAGAAATTATTATAAATTAAGGAATGTATCTCCCTCATGCAAAGCTCTGATTCCTTTCACGGATTTGGCTATACTTTTTGGACCTTTTGGATTATAGCTCTTCATCTTTTATATAAGATTTGGATTTCAATTATTTTGGCCACGAGCATCACTAAAGAGACATGTATTGTCGAAATGCGCATCTGGTGCAAGAAAATTGGTACCGTTAATTTTATCACTTCATTTTGTACTAAATGCTTCGCTAACTTCTGTACTACAATAGTATTGGGTACCGACACTTAGACAATTTGTTAAGGAGTAATTGATCAAGTTTTCGCTGCTGTTATTCATTGTAATGTTATCTAAGTGTGACGTGTTGACATTAGAGCCCGAATAGATAGACATACATATCCGCTAGTCGCTTTTGTTATTGTTAGCTATATAGTTGCCAGATGTATCCACTTACCGATATTGTTGTCAAGTGACCGGGATGAATTTGAAGCTGAAATCGATACTAGCAGGACATAGAAGCGCTTTTTCAAGAATATTCCAGAAATTCGACGAAATTGGGGACAGCGAGACAGAACTTTCGAAACAGAAATTGTTGACTCTGATGAGTATTTATTCAATTTAGAAACAAAAATACGTCAAATAGCAAAATTTATCAAAGTACAAACATCAACACTAAACACAAATGCCAGAAATTCACAAAATCACTCAAAAGTACATGAATGCATTATTTTACATACCTTCACACAAGAATACCCTTCACAGCTTATGTAATTTTTTACAACAAAATTGAAACATATGTACGTGGTTTAGAATCCATTGGTCAAACAGAGAATACATATAGCCCATTATTGGTCCCTATCATATTGAAAAATTTACCGGGAGACGTACGCATAAATCTAACAAGACACCATGAATCAAATAGTTGGTAATTAAATAAACTACGACAAATACTATTTCACGAACTCAACATTATGGAGGAAGGCAATTCCACTGATCTTACGGAAACTCATACCGCTACAGCAGCATTTCACACCAATGAAAAGGTTCGTACAAAATAAATCAACAGACAAATGCCCCCGTTAACTGCACTAAGATAATTGGTCACACAGCAAATATTTCTATTGTAAAACGGGATCGTTTATATTTTAACTGTCTTTGATCTCCCAATGCAGCTGATTGCAAATCACACCAAAGTTAAAGGAAATGTAAATTATAGCATCATACTAGTTTGTGCAAAGACGAGGTTGAAAAAGATTAAAAAAAAGAGTAACACTTATGTAAATATTAGCACAATTCAGGAAACACAACATAACGCGAAGGCCACGGGCACAGTTTTTCACTCGCAGACACAGACCAATGTATTACTAAAAACTGAAGTAGATGAAACACATTATTTAACGAGGGTGCACAGAGTTCCTTCATCACAGAAAAATTAGCTACAGAGCTTGACTTGACCATTACTAGACAGGAGACCGTAAACTTGTCAGGATTTGGTGACATAAATGAGGGCAAAAAAGTCCGACATCTAAACACTGGTACCATTTGCCTACTTACAGACAACGGAAAATTACCCATCAACGTTTTGATTGTACCAGAAATAGCTGTACCAATGAAGACCTTTGTACATAATACAACCAATTTAAAGTATTTGTATGGCTTGAAATTAGTCCATCCGGTCTCAAATGAACCAATGGTTGAAGTTTCTCTATTGATTGGAGTCCATTATTACTGGTCGATTGTCGACGATAGAATAGTATGAGGAGCAGGACCTACTGCAGTCAAGTCGGAAATCATTAACCGTCTGTCCGGCCCAATCAATGGAATACCTGCAAATTCAGGTCACACACTTATGTCAATGATGAACATATTAGTAGGTCAAAAAGTTGAAGAGCATATATTGACACGCTGGTATAAAGAGTACTGACAACAAATCTGAAAACAGACAATTCCAAGATGTATATGAGGCAAATGGTAAAAGTAACCATATGGATACAGATATGTTGCTCAGTTACCTTTTAAGGAGGAACACCATACCTTACCAGACAACAGAATTTTTGCACAACGGAGAACAGAAAATGTCATTAAGCGTCTTAGTCGTGAACTTACACTTTTACAGAAAGACGGAAAAATTATAAATGAACAAGAAAACGTGGATTTATCGAGAGAGTTGATGATCGATCAACCAACACAAAGGTTCACTCCCTACCTGACTATCGATTCCGTATACAGTCGTCAACCATCAGAATTGTATTTGACTGCAGCTGCAAACCTTCACCTGTTAGTCCAAGTTTAAATGATTGTTTGATGGATCTTTCGCCAAACTTTAATGATTTAACCTGCATTTTCTCCGATTTATAATGAACTAATATGCCGTGTCGACGGATATAGAAAAAAACCTTTCTTTATATTGGTCTTGATGAAGAGGATCGTAATGTTACCAGTTTTATTTGTCTTAGTAACCCGGATGACCCAAAAAGTCAACGTTTATCCTAAATGCTGTTATACGTTTTTTCTGAAAATTCCACTGACTGGACAACAATGTTAATGAAAGACGTATATGTTGACAATATTTTTTGGAGCTTTAATCAACTTCTTTCATATATCACGTTTAGTATTTGTAAAAGCAGGTTTTAACTTACGTTCATGGGCTTCAAACTGCAAAGAACTATAAGACCGTGCCTTATCCGAAAATGTTCTAGACGAAGATTAACTTGTCAAGATACTTGGTTTGCGATGGGACACAGAAAATGACACACTCACATTTGCACGCAGAGACCCACTTTCAGTAGATGATAGCATTACAACAAAACGCGATATACTCCGTCAGTCATCACAAGTATACGATCCGTTCGGAATAATCAGTCCTATCCTCGTTAGCAGTAAAATGTTGATGCAACATAAATGGGAGTTAAAAGTAGATTGGAACGAACCGTTATCGTCGGACGTCGTTTTACAGTGGAGACAGATACAAAATGACACTTACAATTGTACCAAACTTGAGTTTCCCGCTGTTACCTTGACCACCTTAAACACGAATAACTTGCAGATCCACATTTTTACCGATGCAAGCATAAAGGCCTACGGATCATGTCAATGTATCGTAGACGTATATGCAAATCAAAGCACGCTAGTAATGGCAAAGAACAAAGAACAGTGAAGAAAATGACAATTTCGAAACTTGACTTAATGGCGTATGTTATAGGAGCTAGACTGTTAAATCATTTTATGCAACATATTAAT
The DNA here is from genome assembly GCF_963676685.1 of Mytilus edulis. Lineage (NCBI taxonomy): Eukaryota > Metazoa > Mollusca > Bivalvia > Mytilida > Mytilidae > Mytilus > Mytilus edulis. The sequence continues at coordinate 67,299,633 of NC_092352.1, read as the reverse complement.
ATTGACCAAGCGATACTTTTGGACTGATAGTCAGATACTACTAAGCTGACTTAAGACTGACAAACACGCTTTAGCAGCGTATTGACCCAGCGATTGTAAAAAAAACTGTTAAGATTCAAGGTTTGCATGTATTTGCGTTTCGCTAGACGCGCGTTTTATCTAAATATGACGACTCACTATCAAAATTTTTAATTCAAGAGTAATGCTGCGTCATTATTTACTGATAGATTTACAAATTCAGTGAAACTTAACTTCATTTTTGTATTTTGTTGTTTTGCAGTGTATCAATGTAATATGTGTTAATAGTATTAACTATGTAAAAAAATACACGACTTATAATTTACAAATATGTAACACAAATCTTACCTGTGAGGTCGACGCTGATGCCTTCGATCAAAGATATATATAGAAATTTTAGGTTTTATTATCACCATCAAAAATAAATATTTCATACCAAAGATGTTTCTATTAAAAGTGTTATAAAAGGAGTCTAATTAATACATGTATAAAACTTATAAAAGGGTAAAGTGTTCGACAGGAAGTATGAAAAGGACAGAGTGAATAGGGAATAGTCTGTGTATTTTGATTTATAGTGCATTGAATCGTTATATGAGAAATCTTATCCGTATCTTAACGTTTATTTCATGATTGGTCGATTTATAATTTTGTTTATCACATATTTGTTATGAATACCTTAGGTTTTGCATATGCAATAACCTCAAAATTGCCCGGGGCAAAAAAGAGATATTGATATTGTGCCCTGTTCCTAATGACGTGACGTCATTGCATCCTTAACGACACGTTTGTGATAAATTGCTTAAGATTTTACCTTTTATGTATCATTAAATTGTTATAATTGACCTTTTTTTCTCGTTTCTGCAGCACTTAAACATGTGATAAAAAGATTATAACATGTCTTTTCCATATTGGCTCGGGTATCATCCCTCGACCCATATCGGCCCTCGGCTAAAGCATCGAGGCCGTTTTGGAATATCGGGATGATACCAGGGCCAATATGGAAAAGGGCATGTTATATCTATACTTACTTTACTACTAGTATTATTTTTATGACTTGGATAGGTAACCATTAACTTCCTTGTACAGGAAAGTATATGATATACGCCGTTGAAATGGACGATAATACATTCAACTTTTTAAGACTGTATCTTGTATCCGCAATATTGTCAATAGCAGACAAATCACATGGTAAGCTTTTGATTTTTCTGTTTTCGCTTATAAATCGACTAGCAAATTACAATCACATATACCTTTATCTTTCCTGATAATTAAAGGTATTATCATCAACATTACACCTAATCAGTATATCGTGCATATTTGTATATCTATCATTTAAATATGAAATCCTGGAAACGACATGCGACAAAAAAGATGATCGGAAACAGGGTCACTAAAGCATGCATTAAAAAAAATAATTAAAAAATGAAAATATAGTGATAACAAAAACACTTGAAGAAAATACTTCAACTTTGGAAAACGCAAAAGCTATTGTGAACAGTATTAATATGTTATTTTTGGCTAGCAATTAGTTATGAAAATAAACAAATAATTGAAAACCATAAACATGTTAAGGAATTTATGCACTTTATCGATTACGAAGTGCATTTTACAAATTTTGGGTTGACACAATATATACAATGCATCTTTAAGAATCGCTTATGGTGTTAGTCCTTGAGAAACATTGGCGATTTATTATAAGAGTAATTTCAATTTCATGAATATTAGAGTCTGAAATGATTTAAATTTTATTAATAGTAAAAGTTTAATGATACTTCAGTTAATGTGATATTAAAATAACTTCCAACAAAAAGGGATGTTGAGATCCCTGATCCCGAATGATAAGGGGATTTGAACATCCCTGTTGGTAAGTAATTCTTTTAACGTCAATATTAACGTAATCATTTATATTTTTACTGACGCACAAATCGTCAAAACATAAAAAAAAGTACTTAAGGAAGCCCCTGAGTTAAACGAGTCTAAATATATTCAACTGAAATGAAACAGTACTTAGACTGATATAGACAAAAAAGAGTTAACTTAAATGCATTGAAAACGGACTGATTAAATTGCGGTACGTCGTTTAATTATTTATCCAGTATATTCTTTAAGCATTGCATAAAACTTTTTTTTTTACATAAATAAGGCAGTCAGTTTTCTCGTTTGAATTGTTTTACATTGTCTTATCGGGGCCTTTTATAGCTCACTATGCGGTATGGGCTTTGCTCATTGTTGAAGGCCGTACGGTGACCTATAGTTAATAATGTCTGTGTCATTTTGGTCTTTTGTGGATAGTTGTCTCATTGGCAATCATACCATATCTTTTTTTTTATATATAGGTTTATGAAAAATAGTGGTATAAAATTTATATTTCGTTTTAACATTTTCGAAATAATATTTTATAAATGAGAAAATCAAAACCCTAAACAAACCTCATTTACAACTGACAAATGAATGTTTTGCACATACAACGTCTTGTTATTAATATTTTATGTTTTTAATCTGTCTTGGAGGAAATGAAAACAGTAAGTAAACTCTTCCAACAAATGGTTTCTAAACAGCTTGTTTTGCAACTTCCAATCGAGTAGGCTTCACAATATTCAGGTAAATGTTCATTTTGGTTTTGATTCTATACAACGTTAAATGAAAATCCTAATAATTAGTATAAGTGCTGTCTGTCAGTCTAATTAATTAATTAATCGTGTTTGTGTGTGTGTGTGTTTTTTTTTATATAAAACTTTGCACGTAAACTCCAATGAATATAATTATATATATAAAAATGTGTATTTGTTAAGTGAAAATATAAAACAACACGTTTAATAATTTATTGCGTCCGAAGCGCTTTTCTGGATTTACCTTCATCAGGAACGCTCAAAGCCAAACATTTGAAATCCGAAGATGTATAAGTACCAAAAATCGTTGAAGAGCTATATGTTAAAAATACCTAAAATAAATAGCCAAATTCATCTAAAGCCAACTTTGCCTGAGGGAGTTGAAACCTTAGTTTCATAATAATTTCAAAATTTATAAACAGTGAAGATGGACGTCATACTAAACTCCAAAACATATACTAGTAAATGAACTAAAATTAAAAACTAAACATTCAAGACTAACAAAGGCCATAGGTTCCTGAACTGGGACAGTCACCGCAAAAATGCCACGGGATTGATATTTTTTTTAGAGATCTCACCCTTCCCCATACACCTCTAATTAATTAATGTAGAACACACTGAAATACACACAATAAAACTTAGTTCCAAAGAGGTCGGAATTCGATGACCGAAAAGATATCAAATTAACCAAGAAAAGATACAAAAATCAACAAAAGACTACTAGCAGTTACCCACATGCAAACTCCAGACTTCAATTAAACTTATTGAAATATTATGTCTTCATCATATGAAAATGAAGCACAATTCCCCCTCCCCCGTTAGTGGTTTAGTTTCACACCATCTTTGAATATATGAAAAGAACATAACCCGTATCGCGACAACAACTGGTTTTTCAACTTCTAGTACAAATATACCACTTGATTTCCATATCATAAAATCAATCATTAGTCTATTCAGATCAATTGAATAACGATGAGAAAAAAAACATTCAAAAACCGTTATTTTCATGCAATAAAGATAACAGTTGTTTACCGTTGATCGATAGTCATAAATCGGGTGTATATATGATTAACATGCTAACGAAACATGCGAAAGACATTTTTAAATAATCATTAACACCAAATCATCATGTTTTGAATAATGAGTAATCATTTAAATATGTTTGTTTTTGATTGGAAGGGTTATACTATGAAAGATTGCTATGTGAAAATTCCGAAACAGAACTCAACTGTACTGCTGGGAACTCAATAAACGATATAAACATTACATTCAATGACGAACAGAATACCTGCAGATTTAAAATAGAAAATATGATAGGTTTGGACTCAGCGTCTTACTCATCTTGTATTGGCAACAACTCGTGTATAATAACGGACAAAATGATCAATGTTTCACACTCGGATACAGTCAAAATGTGGAAACTATTAATTAAATACCACTGTGTTCGTGAGTATATATTTCAATTTAATCATAGCATTTGTTTGAACATCTAATGGGGCTACATGAATGTTGAAATTAAGACTCTTTAATTTCAAGATGTAGTACAACTTAAAAGATATCGTTAATGAACAGAATAAATTGACTGGGTGTGTTCATGCCATTTTATGCAAGTTTACGACGAAGTTAATCTCCAAAAAGCAAACATAAAATGCATGGGAAAAAGATTAAGTAAGTGTTAATTTTACCTTAAGGTGGGATGGGAGTATAGGCTAAAAATGAAGTATATATTGTGATATGTACAAAAATGTAAAAAAATAATATCATAATATAGCTCACTGGGCATTTTCTCAAACTACAGGTTTTGAAAAAATTACACATTTTGTATGGATTCTACAGGAAAAACATCATTATCTGATTAGAAGCTACACTAAATAATATAGTTGTAAAATAAAATACATGAAGATAGCTTTTAATAGCAAAATTTACCTATGTCTGTGAAAATATTAATATTTATGAGCTACAATCTTATATTTGTTTTCTCTATCAAATGAAAATTCTGACTAGTCATCTACATTCCTCATCAAATTTTTCAAATTTTATTGAAAATCTAGACCCAAGGTTCTCTTTATTTACAATCCAAGATTGCAAAAGACACATATTCCACCTTTAAGGGGCACTAGATTCGATATATATACAAAATTTAAAGTATGAGTTTTTTCCAATCCTATTGGAAATGAAATAGTGAAAAAATAATTTGCTTTACGACGCCAGTATGGTTCAATTTTGTCAAAATAAGGTAATACATATTGATAATGTAAGCGAATAATTTGACCTCTTTGAATCCGTATTCTTGTAACCTTCGTTGAAAACCCTAAGCTAGAAAATGATTAAGCATGATCATGAATTATGCATGTTCTGTTAACAAATAGACAAGAATGTTAACTTTAAAAGTGATACAAAGATTAATCATTTGATTGACTAATTCGATTCACAAAAACTGATTTTATACAGGTAAGAACTAAGATTAATATATATTTTAAAACTTTATTATGAAATTAAACAAACCTAGAAAAATATTATTGAAGAGTTTTCTATCTATTTCTAGCTATACTTATGTTTATATGACCGTTGACATTCTTTGGAGGTCAATTCGATAGTAAATACGAGTCAAATCGGTGAACATGAATTTGCTGACAGTCATTGCCCCATTAAAGAAATTCCAATGTAGCTTCATGGGTTAAAAGTTGCAAATAAAGTCAATTTGTAAATAATAGTAGAGAAAATTCAAAACATTTTACGAGAATTTTTATTTATACGAATAATTCTACGGGGTGAGGATCGCAAATATAAGAACTTGAATTCTGATGACTGAAACAAAGACAAGTATGCAGATTTGATTTCACACAATCGCAACAATTAAACTGGATTTTTTTCTTGAAAAATCGCAAAAATTAATGCACAAAATAATTTCAGATTTTGCAGAACTTTATCTTATTAATTGTCATCCTTGAAAGTGTAACAATTTAAACAATTAATGCACAAAATAATTTCAGAATTACAGAACTTTATCTTAATAATTGTCATTCTTGAAAGTGTAACAATTTAAACAATTAATGCACAAATTAATTTCAGATTTTGCAGAACTTTATCTTAATAATTGTCATTCTTGAAAGTGTAACAATTCAAACAATTAATGCACAAAATAATTTAAAATTTTACAGAACTTTATCTTAATAATTGTCATTCTTGAAAGTGTAACAATTCAAAAAATTGCATTAAGCAACTTAAACTCTATCAATTTTTTGGATTCCCAAAATTTCTTTTTTCCCCCCTTTCATAGATTAGGTAAATAAAGTAAGTTCATCAAGCCACAAATTAGAATGAAATTAGAAATTGAATCTGGCTTATGATCTGAAAAGTTACATACATGTATATTATTTCTTTATAGGTACAAATAGGCACGACAACAACAAACCAATACAAAGTGTTTGTCCTAACAATATGAGTTCAGTAGTATGTGGGGGTAAATTTAGACAAATAGAAATTCAGTCAGTTGAATTGATGCCGTATTTATCGTTTTGCGAAAAACCAACTTTGGATAACAGTTGCACAGAATTGATTTATCAGAAAGTAGAAACATCCTGTAATGGAAACAAGAAATGTAAACAACTTATTTGGAACCAATCGGTTTCTACATGGGATGATTATATTAGAATACCACAGGTTTTTAAAATATCATTCAGTTGCATAAAAGGTCAGTGTATATCAAATTATCACACATACTGCATGCCCATTAATAGCCGGCTGTCAATTAATACTATTTGTAATTAAGACGTCATCGGAAGCTGTTAAAAGTTTCTGTCAGTATGAAATGATGTTGCAAGTAAATTCGTATTTTATGCATTTTTAATGCATTTTTTATTTTTATGTATAATATTTTTTAACTTCTCTGTAACCTTTGTACTTGCAAGGTTTTATGAGAATAAACTATCTATCTTAACTATCTATCTACACGAAATAAGAAAAATTAGAACACAAAGGAAAACAAGTTTGAGCTTTCTATAAAGCTATTGACTGCTTCGCTCTTTCCTAATTTAAATAATATGCGTAAATGTGGTTGTTGAATTTGAATTGAAAATTTGGAATTTTAGATATTGATTGATATTAAATGGATTTACTTTTAGAGTGTGCGTTATACACCCATGCTTTTAAATGTTTTAGGTTATTAGTTGAAAATTAAAACACCAATAACTAGACACGACTTTTGCCGTGTGCCTCTCTGGAGGTGTACCTATATTGTCAGAAGTTATAAAATACAGATAATGCATTTTTGTAAAATATTGTATACATAAGAACATTGTTTAGCAGGCCAAAATCGTGCAAATTGCAGAGTAACAAAGCAACTAAACACGTATTAATAATTGATATTTCAAAATTGAATGTATCTGTGAAATATATACATAATAAATCAAACATGAATTAATGACGGTTGATCGGAACTGAAATACACATAGTTAATTTTTCGGCATTTGATGTCTTATCCTGGACGAGATCTCAGCTGCATCATAATGCAACTAACTATCATGTGAAAATTTATTAATTCATGATGGCGTAGATGTCGACTGAAACTAATAGCTCCGTTGGTTGTTATCTAACATCTAGACTATCAACATTATTATCTAGAACTAGATTCACAGAACTTTTATATTATAACTAGTATATAATCCAATACATCTCATAATTATGCTTACAATAATCAATAGAAGCATTAAATTAACATTTATTTTAAAATTTCTAATTACAAAGTCAAACCAATTTAAACAACAGTATTTGGTAAATGTAATGAATATACATTTAATAACTAAAAAAGGGATGATGATAAGTTTATTCATACCTTAAGAGTCATCACAATGTGCAACTAATTTTTCTTTCTTATACATGTTATACCAGTATATATTATCTTGTCATCATTTATGGGCAGGATTTATCTTTAAACTTTTTTACTTCTATCCTGCAGGATAAAAGACAACAATATTTACTTTGACGGTACAGATGTGGTGGAATGGCAAAGACACATTGAACAAAAACAGCTGTTCTCGTCCTTTTAGTTTTTAATGAGTACTTGGTTTTTAATACACTCGTAATTTTGAGTATTCTAACGCGTCTGGCGTACTAAATTATAATCCTGGTACCTTTGATAACTATTTTAAGTATTCTACCATAACAGAGAAGAAAAATAAAAAAAGAAATTCATTTTTTTATTTATAACTATCGACTTTTAATATTCCTTTCAGCAATTCCAACTGAACTCCCATTGCAGGATGAAAGTAATGTAGTAGGTATGCATTGACAAGGGTTTTTGTCAGGTGAATTTTATACGATAACAAATAATCAATTTTAGAAATAGATCTTTTGTGCACTTAATTATAAAAGACGTTATGTCCTATCCTATCCTGTTCTGTTCTGTTTTATTGTTTATTTAAATGCATTTGCACTGTAACCATTTAACAGCTAGTTAGACATGCCTCCTATTTTTCAAATGAATGTGTTTACTCTATTTGCTTTTAAATAACTTGAATGTTACAGTAGACCAATATAACAAGACCCTACCATTTGGAATTATAAATATTTATTTCATTTTATGTACAGCCCGTTACAGAGTAGTGATCGAATTCGCGTTTCTTTACCGTCAGAATAAGTTACGTTATCGACAAACTTATTTCAGAAGTTACATAATTTAATTTTCTTCATCGACGAAATATTTCTTGTCCAACGTGTAAGTTTTCATTGTTTAAGTCGAAGTTTTTTTAACACAGTAAAACATTTTTTATAATCAACCTCTGTCATTGGCATTTTCATTTTAACGGTAAAGGATCAAATACGGGATCTCCGAAATTTCTATCATTTGTTACGAGGAAATCATTATTCAATCGAACATATGTCTTTGTTCATGACACATATTATGAAATACAAAGGACTTGAAATGATCAAATACTTTCGAACTGACGGAAAAAAAAAAAAATAATCTAGAATGTGTGTTCTGTCATAAACAATGGCTTCGTGATGCGAATCGACGAGATCATGTTACATGTAACTGATCTTAAGCTAGGTTCACACTGCCGATCAGATCACTTCGATCAAGCCCGATCAAGACAAATTACGTGATCGGGAGACTGGTCTGACTCAATCGACAAAGATGTTTGGGATAGTCTACCCTACTCATCATCGATCTGACCATCTACCCGAGAGTTTTTGACATGTCAATAACAATCGAGTAAGGACCGAGAAGCAAGTCACTCGAGAAGAGATCGAGAATTCGTCGAGTAGCGGTCGAATTGATCTGGAAAGGATCGTGTATCGAAATACAACAAAATTTACGTTGTATTCCGACCAATCTCGATCTCTACACGATCCTTTCCCGATCAATCTCGATCTCTACGTACTCGACGAATTATCGATTTCTTTTCGAGTGACTTGCTTCTCGGTCCTTACCCGAGAGTTGTTGACATGTAGTCAGATCGATGATGAGTAGGGTAGACTTACCCGAACATCCTTGTCGATTGAGTCAGTTTCAAATCTCTTCTGTTTAAAATTGTCGAAACTTCCGTTTAAGATTTCTGTGGTAAACTATCTATTCTATAGTTAGGACCATTTTATAATAAATACCCTTTTGTACAATAATACTTTCTTTATAGAAGTATAGATCTGCTGGTTATAGATTTTTTTTTATAACTTTCATTATTGTGACGACGCGCTATGAAATTCAGATTAATTTATAAATGAAGTTGTATATAAATTTTTGGTCATAAACACAAATCTTTTAAACAGTTCGACGAGTGCGTCAATGTTACAGTAGTCTGTTTACTGTAAGTTACTAAGCTTGGCCCGATTCATCTGTCATTTATGGAAACTAATTCACCACTTTCTGAGACATTCATTTTTATTTCACCATCAGACATGGAGCTACATTTGTAACTAAAGGAAAACTTTACTGAAACTAAACTTTCTTATAATCAATTAAACGACTGCTTTTCTCAGATATGTGATTTTTCATGGTCAAACTTTTTCATTGTTAACGGACATTTTGAGATTTTTTATTGTTTTTTTTTTAAAGAAATCAACATTCAAAATTTAGAACTTCATGAACATGTACAGGAAGCTAAATTATTGCAGACCTATGAACTACTTAAAATTGTACTTCGATCTGTTGCGTCCTTAAAATGTTCTGACCGTCCTAAGATTTAATGTACGGAAATGTTTCGATAAATTAAATTCAAATCCGAATTGAATGTTTATGACACACAAAAAGAGAAACCAGAATCTCTAGATGACCAAACGTATGTACACGTTGGGGCGATTTAGAGCTTTTCAGAAGGAGTGAGATTCCACCCTTGTTGAAAACCTTGTGGAGACCTCTAGATTTTAAAATTCCCTCCGTTTTTCTCATGGATAGAGTGTGGTCTCTCTGTAAATTACCTCTTATCTTTTCATTTTCCTATTTACCGAAGGTTCCATGTGAAAATTTCCATTGGATCATATCTGTTAAACTAAATGTACAAAACAGGCTCAAGAAAAGGCAAAATTTCTTTTTTAAACCCGAACTAGAAATCTATTATTTTCTAATAGAGCACTTTACATTATCGTCAATGAATTCAGGCATGTAAAAAATTATATAATCATACACAAGAAAGAAACCCTGAACAGGCTCTTAGCAATAATTTTTACCTATTTAATATTAAGTAAATATTAACATGTACATGTATTTGATAAAATACAGATATAACAAATAAACTGCCCGGTGTCCGACGTAAGAGTACACTTTTTACTGCACGCGTAGTCGGGTGCGTTCACTACGAGGACACTTGTACTCAACTACTATGATTACAGAATTGTTCCATACAGTACTAGAAAAAAGTTTGGCATGTGAAACGGACGAAGACATTTTCTAACAGAAGTACAAATACCAGTCCTCCCTTTTGTATATACATATGAGAAAATATTTCAAATTTATTGATTGAATTAAAATCCATCACACATACGGTACACATTGTAGTCCGAAAAAATAAAGGACTTCATTCCTATCAAACACCTTTTTAATTGTTTACCAGTATATTTCTTTTAGTTTTGGGTAAAATTGTAAAGAAAATGATACTATCAAGACATCCTTCCATAAATCTTTTTTTTCTGTTCTGACTTTGAAGAAATGATTACTTTTCGCCCAATCGAAATGGTGCATGGACATATTTTGTTTCATATTATTAGAATTATTTTCAATATTATCGGTATCAAACTTGATTATCGACACATGAAAGTTTGTCAGCATTGTCAATCTTTTTAACGTTAAAGTACCAATAGTTCGGTCACTACTCAATTAAGTTTGTCGATAACGTAGCTAATTTTGACGGTAAAGAAACATCAATTCGATCACTTCTCTGTTACGGGCTGTAGGTGTTGCTGTCAGTGTTATGGTTGGACTTATTTTAATTGTTGGGGTCGTCGTAATGTATTTGTGGTTTGTTCGAAGGTAAATATCGTTCATACTCAAAAGTTGTAAGCATTTCAAACATACGCGAATTTAAATACGACAGACAGTCCTACGTTTAGTATAACATTGGCTATCTCGATAATTAATGTTGTTTTCATCTCAAAAATGAAATCAAGAAATTGATAAAGCTGTTCTGCAAAATTTGACCAAAATCACATTTGAGAAATGTCATTTGTAAACTATTCGACAGTTATCAAGGCAGTTACTTTCAGCATGTATTCTTTGGTCAATTGATTTGGTTTGCTAATTATTTGATCACTTTTAGGGCGAGAAGCAAATCAAACAGTTATGGATCATATTGAGTCGTACTGATATAACGGTTGAGAAATGTAAACTTTGACAATTTTCTGTTTTTAGTTTTTCAGGACTATATTATACAAAATAAGCTAGGTGAGAGAAGAAAATGTCATTTAAAATATCAAACTAATAAATAATTATAAAAAAAACGCGCGTCACGTGTTCATAAGACTCATTAATTGCGTTGTAATTAAAATAGTCGTGATACAAACATTTCATATGTTATTGCAGAAAAAGAAGATCAGATGACAAGCATAATATAGCTATCAACCGTAACGATAACAATGCTGATTATATTGGAAATCAAATTACAGCAATGCCTGCCAACTGCAATTCTGAAATGTCAAATTTTGAATTAAGAAATTATAATTATAAAGGAACTAATGCAGGCAAAACTGTCAAAGACCAGGAATCAAACTCCGAAACCAGAATTAACGGACAAATAATAAGACAATATTCCAATTTAGCGACCTTTTCTACAGCGCTTGAACCCTCTGACGCTGGGTGTCCTGTACAGCATTTAAATGCACATAACTACGAAATGGCTAAACCAATAAATGATTCTAAAGAATATGATAAGAATATAACAATAGCGGAAAAAGATTATTATGCATTTAATGAAGATCAGTATGACATTGCTGGAAAAATTGACATCTCTGATTATCAGCAAGGCATATATAGTAGAGCTGTAGATACTGTGTATGCCAGTGCTTCTCATAGTAAACAGAATGATATGGCCGATGAGACATACGACCATGCCTTTGGTCAGACAACAGAGGATGCTTATGATATAGCAGAACACTGAATATATGCAATGCATGCATTAAAATTAAATATGCGAAAAATATCTTTCAAATTACGAATCTTATCCGTCATCATACCATACACATTAACACGTATTTCAATCTTTTAAAACTGAGAAATGACTAATTCTAAGATCCACTATTCATGACCCACCTTCTTTTAAAATATATGAATATGTTCATAACTGGAGTGTGAAAATGACATATGAAAAAGTGTCACCGAAATGGTATATGTCAAATATTACATGTATAATGGATTTTGAAATTATTACGAAGTTATTGAAATACATCAAATAAATATAATCTACTGATAACGAATCTAAACCGTCGTAGATAAACTCATCATAGATACCAGGATAAAATTTTGTATTTACGACAGACGCGCGTTTCATCTACTAAAGATACTTCCATAGGTTTGTTTTATGAAAACATTTGATATAGCATGATATATCACTTCCAAACGTTAATTGACAGAATTTCAACAATATATAATGTTTTTATTATTACCCTGCATGCTTTGTGAATGTACAATATTTTCTTTATTCTTCAAAATCAAATCATTCTCCGAAAATGTTGTATCACTAACCTGTCAACATTGTAGTTGTTAGTTAAAACCCTATTCTGAACGTTGCCATTGGCTCTGAGCTTAATTTACGAAGACAGACCATTTAGAATTCGGTATTTTTCATTTTTGTTTTTTTACAAAGAAAAAGTTATTCAATGAGTATTGAAAATGGTGTTTAAAAACAACAATAAATAAATGAATATATGTTTTTTTAAGATTTAGTAGTAACTTAGTACCATAAGAAAGGGCTGAATAAACCATGCACAAGAAAAAGAAATCTTTTTGTAAAAGCATTTCTCGTTTGTCAAAAATAAAATAAAACAAACTGACCATACTTCGATTATAAACTCCCTAACGTCTGTAATAATGATTGTAAGAAGAACATTGTTATATTTCAGCAGTTGCTTTTTTTTTTTTTTTTTTTTACCTCTGAAATAATATCGAAATAACTTCGAAGACGTTCTGTGACATTTATAACTAATTGTTGGACTAACAGTCCCATACCCAGTCAATCTAATTCTTCCCAGGGAAATTCATTTTATCAAATATAACTTTATTAAGCAATACTGATGGGATCTGCTATGGTCCATGTGTTTATTGAAGTATCCAGAAAGACGAAAATATTGTATTCCTGCAGAAAAACGAATTATATCAGCAAAACTTGGGAAGGCAACCCATGATTGTTTTTTTGTTAAACACAAAGTAACAAGGTTATTCTTTAATATTATTCCAAAAAGTAATTTACAATGTGTCCATATTTCTTGCTTATATGATATTCGAGAAGGGTTACTTATTTATTACCCGTAACATATTTCTTATTTATATTGTATCAGCAGTATATATATACAAGAACACCAGCACAACTGTCGACGTTAAACATTATGTTTTCATTTTTCAACTGCCAAAAGTCTCAGAAATAACACACTTCAATGAAATAAAATAAAAGTTGTTACTATTTGATTATAATAAATAACATCTACATCTTTTGAAATCCTGCAAATTATTATATTGAACTTTATCTTATATAATCTCACTGTTTAACTGATCATGTCTGAGTGGTCCAGTCGTAAGAGTTATCCGAAAGACTTGCTATTTCTAAGTAAAGACTCATCAAAATTTTAGAACGCATGATCATTATGGGTAATACAGGACGGGTATAGGGTGGGTGTTTGTCTCATCAGTAGGACTTTAACATACGAATATGTAGTACACTAAACACCAAAAAATGCTGCAACGTTACGCCAAATACTGTCAAAGGAATTCTGGCTGTTGTAAAATATATTTTCAGAAAAGACCGTTCCATAAACATAGAAGAGGTTTGCTGTTGGTACTCTCGGATACAAACATTCACCAGCACTGGCATCGACCTAGTGATTGTAAACAAATATATAATTATCATCATAGCATTACTATTGACAGAAACTTGTTTATGATTAAAAGCTAGTATCTAGAAGGAAATTTTGTAAAACGTTTGTACATGTTTTTTTTTTTTTTTTTTTTTTTTTTTTTTTTTTTTTTTTTATATATTTCTACTTATAAATGGATTATTTTTCAGTTAACATTACATACATTCTGCAGTTAAAGTTTTTAAAACATTTATTAGATTCCTTACCTATACTGGATGTTTACCAAACTTGGACATAAGCTTCTTACAATTAAAAGGTAGTATCGAGAGGATTTTTTATTAATTTTTCCCCACATTTTTGTTGAACCTGCGATTTACAGCAAAAGTAGGCGAGACACTTGGTTTCGCGGAACCTTTACGATTTTGTTTTCATATTTACACCACTGAGGGTAAGGGCATACGATACAGTTACAGGGAAGGTAATGACGTTGCTAACGTAAATTGTTACTTTCGCGACGTCCACTATGACTTAACGGGAAAAGATTCAGTTTTCGACTGATTTTTATCATTCAAACTTATTTAACTTGAAAACGAGTCCATGGACCCTTCTGTATTAAAATGCCATTTGGTTTGATTACGTAAGAAGATTATGTGTGCCATTTTTCATGAAAACGTAAATAGTGCAATCTTTTTTAAATTTGATAAATATGAGTTATTTGAAAAACAAATTGCACAAGTTAAAAGACATTCATATAAAACAGAATTTACAAATAATTTAACAAAAAAACAGCTTGTGTTTATCTTTTAACATAAAAAAGTTATGTATTTCTGTCGAAAGGAAAAATACGTCCACAAATCTTTTTTTTTTACATATTTGATTTACTCATGCAAAAAAATAGCCTATATGCAAATTGTCAGCAAAATTTCAATATGGGATCAAAACTGTATCGTATGCCTTTAAGAGAAGGGTTGAACGCTTACGAACATATTTAACCCCGCAATATTATGTATGTACCTGTAACACACCAGCAGCCTCTTAATCAGTGTTTAACGTTAGAATTAATTTGATTGTGCACACTGGTGGTGAATACAACAAATAAATAGATAAAAATTAGTAAACAGGACACAAATGAAAACACTCATCTGTTATAAGACTAGAAAAAGGTGTCCACGATTTTTGATTCTATATACCATTATCATACGTCTTTGGAAAGATTGTATAAGCTTGTCTTATAATTTTGATTTTTAATTTAGAAATAAAAGTTTGAACGACTTTGAAAGAAAGATAAAAATAATTTTAGCTTCAGTTGACATGGTTTTCCGTAGCTACAATCTTATACAGTATAACGGACTTCCTTTAATGTTATTCACTCGACCCATTATTCATGATCATCGTGTAAAATAACATCTGTCTGCATTTTCAATTCCAATGGGTTCTATCTTCTCGCTTACAAAGTTGGAGGGGCTCTTGTAACTATACCCCGGACCGTCTTTCAGTTCTTAACTCCCTTGTTGACACTCTATATTCAATATCGTTCCAGGAATTTGACCATACTTGGTCCACACTTAGTCCTTATGAAAATCTGGAATCCTATTAATTTTCAAAGACCAAGGTCAAGGTAACATTTGGAATATATTTGATATCCTTGTTAACGCTATAGACTCTACATAGTTTTACTTAACTTGGCATATGCTTAACCTTTGTAAAAATCCAGAGCTCAATTCATTTTCAAGTTTATAGGTTACAGGTCAATTGTCCACCAAGTGTAACACGATATAAGAGACATGAATTAAGACGGTTAACGCTGAGGTAAAAAAGAAATGTAAAAAATATAAATAAAAGAAAGTGTGTGTGTCGACGCATTACGACGTTTAGTGACAGTCAGGGTCGTTTGGAACCTTATGGAGACAGCAAAGGAACGAACGCAAACCAACACTTGAAATGTTTTCGGGAGACATTAAGCAATGCAAATGCTACCCATTCAAAATACTATGCAATGTTATTAGGCAATAAAACAATAAAATCCCAAATTTGCATTTTAGAATATTTAAATCATGAATGACTCACTTAAACATGAATAATAGTTTTAAATTTATGTCATAGCCTGTTGATTTCTAATTTAGGAAAGGTAATCATTGACTTCCTTGTACAGGAAAAGGACAAACGACAGTAAGATGGCAGATACATTTAATTTTGTTCAACTTTCTCTAGCAATATTATTATTTTCTGACAAATCACAAGGTAAGGATCTAACTTTACTATTTTCCTGTTTGTATCATATAACTTATGTATAACTGTATAACATGTATACGATGCTCGAAGTTTAAACCTGCTAACACGGAGACACAGCAGCACAAATATTCAGGGTAACTGAAAACTATATATTAAATATCTTATGAATTGATTGGGAATAACAACAAAGAGCGGTTAACAGCTTTAAGAAAAATTATATTGCATAGGACCATAACTTCCGCAAAAAATGCTCAACCTTAACTATCTTCAACTTGATCTGTAACTGTTTGTCATAAATATGACTATAAGCTTAATACGCTTTTAATGGATTCAAACATTAAAGAAATTGTTTATTCTGAGGTCAACAATATCCACACCAATACTTAAACGAACTCAAATTCAACCAATTTCTTATGATTTAGCTATATACAGAACATTTTGACCCACCAAGAAAAAAATTAATGTTAATGTTACTTTCTAAATCAAAGTTTTATAACGTTCGAAAAATTATTCAAACGTAACGTTTCATGATACACATTATATCAAGTCGCTACAGGCAAATACCAGAAAATAATCGGTCTAGATCTTTAATAAAATGTGCAAATTTCGAGATAAGTAGGCAATTCATGTTTTCATTCAATATGGAAAATGACATGTTTTATCATATTAATTTTATTGTTGTGTTTTGTTTTACAAAGAAGGGAATATTTTTGATTGATTTATTTTTTTTGACCCATAAGGGGATGCAACTAGAATGTAGGGCAGATAATTCAGATAAAGTAACGTTTACAATAGAACGTGTTAGGAATGTAAATGTTTTATTATGTACCAAGAAAACGAGTCACGTAACCATCTTTTTCTTTTACTTATCTTAATGCATAATATCACAGCTATCTTCTCATATTTCTATATAGTAGTTTTTCATGTTTTCATTTGAAAATAAGTCCCGTGACCCATTCTTTGTATTATTTTTGGTTTTTAAAAGCATGATATAAACTACATTTTGGCAAATTGTTAAAATATTCTATGAAATATAATTTAGACACCCCTCCTCTACCTTAATAAATTGATATTAAAAAAATCAAAATCTATGATAGATTATAAGTTAGCATATAAAGTATTCACATAGAAGAAAAGGTCTCAGACTATATATCAGTTTTAATTAATAATCTGACTGAAAGCAAGAAAATAAAGTAAGAAACATTGGAGAAAATACCCTAGGAATAACATGAATAGTGCCATAACTATTAAAAATATAAGCATAAATCTCCAATAGGAGGATTTCTTTTGGGGGGATGCTCCATTTGTGTTACTGGTTGCAGAAATGTTAAAGGTTAAAGAGAGCAAATAGATATTGACACTCATAAGTCGAAGACAAACTAACTGACATCATCATGGCAAAACGAAAAAAAAGTCAAACAACAGTCTACAAATCACAAAATAGAAAACTGAAGACATAACACAGAAAACCAAGCAACAATCGAGGGTTATCTCATGTGCTGCAGACGGGTGAGCATATTAATTTAAGTGAATCCTAAAAATGTTAAGAAAAAAATCTAAATTGATGAACAAGTAACTAAATGTAATCAATTCAACTTGCTGGTAAAATTAAACGATCAAAGCTGTTGAAATTTTGTTTAAGAAATAATTAATTGCAACTATGGATTTGTTTTCAATTAGTTATGGGTTGGGCATTTTTATGATTATCTTTTTACAAACGATATTATCGAATATAAATGCACAAAAACAAACAACGGTTCACAAAACACAACATACAAAAAAACTAAAATTGAGCAACACGTACCAAACCCAAACCGGTTGATCTTATGTGAGTCGAGAGGTAAAGCAGAACATCTTTCAGATGTGGCGCACGTCGTAATATTCATGGTAATACAAAACCCAGTATTATATCTTATTCGGACACGATTGTGGTAACGCCAATTGGAACATATTCGTCGTCATCTGTAGCTATTCCATAACGATCGTCTGTGCAACTGTAAGATAAGAAGATTGTATATTCACTTATTCGAACTCTTGGTGTTAATAGCTTTTTTTTATTAGCATCAACCTCAACTAAGGACACCACTATAAAAAGTTCAGGTTCAATTGGGAGGGAGGAATATAATCCCTATCCAAACGCTTCTGGAATGGAGAATACTTGTGTAAAGTCTAGAAAAGATGTATGTTTTAATTTTAAGGCAAGCTGAAAGAGTTTGAAATTGTGTCATAATTTTTCGGGATTTTGGACAACATATTTAACAGAGAAATGTTACTGACAATATTTATGCCACCAGTTATATTATCATGGCCAGGCAGATTATATATATGAATGAGGAACTAAAACAGAAGCCATTAAAACTTTAAAACTTAACATCCATACGGATTGTTTTCTTATATCTATTTAATAGTTTGATAATGAAATGAAAGAATTACATTGTTTTGATTCTGCAATTCTACGATACATAAATAGTAGCGGTTTTGTATCTTTTGTTTTACATGATCGGTATCAAGGCATTCAAACATGTATTTTTCTATTTGATATTAAGGCTTAATCATAGAAAGCTTGTTATGTGAAAATTCTGATGTAGAACTCAACTGTCCTGTTGAAAACGTTATAGACGATATCAATATTGTAATTTAAGAAATCATAGATCGGAGAATAGATAATTGTTCATAACCCGTAAAACTAGACTTGCATTTTGTTATAAAACAACCATCAAAGATTATAGGCTAATAATACCAAATACTTTGGTACACCAAATAGGCGTATTGTCTAAGACGTTGAAGATCATAGAAAATATTTCTAAGGTAATTGCGTTGATACCCAAAGGTAGAAAAAACAATGTGTTTTGAATAATTCAACAATGTACTTACATGTATGCTAGGCTTTCAAGCCGAAGAGAAGTCCTGATAAAAGGATTGTCCTATGAAAGGGATGTATTTTAAAGACCTCCACATCCAAATGGAGGTTTTAACTCTGAAGGTTTAGAGCGATAAACAAACGACAACTACTGTATATCGAATTCCTGACGTAGGACAGGTGGAAACATTTGAAGCGGGATTAAACGTTTTAATGGTACCAGACCTTCTCCCTTTTTCTGAAACAATAGCATAACATCACAACATAGAAAAATACACGATAAAATATCAATTGGCAGGCTTAACTCAATAAAAAAAACGTAAATTAATACACTGTGAACGAATAAATTTGATCTGCGATATCTGAATGCAAATGCACAGTTAGTAAAATATAAGGGACAAACATTCAAGGCCAAAAAGCAAACAAACAAATCCAAACAAAGCCATGGCAAGACGCCACTGAGAAATATTTAACCCTTCAAAATAATCACTTTTGAAAAAAAAACCCGGTTTTAAAAATACAGGTAAATCTTGAAGTTTAAACAAATGTAGTAAGAAGAAGTGAAAATTAGAAGATATTCCAAATAATCAAAGCTGGTATATAGACAAGATTCATATTAGTATAAACTAACAAAAAAGCATTATAAACAGTATCAAAAGGTCGAATTAACAAGAAAATACGATTTGAGAGTACTCGCAGTTACTGACAGCTAGTTAAAAGCCAAAAACAATTAATAATAAAAAAATCATGCATCAGAGACTGAAAATCAACTAAAACTCATCCCAGGGATTTAGTATTTTAACGTCATGAACAGTCAGAGAAGACATGACTTGTGCAATGCCAAAAAAGAAATGTATCGGCAGGTAGTAGGATAGTGAGGAGCGACTTCTATAAAGATAAAAATTAACGTGTCAGTGTCTCTATAAATCCCGCCTAAAAAGAAGATACAATTTAGTTATGTTTTAATTTGCTAATCACAAAATCGATATTAGTGCCAATGTAAACTATATTCAGCGATCTAATTACAACATTGGCATGATAACCCTTACTTATAAGTTTGTTTAAAGGTTCGAAGAGTTTACACTGATCACATAATGATTTTTTCGCTTCAAGTACACTATTACCATAAAATTTAGGATGTGAAATACCATTTTTAATAAGTTTTCTACAGGTACAGCCAAATTTACTAAAAAAGGAAAATTAACAATAGGAAATTAAAAATCGTCTCTTTTGTCGTAAATTTTAGTATGAAGTTTCCTGTTTTAAAATAGAAAAGGACAACTGCTGCTGTTTATGTAAGATTTAGTTACAGTGACTTCTTTTGGGTAAATTTCGAAAGTATATCTAGAGAACTCTGGATTATTCAACGAAAAAATATCATCCAGATAACGATATGTATTTTTGAATGTATCAACCAAATATAACAATGATGGGTTTTTACTGAGTTTGGTCATAAACTGCGATTCATAACAATATAGAAATAAATCTGCTATTAAAGGGGCACAGATTTTTTGAAAGACCATTTTATCAAATACAAAAACTTTTTCTTTATAAGATTGTGTAGAAGTGTAGCGTACAGAGTAGAAAAATCATAACTGTCAACAGAATTATAAGGACCATCAAAAGCATGTATTTTATCTAAAACCTCTAAAGAATTTTTAACACTCCAAAAATAATTAATACCATCATTTTCATAAACTTTATTACAAAAGTTAATAACCAGTTCTTTGATAGTAGTAAGGGAGGTAGTTAGAAGCACTGATAGTAGTTATCAAAGGTACCAGGATTATAATTTAGTACGCCAGACGCGCGTTTCGGCTACATAAGACTCATCAGTGACGCTCATATCAAAATATTTATAAAGCCAAACAAGTACAAAGTTGAAGAGCATTGAGGAACCAAAATTCCCAAAAAGTTGTGCCAAATACGGCTAAGGTAATCTATGTCTGGGATAAGAAAATCCTTAGTTTTTCGAAAAATTCAAAGTTTTGTAAACAGGAAATTCATAAAAATGACCACATTATTGATACTCATGTCAACACCGAAGTGTTGACTACTGGACTGGTGCTACCCTCGGGGACGAAACGTCCACCAGCAGTGGCATCTACGCAGTGGTGTAAATAGTTATCAGATAGATTAGTAGTAGAACACTTACTCGAAGCGGAGATGAAGAAACGGAATTTAAATGTTTTTTGTGTAATTTCTCTTACCAGTAAAGGGTAGGGACTTTCAAATGTTCGGAAGATGTTTTAACCTGGGTAGTGGCAGTAGTATGCTAGTTAACGATTTGACTCTCTGTGGTGCGCACTGACCTGAATGTAGAGGAATTGATCATTTCGTTTTGAAGAACGTCCGTGTAGTGTATGCGTCACACCACCACTACATTATCGTCTGCCTTGTCTGCCGCTACGAACACAATCCGCTCTGCGAGTACCTGGAGTTTATTTTTTGTTCAAGAAATGAGAATATTATGGATCCTATTATTAATTACAGAATTGTTTTCTAAATGAGATATTCGAATATTAACAGTATTCATAATCATGATAATTGTATTTGTAACTGTCTAAATATTTTTTATTATATTTTTCACGTTTGCACCAATTTTTACAGTAGGCAGACAGAGCATGTCAACCTGTTTTGTGTAGTGAATAAGAGACAACAAATTCAAATATGTTGATTTGTTTAGTTGAAGGGCTATCCTGTGAGAGATTGGGGAGTGGGAATTCTCAAACGGAACTCAATTGTACAGTTGGGAACACCATAAACGATATCAACATTACAATTCATGAAGTGCATGATGCTTGCAGTACAACAGATGACGTTCTTACAGAAACCATAACAGACTTGGACTCAGCGTCTTATACATCTTGTATTGGCCACAACTCGTGTATATTAACAGACAAAACGATCAATGTTTCAAATTCAGGTTCGGAGAAAACGTGGAAACTAGTTATACAATATTATTGTGTTCGTAAGTAAATACATATATAAATGTACTTCAAATTCAATAATTAGCTTTAACCTCCAAAGCGACATCATCAATATTTTAAAACACTTAATCAAGATATAGTACAGCTGGTTAGATATATATTATTCGCAAACAAGTGTATTTCTGCAACATGTGCAAGGCATATCACTTGTGTAAACTTTAAGTCCAAGGCGAGGTTAATTCCCAAAAGCAATCATAAATTCATAAAAAGAGAAATCAAGTGTCAAATGAATAATTTCAACATTATTTAATTGATCAAATCCTGTATTCATATTTCCAGTCTATGTATAATACATTATAAACGGTTTTAAAACTATTTCTCTGTTTTCTAGTGCAGTTAACTATGATCTACTATCGCTATACGTATACTGGTAAACACAGGATATACGAAAAAAGTTTGAAAAAACATCGATAAGCAACATTTTAATCTGCTTACGGATAAACGATTGATCTTTAGAACAGAGTTTGGGCTGGTTTGAACGTTATCTAACTCTCCCTAGCGCGTCCAATAAAAATGATAGAGGATACAGGATAGAAGACACAAACAAATCCAAAGGGGAATAGAAGAATAAAACACGAAAAATACGATTTTTCTCAAACGATGTCACAAATTAAACATGTATACTATCATATTTCGGTAGTGCTTAATTTTTATGAATGAGTTTTAAGGAGATATGAAGGATACGTAATTAATTTAGACAGCATCAACCCAATTAAACAACATACAAAACAATTTACTTCTAAAATTCAACATACGGTCTTCTAAAATGACATGCCATTACTGTACTTTAAGTTTTTAATTCTCCCAAGTCTAGCTATGATATAAAGAAGAGTTATGAACACATGTAAAAAATAATATCTTAATAGAAAAAAATTAACATTACTTAAAAAATGAGCAGGATCAACAACAAACTTCTTATTGACCATTTTTGTTTACTATAAACATAATGCTATACTAGAGAAAGAGAAATAAAAGTGAATCATAAATTTCGAATACAAAAAAACTGTTGGCATTTTAAAAGAACGGTCTCTCACAAAATATCATGTCAGTTCAGTATGTTATGCTTTGAAGGATGCGTACGATAAGGACATTTTTGACACCCAACATTAAACGGTATACTGCTAAATAACGTCTTTTGTAAAATTGATTGATTTATACGCAAGGCTATTCTGAATGAATTTATCTACATTGCGGGAACAAGTTTCACTTCATCAGCTAAGAGACGGCTAGTGTTCTTTTTTTTTTTAGAAAAGCTATAACTATGTGATAAGGTTTTTTTTACCTGTTATTAAAATGCAAATATCGGAATAAAAAGATATCTTTAAAACTGTTTACAAAGTCTTCTAAATTATACGATTTACATTTATGGATATTTGTCGGCAGAAGTATGAATGATTAAGAAAAGAAAGCATATAAAAGTATAGATAAAATTTAATAATTAAAATACTTATCTCATTATTGACGAACTACATAAAACAACAGCAGAAATACCATTGGTTACATTTTAATTGAATAAACATCAATAACCTGACGGGTGTGGAATCCTTCCACACCAAAACCTCGAGCAGAAATAAATCTAAATAAATGTGTAAACCTGTCTGAAAAACTCAATTGACAAATATTTAAAAATAGCCAACAGGAATATGGTAAGATTTTACCTAAAAAAAATCTACAGTGTCCGGACGCACGAAAATTTGATGTGTTTCGTTCATTTCATGTCATTAGAATTGAAAGTAAGTTTTTGATGCCACAAAATGAATTTGATATGGGAAATTAAATCTGTTTTACATTCTGAAAGTTTACGTACATACATATTATTCTATTACAGATACAAGTAATAATCACCACTATCTAAAGAATCCAAAAAAAGTTTGTCCCTATAAAATGGAGTCAATAGCATGTGGAAATGCAATCAGAAAAATTGAAATTAAGTCAGTTGAAATGATGCCGTATTTATCAGTTTGCGAAAAACCAGTTTTGAATAACAGTTGCATAGAATTGATTCAACAGAAAGTAAATACGTCATGCAACGGAAAACAAAATTGTGAACCACAAATTTGGAACCAATCTGTTTTTACATGGGATGATTGTATCAGAATACCAAAGTTCTATAATATATCTTTCAGCTGTGTTAAAGGTCAGTTTAAATCAATTTAATAATTAACATTTACCTTAATTTCTTTCATCATAGATATACCTCAACACTCAATATCTGCCTAAAGTTCGTACTACTATTCTTTTATACAGATTTACAGTTTTGTAGTCATATTAATACTTACAGATTTTCAATCGATTTACTTTCCTTTACTATCTTCCCTGCCTAATAGAAAGATAAGATTCGGTATGTCAATGGGTTTCTATTTTGGAACCCTAATTACCGACTTTGTTTTGACTGTTATGAAGCAGCATTCATACAAAACTTTCTAGAAAAGTAAAAAAAAATCCTCTTGGAAACTTTCACTTCCAGATATAAAGATGATTTCCTGTCGCTCAATTAACCAAACTTCAGTGAATGCTTGTATGTTTTATATCCCATGCAGTGCTTGTATTTAATTTAATCGCCTGATAGATATCCAGATTCCAATAATGACCAAAACCAATACTGGATCTATTACCCGATGGACCGAGCGGAGCTGTTATATGCTCATACGTGGTGCCATTGGCTACTCAAAGGTCTAAGTTAACTATTACTTGAATTTAACTTACTAATTAGGTCCGTCTTGTGGCAGAAAACACGATAAACCGAGATAAAAGACCAACAAAGCAACCTATATGCAATATCCAGGAGATAAGAAATCCCCCCTAGCACCTCCAAGGTATGCCATAAGGGTATGTTATGGCTCGTACGTATGCTAAGGGTCCCTGCTGTCTGTCTGAATTCGTTCTTATTCTAAGCCATGCGGAATTAAGTAAAAAAATATTTTAATCGACCCCTATCTGCCTGTCGGATAGCAAGATACCAATATTGTCGAAAATCAACACCATAAACCGACCTTCAAGACCAGATAAAGAACCTATAGCCAATACCTAGGAGATAGGGAATCTTACCCAGCATCACCCAGGCATGTCATAGGGGTATAGTATGAAACAAACGTTCGCTGTGGGTCCCCGCTACCCACTCAAATCATTATTCATTCTTAATTATTGGAATGCAAACCAAAAAAAATTAATAATAATCGACCACTACCCGCCTGTCGGATAACCAGACACCAACATTGACCATGCGAACACTGGATATATTTAACCAATGGACTGAACATGCCTTATGTGTGTCCATACGCGGTGTCATCGCAAATTTAAGGACTCAGCTACATGTAACTATAACATGACGTTTCCTTACGAAGAAGGTCCGTCTTAGGGAAGAAAAAAACAATAAACCGACTTCAAATTCCTGAAAATCAACCTATAGGCTATAACCCATCAGGAGGGACATACCCAACACCTCAATAGGGATAAAGTATTGCTAACAACAAACGTTAAGTGTCCTTGCTACCTGCCTGAATCCTTATTTATTCTTAATTATGCAAACATTAGCCAAAAAGAATTCTAATCAACCCTACCGCTTGTCGGATAACAAGACGCCAATATTGTCCATATGCAAACTATTATCACAAAAAATGATGGAGTTTGTTGACACTTAAGTGCTTTCAAGTTGCGTTTTGCATTATGTTGCATAAATTGTTTTAAAGGTGTAATACCACCAAATCATGGTACGTCCCATGCAGCTGTATACGAAAATTTATCGATAATTTTTTCCCTTGAATTTGACAGTTGTAAGTAATCAATCCTACATTTTATTGCAGTAAAACATTTCTGTGTTATATACATATGTCTTGGGTATTTCAAGCACCATTATTTATTTATTTGGGGTTTCTATAGAATATAAAAATTACCCCATTATTTTTATTTATTGGCCTGAAAAGTTGACATTTTGAGGAAATGAGAGGTATAAATCTACCAAAAAAAAGACCTTATAAAGAAGAGAAAAAGGTCCATTAGTGGTATTTATCACCCTACAATCATCTTGTGTATCACATTTAACTGTTTGTAGGCAGATGAGATAAATATTTGATCATTTATTGGTCCATACTATATTATATCTTGATGCGGCTTTGTTTGGATTTGTCGAAGAAATTTTGCTCGAATCGCTGTAGATTTCGTTTTCATTATACTAGATTTTTCTCAAACTATTGAACTGATTATGACAAAACTTGACGGGAATGCTTGAAACAACCAGTATTACAAAGAAAAAAGTCACATTCAGTTTATTAAACAATAAGTATTTTTTAAACTATTCACAATGTTTGCGTAATGCATCTTTATAACAACAACACAAGTCCGTATTTAGAACATAAAATTATGATATCGATTTAAGTAAACTTGAACCAATAGTAAATCAAAATCAATTGCTTTGTGAAGCCAAAAAAAAAATAAAAAAATATATGAAGTATCATAACGAAACAAATAAAAAAATATGTGAGGTGTAAGGTTCTGAATGCAACATTAATCAGGATAATATTCTATAAAAAAACCGGATGTTCAATGCTTATAAATCCATTAAGATGATGAACATCGAGGTAAAAATAAAACAAAAGGAGGGAGCCCAAAAGGGTCGCCAGAGTAATTGTATCATATTTTGCATGCATCATCAACTATGCAAATCAACGCTCAGTCAAAATTTCACAATGGGGAAAAACACAGTTGTTTATTTTGCTAATAAGCTGACTGTTCAGGTACCTAAATATCAAAGATATATCGCTTGTCAGTTAAGACACAGACTCATCGTATTGGTCCCATTGCATTTGTCCAAGCGTGTCAATATCGACGACTCTAATTAATATCAGGTTACTCAGCACATTTGTCTTGATACATGCTGCAGCCAAATTGCCATTTAAGCGTACAAAAATAATCTACAAATCAGAAATTATTATGCAAGTATGCATTTTTGTATACAAAGTTGTAAACACGTCAATTGACAAAATAAGATAAACTATAAGGTCTAGATTTCATTGAACAAAATTTCTATTGACATTTCCATAACGGACAATTCTCATGTACAAGTAAAAACTTGTCAAATAGCTTGTCAAATAGCTTGTTACACATGTTACAATATTCCAAATAATAAACATACTGAAAGTAAAAGACAAAAGACTTAAAATTTTAAGCAAATTCAAAAATAACTAGTAAATCAGTTTTTTTTTAGCTCACCGGTTCTGAAAGGCCATTTTCTCATCACTTGGCGTCCGCCGTCCGTTGGCAGTAATCGTCCGTCGTTTAATTTTACAAAAATAGTCTCCTCTGAAACTCCATTACTTCATTTGACCAATTTTTGGCAAGAATTGGGGTATCCTGTTATTAAAATGTGTCCGACAACCCGGCCTGCAAACCAACATGGCCGCTATGGCAAAAAGTAGAACATAGGGGTAAAATGTAGTTTTTGAATTATATCTCTGAAACTATAGCATCTATAGACTCTATTACAATACAAATAACATTATTTGAGAAATGAACTTACGATACTTTAATTCAACTTTCAGCAATTTCTCCGGATGTTTCGTTATCAGAGGAAACAAATGTAGTAAGTAAGTATAACTCTGCCATGATCATTAAACAGATTTTGTCAGATGAATAAAACAAACAAACATTTCTTTTAAAGAGAAAATAACATTTGTGTATTAATTTTCTTTTATACATTCAACTATTTCTTAGCATATCTTTGACGATGCGGATTGGTTTTGTGATTTAAACATGTTAACGGTGAAATTATTACTAGAATTATTATCAATAGATACCATCATTATGGATAACATAGAATGAAGCTAACATTCAATGAACGCGCGTCTGGCGTATCGTATATAAAAAATTTCGTCCTGGTATTTATGATGAGTTTATTTATTAACTTGATTTCAATTTTATTCAGGTGTAGCAGTAGGTGTTACAGTTGGACTTATTACAATTGTCGGCGTCATTGTGGTGTATATACTGTTTGTTAGAAGGTAACGTCATTTGTAAAAGATAATTTTGTAAATCCCTTACCATTATAAGCATTAACGACTATTCTATTATCTTCACATAACATTATAGCTGAGGAAGGGATAGAGAAAGAGTAAGTATTGCCATGCCTTAGATTTGACTAAAGTCATTTTCTTGCAGTACTTCCCAATTTGTTATCCTATTTTTAACCTAGTGAATCATCCATTGTATTTTATTGATAGAGTACTTGAATCATTTGTTTTGTTTTACTGTAGAAAAGTGTCAGATGACGAACAAAACACAACTAATAAACGAGATGAAAACAAATATAGCATTGGAAATAAAAACACTGCAATTCCTTCGGACTCCAACTATGAGATATTGACAACAGATCAAGAATCAAGAAGCTATGACGAATTAAAGCAAGATTTTAGGAAACAACCCAGTCGAGATCAACCAGACATAAACAACAAAGAAATGGAAAATGAATACATTATTCCTTGTCCAGTAACCCAACAAAATAAATCTAAAAAGGAAAATGAGGACCAAACAGTCAATCACGTAGAATCAAACATTGGAATTGGAATCAGAGAACATACACAGAGTTCATTATCAAATTCTGCTAATTATTTTACAGTTCTTTAGCAAAACGGAACGGACCGTCCTGTACAGCATCATAATTCGCTGCATACGGAATGGCAAACCATCATAATGAAAATGAAATGGATAATTTAGAAAATGAATCCGAAATAAAAATGTTGCATTCAATAAAGACCAATTAGATGTTTTGTGGAAAATCTGCCCTGATAAACAGCAGGACATCAATTTCAATAGACCTTTATATTGTTTGGATTGCAGACCTTCCCAAAGTAACGTGTGACTTGGGTGGTATGTTGTGTCATTGACACTCATATTACACCATAATTCTATGTCATTGATCAGACATACGAAAATGTATATTTTATATCTTTCGACGTAAACATGTGCTTATAACATAGAATAACCATATTTGTTACAGCTTGCCTTTACGTTCTGATATACAGATTGTGTTCTCTCAATAAAAAAAAACCCGTATTCAATGACTACGTTGAACTGTTTTAATCAATCGAAATTTATATAAATGGTACTAAGTTTGTTCTTAAATCGGCTTCGTAACTTTAGTTACATCCAGAAATTTATTATTTTTTCAAAATTTGAGCAGAGACGGTATGCGGTATACTTATCGACTAAATTGTACCTTAGTTGCTTGCACATTAATTATGCTTTCCTTGTTTAAGTGTTGCTGCTAACAATGAGGCTAATAAACCGAAAGCTCCGAATGAAAACATTATATTAAGTCTTAGAGGGATTGCTTTTTATTTTTTATTTTTCTGTAACATATAACTTTGGATATGTTTCGTAGGATGCTGTTTGTCATTTCGTTTCAGCCATGGTTGTGTCTGCTTTTCGTCGACTTATGATTTATCATTTCTGATTGCGATGTATTTTTACAATTGTCGAAGCCGCAATCCGTTATGTTGTCTCACTTTGACTACGAATGCTGTTTATCATTCGAGCGTCACTGATGAGTCTTATGTAGACGAAACGCGCGTCTGGCGTATAAAATTATAATCCTGGTACTTTTGATAACTATCACACATATGTACCACGGGTGCCTCTTAATGGCACAATATATACGTTTTCGTCCGCAGGACATGATAATACCAGGTTGTTTTTGGTTTTTGTTTACCTCAATTTTTATTTTCTTGTATTGTATTGTAAACTGCAACGACTCCTCGTGGTTTTTATTTTTGCGATTTCCAAAATCAGGTATGATTGTTAAGTGGTAGGCAAAATATGAAGGATATTGAATGATTTCTCTGACATTGTTAAACTTAAAGTCATAATCGGAAGTTTTAATGATAGATTACGAAAGTATTTCTCCACTTTAGTACCTTCAGAATTCGCAAAGTGAGGCAAAAGATTACAAAGGACCATTCGTACTAAAACGTTACAATTAACTGTCAACGCAACAGAAAAAAGAAAAAAAGAAAAAAAAATTATAGACCAAAAAGCCACACAACAGTTCACCAAAATACACAATATTTGAAAAAAAAGTAAAATCACAAAAATACTGAACTCAGAGGAAAATCAATTTGAAAAGTCCATAATCACATGGCAAAATCAAAAAACAAAACGCATCAAAAACGAATGGACAAGAACTGTCATATTCCTGACTTGGTACAGGCATTTTCAAATGTAGAAAATGGTGGATTAAAAGAAATTAAAGACTGGACAACATGAACCCACCTCGAACAGGGATGGCTTCAGTAAGAGATCTAGTAGGGTAAGTCTGCATGTAGCACATTTCGTGTTACTCATGTAAATATACAATTCGTAATAAGTCCGATAAGGTAGGTCAAATTCGGAAAAAGAGGACATGATTATTTGTTACGACAATTGGAACATTTTCGTTGTCATTGGTGAACCTGATGTTCTAGATAGGCAAATCAACGCATAATGACGACCATGTTCAAATATCGCAAATATTTTACAGATTCAGGAAAACAAATTCAGGCAACACACAAATACTGTGGGAATCGCATGAACTCTTAACAAAACCAGGCAATGAGCATCAACAGAGTGAGTATACCCTGTTGTGTATGCATCGCTTGCCATTTGAGTGCATCAGCATTTGTATTTGATCCGTGATCATGCATTCGGTTAAAAATAAACATGAACAAATTAATATCTGAAAATAATTAAAAATATAACTCAGTCGGTTGCATATGATAACCATGATAACAATGATTACACATATATCCTGCATTCATTAACATGTCTAAACCACTATTAGCATCGACCCGGTGTTTGTAAAAACTAATCCAGATACAATGTTTATAATACGTTGCGTTAAGCAGGAGTTTCGTCTATTTGAATTCAAGACTAAAGCTGTGTTTTTTTAAAATATATCTATCAACTGAATTATAACTGTTGGTTGACAAAAACACAATTTAGTATCAAAGTTATCATGTAATGATTATTTACTGGAAGTGTATATGTCGTGTACATGTTACTATTTTGTACAAGTAATTACCTGTACAAAAACTTTGTTATAGTAATTACCTGTACGATGCCATCATACAAGTAATTACTTGTACAAATTTTTTGTACACGTAATAACCTGTACCAAAATCATAAAATGTACACGACATATATACACCAAATACCTGTTGTTGTATTTCAATGCATTTTGTTTATGTGTTTAGTTTCCAAGATTACTTCGGTGTTGACTTGTACACTATTTACAATGTAACATAATGCACAAAAACATTACCAGAATCAAGTTAAAACTGTGGTGTAAATGTTAGAGTGTCGGAATTATGTCACTGGTAATAAATTCCGGGTTTATTGTCGCTATCGATCATGTACTATATATCTTACCAAAGATATGTGTATTTCAAGTTGTTGCAAAGTTTAAAAAACGTAGAACGTACTACATGTCCTACATAGTTTAATTTCCCCCAGAAGAAGTATGAACAGGAAAATGTGGATATGTGAAAATCGAAGCATTGAATGATTAAAGGACATTTCATCTCTATACGAGAGATCAAATCCGCATCTAAACGTTTATTTCATAATTGGTTGATTTATAATTTGTTTACTTTACTACTAGCATTATTTTTATGACCTAAATAGGTAAATCGTAACTTCCTTGTAAAGGAAAGTGAACATTGTTATACGCCGTCGAAATGGACGATAATACATTCAACTTTTTAAGACTGTATCTTGCAATATTGTCATTTGCAGACAAATCACATGGTAAGCTTTTGATTTTTCTATTTTCGCTTATAAATCGACTAGAAAATTACATTCACATATACCGTGTATATTTCCATATAAAGTTACTGTAATCACACCACATCATCATTTAATAAATAGTTTACAGTCAACAACTATTTTATTAAAAAGTCATTAAAAATACACTCTTATAAACGACATTCGACAAAACAGTTGATAGCAAACAAGGTGACTAAAGTATGCAAAAGTGAAAATACAAAATTTTATAATAAAATGATGATATGAAAGACATGCTGATGAAAATAAAAACACTTTACGCCAAAAAATCATAAATTTTTGAGATATTCAAAGGCTACGGTAAAAATTACCGAGAAATTTGTTTTAAACTAACAATTACTTCTGAAAATAAGGTACACATTTGTTATTAAATACACATATTCAGGAATTAATGCTGTTTATAAGTTCCGAAGTTCCTTCCATAGTTTAGGGTTGACATGATATATACAATACATCAGTAAGAATCACTTAGATTATGTGCATACAATATTACGTTAGTACTAACCAGTACAAACATTGAAACAGGATATGCAAACGAGTGTCAAATGAGCCTTTATCTTTCAAATATTTGTTGTTGTAATCAATTATTTTTCATTGTCATTCCTGGTCTTTTATGCATGGTATACGTATTTAATTTGCCAAGTATTTTTTATTTGAAGAAATGTTGAGTTCTGCATAATTTTTTTTACTGTGCAAAGTTTACAAAGACTTAGTGGTTTAAAGGTTAAGAGTGATATAGATTGTTTTATTCACATTTTCATCTAAATAAGCATGTTCAAAGGCAGGATTGTAACAGACAATTGTTATTTGTTCACACGAGGATCCGTTGAAAATATTTCCTAATCTGAAGTCAATAAAAATTAACTTATTTTTTATGTGATATCGTGTATTTTTGTATCTTAATTATTTGTTTTTTAACGACGCGCAGATGTCTTTATGCTAAAAAATTGAATATGCTCTTTAGAAGAAAACCAAAGCCAAAATGCCTACCCGAAATATTTCCAAAAACCGTTCTTTCCCCAATAAACAATGAATCATATGTTTATATTTTTATCTTTGCTAAATGTATCAAATCAAAGTTTTCATAATCGACTTCATTTAATATGTTTGACCATTTTCGCAAACTTATTTGAATATGAATTACACAAAATAGCGTCAGGATGAAGCATTTTTGTATTCCAAAAACATATGAGCCGACATGCAGGAGTTTCGTCATGATTTCAAGACTAATGCTGCATCTTTTTAAAATATCTATTCAACTGAATTATAACTGTTAGTTGACAAAAACACAATTTATTATTTAAGTTATCATGTAATGATAATTTACGGATAGTGTATATACACCAAGTACCTGTTGTTGTATTTCAATGCATTTTGGTTGTGTTTTTAGTTTCCAAGATTACTTCGGTGTTGACTTAAGAGAATGTACACTATTTAGAATGTAACATAATTCACAAAAAACATTACCAAAATCAAATTAAATCTGTGGTGTAAATGTTAGAGTGTCGGAACTATGTCATTGGTAATACATTTCGGGTATATTGTCGTTGTCGATCATGTACTATATATCTTACCAAAGATATATGTATTTTAAGTTGTTGCAAAGTTTAAATTACGTAGAACGTACTACATGTCCTACATAATTTAACTTTTACCAGAGGAAGTATAAAAAGGACAATGTGTATATGATTGTTGTAGTATTGGATGATTTACAGTCCATTTAATCTCTATACCAGAGATCGAATCCATGTCTAAACGTTTATTTCATAATTGGTTGATTTATAATTTGTTTACTTTACTACTAGCATTATTTTTATGACCTGAATAGGTAAATCGTAACTTCCTTGTAAAGGAAAGTGAACATTGTTATACGCCGTCGAAATGGACGATAATACATTCAACTTTTTAAGACTGTATCTTGTAACTGCAATATTGTCAATGGCAGACAAATCACATGGTAAGCTTTTTATTTTTTTATTTTTACTAATAAATCGACTAGAAAATTACATTCACATATACCGTGTATTTTTCCTTATAAAGAAAGTTACTATAATCACACCAAATCAGCATTTCATGAATATTTTACAGTCAAAATCAAAAAGTCATTAAAAAATGAACTCTCGAACATAACATTCGACAAAACAGTTGATAGCAATCAAGGTAACTGAAGTGTGCATTCCAAAAGTGACAATATCAAATGTTATAATAAAATTATGATATGAGAGAACTGCTATTGAAAATAAAAACACTTTATACCAAATCATCATAAAGCTTTGAAATATGCAAAGGCTACTATAAAAATTAATGAGAAAGTTGTTTTAAACTAATAATTACTTAAGCAAAATAAGGTACACATTAGTCCCTAATACACATATTCAAGAATTAATGCTGTTTATAAGTTACGAAGTTCCTTCTATAGTTTAGGGTTGACATGATAAATACAATGCATCAGTAAGAATCACTTAGATTATGTGCATACAATATTACGTTTTTACTTACCAGTACAAACATTGAAATAGGATATGCAAACGAGTGTCAAATGAGCCTTTCAAATATTTGTTGTTGTAATCAATTATTTATCATTGTCATTCCTGGTCTTTTATGTATGATATACGTATTCAATTTGAATCTTATTTAACTTTAAAGTCACGGTTGATATGATGGCCGGCTCAGATCTTATTTTTTCGACTGAAATGGTCAAGTTTTCCGAGTGTAGATCAGGTATTTTGTTTATGATATTTCATGCATTCAAATTGATATCATGCCAATTGGCTAGTTTAATTCATGTACTAGTAATAGTAGTTGTCTGCATGACTTTTCACCTTATTCTGATACTATACTCATTTTGAGCACAATTTACGCACAATTCATTTTAGAATTTCACTTCAAATTGAGCGTTTTACAAGGTGTATTTTTCGAATGCAACATTTCAAATGTCAAAATTGGGTTTCAAAGTTTCCC
Source organism: Mytilus edulis (assembly GCF_963676685.1). Classification (NCBI taxonomy): domain Eukaryota; kingdom Metazoa; phylum Mollusca; class Bivalvia; order Mytilida; family Mytilidae; genus Mytilus; species Mytilus edulis. Next base: position 67,264,657 of record NC_092352.1, on the reverse strand, counting down.
TCAAAAAGTCCAGACGGAAAAAATGTCATCAGCGTTATGGCGTTGACGGAAAGCGTTAGTGATTAAATAATTAAAAAAAATATCATTCCCCCCTTTTTCCCCGTCTTTTTCTTTATATAACTTTATATCGCAGTTATAGCGGGTATCGATCATCTATCTTTGAGGAGGGTATTAGGAGGCAACAATTTGATTCTGAGGGGGCCGGTCTGGCAGATTTGGTCAGTCAGATTATTAATTTAGAAAAACAAATCAACTGCTACACGCAAGATTATGTATTTATTACACATGTATCATTTTACTGTATGATAGAATTTAGAGGTCAGGTTTTTTTAAGGTGAAAGCCAGCATATGTATTACTATTTTTTTCCTGGTCAATAAATCCGCCAGCTCATAGAATAAAAGGGTCATCCTCTAACCCCAATTTAGTATGCGGTATCGCTGGTGATAATTTAGATATTTGGTCCGGGGAAAAAAATAGTACGCCGAAAATAAAATTTGGAACTTAATACGCTGAAATTATAAAATTATATTATTATATCTTATTTGGTTATTCATCGTTCATTCTGTGAAAGAACACATAGTATATGTGAAGTTTTCTGTTAAGTATTCGGTATTGTTTTTAAGTACAAGGAGTACAAGGGATCTCCTCCTTTTTTGTTATTTAGATCATTCTAAAAAGAAATAAACCAGACGGTACGCGTATCAATCAATAACAAATGCACTTTTAATCAAAGCGAGATAATCATGAACACTTAGGCATCATAACTTGAAATTAATGATCCCGCTTTGTGTCATAAGGCAATAAAATCAACGGTACCAATTTTGTTGCACCAGATGCGCATTTCGACAAAATATGTCTCTTCAGTGATGCTCGTGGCCAAAATATTTGAAATCCAAAGCTTATATAAAAGATGAAGAGCTATAATCCAAAAGGTCCAAAAAGTATAGTCAAATTCGTGAAAGGAAAGTAGGTGATACATGTACGTTCGTGATTCGTACGTGATTCGTGATCTCACAGGTTACCTCTAATAAAACTAAAGAATGACGAACGAATAAAGAGACCTAACCCAATAAAACAGCCGAAAACAGATCAAGGACACCAATGGGTGTCTTGAAAGCAGCGCGAACTAGTCCCAGAACAGGAAATTAACTTTGCACGATGGAGTTGAAACCTTAGTAAATTTAATCAATTTTCTACAATTATCATCGTGAAGGTTCTCTGTGATCTAATTTTAACTAACCGTTTTTTTTTATTTGATAGCAACATGATTCTATTTTGTCCTAGTTTAGATTATTTTATATAGCACATGCGATATTAATACGTGCAAGGAAGCTGCATACTTAAAGTCATAAGAAACCTCAAATTAAAAAAAAAATGCATATGTTTCTTATAACTCAATTGATAGTTTTCATTATAAAACTTGTGTACATATACTTTTTTCTGGAGAACATTCTTTAATTTGTTCATATTTAGAAGAAGTTTACTTTATTTTAATTGCTTCCTTGAAGCAATTCCCCGACATATTTTCCGCATCCAAAGTGACCTCAGTGTGACCCATCTCGTAAAAATCCGGTGATCGCAATACGCATGGATGTCCTTAAAATAAACTATTATCTGATTGAACATGTTAAACATGTACTCAATATCAATGTTGTTTTTGTTGATTGTTGACAAACAGGTGACAAGTGTTAAACATCGGCTTCAAATCACGAACTTTAATTACCTGCCATATTTCATGACTGATTGAAAAAAAATTGACGATTATAAGAAATTTATGCGAAAATAATAATAAAATCGTGCACAGAAGGCTAAGTTTATGATGTTTGTATGCACTGGTTCAAGAATTGGAATAACATAATTTTTCACCGGTCAATTGTTTCATATGACTTTAACCAAGATGTAATTGAAACACAATAATTTCCTTTTCAAATGTTTAAAGGACTCTATCGAGAATCGTTCTGGTCGTTCAGTGTATCAGTATGACCACGGACACAAGTATTCATCATTGTCAAAACCATAATTCCATCCTGCCGCCTCGTTGATGGTTGACCTAAAAATGACGACCAATTATGACATTTTTTTTTAGTATTGATACGACTACACAAATTAAGCAGGAAATGCTTAATATCAAGAAGAATATAAAATAACCCTACTTTTTGGATGCTTTCCTATTAATAAACCTTCAGCTTTATGATCAATTCAATTTTCACATGATATTAACATTCAAGTATAATAATCACTATTAGGTGTAACACCACCAAATAATAGTACATGTACTTCACACCCGGTTGCATACGACAAAGGGTCGAACAAAATATTTAATTGAATTTGACAGTTGTAGAAAATCAATCCTACATTTAATAACAGTAAAAAAATCCCTAACATATATAAAAAAAATATGTTTCAAAGCATCATTTTGTTTTATTTGTAGTTTCAATAGAATATTTTGGAAACCTGAGGTTACACGGTCACTAAAGTTTGTAAACAGGGAGAAAATGGAGTGAAAATTTAATAGGTTTATAACTTTCAGTGATGGTTATATCCTTATATGGATTGAAATGTTATGCACAATTTTGTCTATATTAGTGCTGTACCAAATAAACTTTACTCATGCCAAGTATTTCTTTATTTGAAGTAAAAATGAGTTTTGCACATTCTTTTTTACAATGCAAATTTATCAAAGACTTTGTGGTTTTAAACCATAATTAAAAGAATTACTATAAGTTTAAATTTGTGTTTAGTTAACATGAATGATATGGATACATTGTAATTTAAGAAAACATAGATCTCAGAATAGATAATTGTACAAAACCCGTAAAACTAGACCTGCATTTTGTTATAAAACAACTCATCAAAGATAATAGGCTAATAATACCTAATACTTTGGTACGCCAAATAGGCGTATGGTCTACATTAGACGCATCGAATAAAAAAGTTAGAATGCAAAGTACAATAAGACGTTGAAGATCATTGAAAATATGTCTACGGTAATTGCATTGATACCCAAGGGTAGGAAAAAATATTGTGTTTTGAATAATTCAACATGTACTTACATATATGCTAGGCTTTCAGGCCGAAGATAAGTCCTTACAAAGGGATTGTCCGTATGGTTGAACGGGGTGTATTTTAAAGACCTTCATATCCAAATGGAGGTTTTAACTCTGAAGGTTTAGAGAGATAACATTGTTTTATCATCTAAATATGCATGTTCAAAGGCAGGACTGTAACAGACAATTGTTATTTGTTCACACGAGGATCCGTTGAAAATATTTCCTAAACTTAAGTCAGTCAAAATTAACTTAATTTCTATGTGATATTTTGCATTTTAGTACCTTTATTAATATTATTTGTTTTAATACGACACGCAAATGTCTTTATGAGAAAAAAATCTATAAGCTCCTGAGAAGAAAAATCAAAGCCAAAATGCGTACCCTTAAAATTTCAAAAAAACGTTCTTTCCCAAATAAACAATGAAACACATTTTTATATTTTTATCTTTGCTAAATGTGTCACTTACAGGTTTTCATAATCGACTACATTTAATATGTTTGACCATTTTCTCAAACTTATTTGAATATAAATTACACAGAATGGCGCCAAGATGAATCATTTTGGTATTCCAACAAATACATGAGCCGACATAATAGCTGTTTTTGACGTTTTTTGTTGTTGTTAAGCATCATTATCAGAATGAAAAGTACAAGAGTAACAAGCATGTCAACCTGTTTAGTGTAGTGCAAAGAGGCAACAAATTCAAATATGTTGATTTGTTTAATTGAAGGGCTATCCTGTGAGAGATTGGGGAGTGGAAATTCTCAAACGGAACTTAATTGTACAGTTGGGAACACAATACACGATATTAACATTACAATTCATGAAGTGCATGATGCTTGCAGTACAACAGATGACGCTCTTACAGAAACCATGATAGCCTTGGACTCAGCGTCTTATCCGTCTTGTATTGGCCGCAACTCGTGTGTATTAACAGACAAAATGATCAATGTTTCAAATTCAAGTTCGGAGAAAACGTGGAAACTAGTTATACAATACTATTGTGTTCGTAAGTAAATACATATATAAATGTACTTCAATTAAAAAATTGGCTTTAACCTCCAAAGCGACTTCATCAATATTTAAAACACTTTAATGAAGATATAGTACAGCTGTTTAGATATATATTATTCACAGGAAGAAAGTGTATTTCTGCAAGGCATATCTTACATGTGTAAACTTAAGGTCCAAGGCGAGGTAAATCCCTAAAAGCAATTATGAAATCATAAAAAGAGAAATCAAGTGTCAAATGAATAATTTCAACATTTTTTAATTGATCAAATCCTGTATTCATATTTCTAGTCTATGTGTAATACATTATAAACGGTTTTAAACGATTACAAGACTATTGTTTTGTTTTCTAGCAATATGCAGTTAACTATGATCTACTATCGCTATACGTATACTGGTAAAAACAGGATATACGAAAAAGGTTTGAAAAACATCGATAAGCAAAATTTTAATTTGCTCACGGATAAACCATTGATCTTTAGAACAGAGTTTGGGCTGGTTTGAACGTTGTCTAACTCTCTCTAGCGCGTCAAATAAATCCAAAAGGGGAATAGAAGAATAAAACACAAAAATTACTCTCAAACGATGTTACAAAAAAAAAGTAAAATCATTATAAAACAACAATTGTAACGAAGAAGCACAAAAAGGCATACATCAAATTTAACATCCTCATTTTGTTTATATTATACGATTTAATTTATCTATGTAAAATGCACCCATAAAGGAAGGAGGGTTTTAAGTACTGGTGTAAAATTGCGCGTTTGAAATTCGCACAGGTAGACATGAAATAATTTTGTCGTTCAAAGTATGACGGGATACATAAATACAGTCACGTAAAATAGATATAACAAAAACAGACTTAACAGTAAAAGTAATAATAATAAATAAAATAATAGTGTGGTTCAAAGTATGATGAGATACATAAGTACAGAGTCACGTCAAATGTCTATCACAGAAAACAGACATAACAGTAAAAGTAATATTAACAAATTATACATGTAAACTATCATATTTTGGCAGTGCTTAATTTCTATGAATGAGTGTTAAGGAGATATGAAGGATACGTAATTAATTAAGACAGCAGCAACCGAATTAAACAACATACAAAACAATTTACTGCTAAAATTCAACATACGGTCTTCTAAAATGGAGATGCCATTACAGTATTTTAAGCTTTTAATTCTCCCAAGTCTAGCTATGATATAAAGAAGAGTTGTGAATACATGTAAAAAATAATATCTTAATAGAAAAAAATTAACATTACTTAAAACAATGAGCAGGATCAACATCAAACTTCTAGTAGTTGTTTTAAGGTTTATTGACCATTTTTTACTATAAATATAATGTTATATGAGAGAAATAGAAATAAAAGTAAATCATACATTTCAAATACAAAAAAACTGTTGGCATTATAAAAGAACGGTCTCTCACACAATATCATGTCAGTTCAGTATGTTATGCTTTGAAGGATGCGTACGATAAGGACATTTTTGACACCCAACATTAAACGGTATACTGCTAAATAACGTCTTTTGTAAAATTGATTGATTTATACGAAAGGCTATTCGATTCTGAATGAATTTATCTACAAAGCGGGAACAATTTCCACTTTCATCAGCTAAGAGACGGCTAATGTTTTTTTTTAGAAAAGCTATTACTATGAGTTAGCTTGTTTTTATTAAAAAGCAAATACCGGAATAAAAAGAAATGTTTTCATATCTTTAAAACTGTTTACAAAGTCTTCTAAATTATACGTTTCATATTTTGGATATTTGTCGGCAGAAGTCTGAATGATTAAGAAAAAAAAGCACCAGTAAAAGTATAAATAAAATGTAATAATTAAAATACTTATCTCATAATTCACGAACTACATAAAACAACAGCAGAACTACCATTGGTTAAACTTAAATTGAATAAATATTAATAATCTGACGGGTGTTGAATCCTTCCACACCAAAACATCGAGCAGAAATAAATCTAAATAAATGTGTAAACCTGTCTGAAAAACTCAATTGACAAATATTTAAAAATAGCCAACAGGAATATGGTAAGATGTTACCTAACAAAAACTCTACAGTGTCCGGACGCATGAAAAGTTGATAGTGTTTCGTTCATTTCATGTCATTAGAATTGGAAGTAAGTCTTGATGCCACAAAATGAATTTGATATGGGAAATTAAATCTGTTTTACAATCTGAAAATTTACGTACATACATATTATTCTATTACAGGTACAAATAATAATAACCACAATCTAAAGAATCCAAAAACAGTTTGTCCCTATAAAATGGAGTCAATAGCATGTGGCAGTACGAGCAGGAAAATTGAAATTAAGTCAGTTGAAACGATGCCGTATTCATCAGTTTGCGAAATACCAGTTTTGAATAACAGTTGCATAGAATTGATTCAGCAGAAAGTCATATTAATACTTACAGATATTACATCGATTTACTTTACTATCTTCCCTGCCTAATAGAAAGATTAGATTCGGTATTTCAATGGTTTCTTTTTGTGGAACCCTAATTACTGACTTTGTTTTGACTCTTATAAAGTAGCATTCATACAAAACTTTCTAGAAAAGAAAACAAAAATCCTCTTGGAAAGTTTCATTTCCAGATACAAAGATGATTTTCTGTCGCTCAAGTAACCCAACTTCAGTGAATTGTTGTATGTGTTTTATCCCATGCAGTGCTTGTATTTAATATATCACAGTAAGCAGATTCATATAAATAATACAACCGACACAAGTATGTCTGCTTCAACTTGTGTATGCTAACACTATGTGAACGTCATACGCAGAGATGTGGTCCTTACACAAAAATGACCAAAATGAAAAAGAATCAATGGAATGCAAACTGCATAAATGTAACGGCCATTCTCGTATCATGATTTGGTTGGCCGATAAGTTTTCGTATTATATCCTTATATGTCAGAATATTTGTAATTTTAATAATTGCGTCCTTTATTCGATTGTGACGCTTAAATTGAGGAAAAACTCGCATGGTAGGTGATGGAGTTACTAGTTGGTAATTAACATTTATATTTCGATAGAATAAGTGGTAAATTGTAAATAAATTTTACGTTTCTGGAGTACAAGTTTACTTCGGGCCTTTGATGATATAAAAAAAATCTGATGTATTATGCTTGTAAATGAAACAACTCTCTACAATAGACAAGATGACATAGAAGTAAACAACGTTGCTTTGGATATTTGCTATGTAACACATTTGTAATTAAGTTTAATCTTTTATTCATAACTGAAAATAAAAATCTGTTACATTAATATTGAAGTTCAAAAAAGAAATAATTACAAATATTGGAATAATTTCTTATTTTTAACTTTGATTAAATTATCTTACTGAAGTTCCTACTGTATTCCCATTGCAAGTTGAAAGTAACGTAGAAGGTATGTATAGACAATTCTTTCTGTCAGGTTTATTTAAATGGTACTAAATTATCGATTGTAAAATAACATATTATGTTAAGCCATGAAATATAGTATAAACTATGTTCTCTTGCATGTTTTGTATTGTTCATTTAAATGTGTCTGCACAGAAAACGTTTAACAGCTAATAAGACTGTCATTAATTTTACAAACGAACACTTTAAGTCAATCTTATGTTAGCAACCTGAATCACAAAATAATCAACATAAAAAGACAATAAGTCTTGTATATATATATATACAACTCGTCTAAACATCAACCCAACAATGTTAGATCTGTAAATTTGCTTTCGCAAATTTTTGGTTCTTCCCTCGCCGGGATTCGAACCCATGCTACTGTGATATTGTGACACCAAATCGCCTGCACTGCAGCCGTCCCGCTAGACCACACGACCACCTGGGCTCTAAAAAAAAAAGCTTTCGCTGGCCGTGTGTTTCCTTTCTTCGTCAGTTTTAATCTAGCGGCGTACTACAGTACATGATATATAAGGCATGAAGATATTATTGTTACAAATCAGCTAAATTATCTATAGTAAAGGATCCTACAAATTAATGTAATATACAGTCACAGAAAATAATTATATTTATAAGTACGTCTGAGTCAGTGACAACTCTACAACAGATGTATCCATCGGATATGTATATATAAACGAGTCTAAATTGAAAACTACGTTCAAACCTATGATTGCGTTGGATAAAAACCGCAATTTTTATACGAGTGCATCTGTAATAAATTTCGTTGTAGAAGGGTCTAAATACAGCACAAACAACATTTTCCAAAAGACCAAACAAGTGAAAAAGTATATTTAAACAAAACGCATTTGACTAACAGGTCGAACAACTGATGTTCTTTAACCCTGCTGACTGCCATTGGCGATTGCCAAATAAAATTGATCACAAGATGTAACAAAATGGATCTTAATATAAATTTAATACTAAACAGAAAACAAGTAACTTGTGGCCACGATGTTATGCCACAAACATAAGGTGTTAATATGTTTTGTACACCAGATCCGGATTTCGATATACATATATATATTATTTTATGTAGGTGTTACTGTCGGTGTCTCAGTTGGACTGATTACAATTGTTGGAGTCGTCGTAGTGTACATGTGGTTTGTTAGAAGGTAAATCTTTAATGTACTCAAAGCTTGTAAGCATACCCAATATCCGCGGATTTATAGAAAAGAAAACAGTAATACGTATATTATAACGTTGACTATCTACAAGGTTTGACCAAATCATATTGGAGAAATATCATTTGTAAACTATTCGACAAGGCACTTACTTTCAGCAACTTTTCTTTGAGTAATTGTTTTTTGTTTGTTTACCAGCAAATTGAAAACTATTTGATCAATTTCAGAGCAAGAAACAAATCAAACAATTATGAATCACATTTAGTCAGACTTATGTAACATGTATAAAGGAAGAGAGATGTTTCCCTTGATAATTTTCTGGTATTAGTTTTAATGAACTGTATTGTAAAAAAAACTAATAAATAAATACAAGAAAGGCGCACGCCCTGTGTCCATAAGATTCATAAGTTGCGAATAAATCAAAACAGTCTTGATATAAACATTTCTGTTTTTTATTGCAGAAGAAGCACAGATGACATACATAATATAGCTAACTGTCATGATAAAAGTGATGATTATATTGGCAATCAAAATACAGCAATGCCTGCAAACTGCAATTCTGAAATGTCAACAAATGAACTAAGAAACTATGATCATAATGGAACAAATGAAGGCAAAACGGTCAACGACCAGGAATCAAACTCCGAAACCAGAATCAGCGGACAAATAAGACCATATTCCAATTTAGCGATCTATTCTACAGTGCTTGAACCTTCGGACGCTGGGTGTCCTGTAACGCATTTAAATGCATATAACTACGAAATGGCTACACCAATAAAGGATTCTAAATATGATAAAGATACACCAACATTGGAAAAAGACAATTATCCATTTAATGAAGATCAGTATGACGTTTCAGGAAAAAATGACGGCTCAGATTATAAGCAGGGCATATATAGTAGAGCTGTAGATACTGTGTATGACAGTGCTTCTCATAGTAGACAGAATAATATCACCGATCTTACGTACGACCATGCCTTTGGTCAGACAACAGAGGATGATTATGATATAGCAAAACACTGAATACATACAATGTATGCAATTACCCCAAATATGACATCATATCTCTAACATTGCAAACCTTATCCGCCATTAAACCATATAAAGAAAACTTATTTCATTCTTTAAACATTTGAAAATTACTGATGTTAAGATCTAGTACTCATAATTCACTATTGTTTTCAACCATATCAATATGTTAATTTCTGGAGCGTGACAATGACATTTCCAAATGTATGCCTTAAATGGTTGATGTCAAATATTATGGTATTGAATGGCACGAAATTATTGAAAATTCTAACCTACTGATAAGGTATTAAAATTGTCATACACTCTATCCTATCATTGGTTTATAACTCAAAATTCCTGTTCTGCTGTGCCCACGAAATCCACAAAAATGGTATCCAACGAATATAAATGAATCCACAGTAGTTGTTGAATTTTATGTTAAAAAATTCACTTCAATGCTCATATTTGATTTATAACACACGAAAACATTTATCTTTTAATAACTGAAATTTTATCTCCAGGTCCAATGAATATGAATTTCATTGAGATTGAATTATTGACTTGCAATTCAATAATGTATCAGCGATGAATTTGACCTTATTTTGACAAATTTGGAGCAACAAAATTACTTGTAACGAATTATTGTTGATTATTAAGACATGAACCAAAAGAATCGTGGTTTTTATTTTGTGTATTTATCTTAGGTAATGCGCATAAAACCGTTATATTATTTGAAAGTAAGTCCCGTAAGCGGTGAAGAAGCTTGGATTACGTACATAGCTATCTTGGACATTATTTGAGGTACGCTCATTTAAATACCAGATTTAAAATTGTCGATGAAGACGAAGACAAAAAAAACCCCGGAAGACCTGTAACTTATAAGTTTAACCGAGAGAGAGTATAAATAGAACAATGTGGATATGACAAAGCATAGCGAAACAAATATCAAAAGTACTTAGACAAACTATAGAGAAATCTTATCCGTATCTACACGTTTAATTTTATGAATTGATTTATACATTGTTATAATGTTGTCTACTTTACTACTGGTATTATTGTTATGACATGAATAGGTAACCATTAACTTCCTTGTAAAGGAAAATGTCTTACGACGTTGAAATGGGATGTATTACGTTCTATTTTGTACAACTCTCTATTCTATTTTGTACAACTCTTTATTCTTTAGTTTTCTATGTTGTGTCATGTGTACTATTGTTTTTCTGTTTGTCTTTTTCATTTTTAGCCATGGCGTTGTCAGTTTGTTTTAGATTTATGAGTTTGACTGTCCCTTTGGTATCTTTCGTCCCTCTTTTCTAATGTTGTCATTTTCAGACATATCAAACCGTAAGGATTTGATTTGAGTTTGTCAGTTCTGAATTGACAATAAAACGTAAGACATAAATATGTGTATCTTCCGTGATGACAAAATCTACAACCAACTAACCACATCATCAATCATACATATTTGTAGTTATTTGTTTTTTAATTAAAATCTAAAAATATCCTGTGCACCTTGGATGACAGTTTCTGGTCAATATTTTATTACAATTGTCAATGTGTGGAAAATCTCTGTATGGTAACTATCTATAAAGAGCCGCGATATGACAGAACAGCATTTCCAGATGAACGCAATATTATCTATAGATTAGAAGTTAAAGGATATAAAAAAAGTTCACAATTCTTTCAAAATTAAACTAAAAGTTTTTCATTTGATATATCTATTTAACAGTTCATATCCATCGGGTAACTTTTTTAAACACATATGTTCACATTACTTTGAAAGTCAATAAAAAAAGTTTAATCCTTCCAACTTGAAGTATGAGATGTTGTCTACAAATCTTGATTCGAAAAGTTTTGATAAATTATATCAAAGTTTTAGGAAACAGGATGAAAATTTGGCTAGCACCGGAATTCATCCCAAGTCTTTTTGACTCCAACTATGAGATGTTGTCCACTATCTAGAACGAGATAACTGAAAACCCCCGATTAAAAATAGTTAACATGAATACGTTATTCTGTGCCAAATAACACAGAAGAATAAGTTTTAAAAAAACAAATAAGAACATGACAGTCAATAAGGAAGAATCGAGCATTGAAACTGGAGCTAGAAGACAAAAATAGAGATCATTGTCCAATACGGTAGATTATTCTATAGTTCCAGAACCCATCGAAACAGACTGACTTGTACATACTAATTATGCCAATACATTGGAATAAGCATACTCATTAAATTATAATACAATAAATGAATAAGGGATTATGACAGAAAAACATTGTTGTATTAATAATCAACAGGGCATATATAGTAGACCTGCAGATTGTTTTCATAATATTTTTTTTATCATATACTATTTAGACACAGGGAAATGCTGCAATGTTATGTCAAATACTGTCAAAGGAATTATGGATGTTGTTTGTTAAAAAAATATTTACAGAAAAGACCGTTCCATATACATAGAGGAGGTTGGCTGGTGGTACTCTCGGATACAAATATTCACCAGTACTGGCATAGACCTAGAGATTGTAAACAAACTCATCATATATAATTTGTTTGATTGTACTATATATATATAGAACGGTATAACTGAATGTATTAAAACGGCATTAGTTTTCATTATATGAATTCATATAATTTTCAAATTAGCAATTAACAATGTATAGACTCATTTATATGTATCGGCATTATGTGTTTATTTTAGTCTAGACGCCATCTGAATAACCATTTACATGACTTTGGAAGACTGTCAACGGTCCTTTAAGCCGAAATAAACCATGTTTAAGGCCGTACTTTGACCTATAATAGTTTACTTTTATAAGTTGTTACTTGGATGGAGAGTTGTCTCATTGGCACTCATACCACATCTTCCTATATCTATAAATAGATTTGAGTTTTATGTTTGTTTGATTTCATGCTATAAGATAAAAATGTATGTTATTCACTATGTTGTGTATCTGTTTAATAATAATTTTAGTTTATTAAATCTGTCAACGAAACGGTAAACACTTGTTTACCTTCAATGTTGACATTCTTTTCCTTGTGCAAGCTGAGTATGCCTGGTAAAGGAATTATTCATCTCCATCTACAGTTGTTTCGTGACGGTTGCATGAATACGAAGTAATTAAGGTTGAATTATTGACTTGCAAGTTAATAATGTATCAGTCATGAATTTGACCATATTTTGACAAATTTGGACCAACCAGACAACTTGTAACGAAAAAGTTTTCAACAATTCGCTTATATAAATACTTGAAACCAAAAATGCCTATTTAGACTGCTGTCACCGATACGGCTAGGTCTGTGTTCCGGCAACATACGATACGATACGATACTCATAAAAGGCATTGCAGTAAGGTGTACAACAAAGATTATTATTCACATAACGCCATATAGATGATATCAAAGGTACGAAAACCAGACGCGCGTTTCGTCTACATAAGACCCATCAGTGACGCTCATATCAAAATATTTATAAAGCCAAACAAGTTCAAAGTTGAAGAGCAATGAGGGTTTGAAATTTTCAAAAAGTTGTGCCAATTTATGTTCTCTCACAAAATAATTAGCGGTTCATTGACTGTGTGATCCGTCAAATCTTTCGAACTTAAACAAATGATACTACAGACGTATTTCAATCCGTTTCATATCTTAACTGCAGATACAAAACGAGATGACAGAGGTTAAGCAGATTATTTTTACTTTTTCGATCCATTTGAGAAGTGGAAAGATATACTTAACCAATACCATCATGATTTCAAATAACAAGTCTTACACTGCTAGAAAAAATTATCGCTTATTCAAAGTCAATGTCGATTTTAAAGTGGGAGAGACAGTTAACAATGTGACCTACCGAATTATCCTTTTTACCGAATTTGTAATAACATAAGCAACACGACGGGTGCTACGTGTGGTGCAGGATCTGCTTACCCTTCAGTGGCGTAGCTAGGACATTTTAACGTGTATGCCCTAACCTACCTAAGCAATGGGTCTTAGGATTCCAAGTGGGTACAGGTCAAAGCAACGGCTGGTAGTTGGTTCGAGGGGGCAAAGCCCCAAAAAACTAACGAGTTGTCCAGAATGAGATACCATTCCGGTCATTAAAAACTATAGTAACATACTTAAGCAAATGTTTAGAATAATTTTTTTATGCCCAACCTATGGGCATTATGTTTTTCAGTCTGTTCGTCCATTCGTTCCTCCGTCCGTCTATCGCACTTCAGGTTAAAGTTTTTGGTCAAGGTAGTTTTTGCTAAAGTTCAAAAGCACCGGTTGAAAGGTAAAAAATATTCGTTTAACGTAACTGGAAATTTGTTTACCTCTGAAGCGGTACATGCGGTATGTTTGGCAAATACCACTTGAAAGCATGATATATTCGTATAAAATTCCATCAGTTTGCTCTTGATACTCTTTTGATCATAAACAGTCATAGGGACTTTCTGTTTTGAATTTTTTCACAGAGTTCAGAATTTTTGTGATATTACTTACATGACTTTTCACATACTGAACTAAATATTGACGCCGCCGACGAAATTTTGGATTGCTCTGTCACAGGCTCGACAAAAATGTAAACCACATATCGAATTTCAGCAGATAATGAATTGCTTTGAACAAAGGAAAGAAAGTATAAATAACAGTAGATTCCTACTTTGACAAAACAAATATATAATATATATAATCATTTGGTTCAAAAGTAAATTTCATCACTTTTTATTTGCAATTACAAGCCATTCAAAAGAGAATTACAAGGCCGATGATATTTTAATCAGTTCCTTTTATTTTATTTAGTTTGAAATATTTTTTTAATTTAAATTCAAGTGTACGCCCGAGCATTTTGACGTAAACGTAGCTACGCGCCTGCCCTTCCGGAGCACCCGAGATCACTCCCAGTTTTTGGTGGGGTTTGTGTTGCTTAGTCTTATTTGTCTGCTTGTCTTTTTTTTAAATTTTTATCCATGACGTTATTAGTTTATTTTCAATCTATGAGTTTGACTGTCCCTCTGGTATCTTTCGTCCTTCTGTTTTTTTTTAATGGACGATTTACAAATTGTTAACTACGAGTCAAAACGAATTTTTAACTCAATCAATGTCCATCCTTTCGATACAGGAACCGCAAACGTTGTAGTAAAATGTCATTCTATGATAAAGACTTCGAAAATGATAATCAGATTGGTAATTTAGGGTGTGAATCACGATTGCAGATAAGTTCATTTCCTCCCGAAATAAAGTAAAAACAGTAAATCATCTGGAAGACGAAAACATGGGTGCGCAAGTACATCATACGTGGAATTCCCTCAAAGTTTCGAACACGTCTCTGGTAAGTCCAGAGTTTTCCATTTGACATTAAAGGTCGGTGTGTCGACCACCTTCTTTTAAAAGCCGACCACCTTTCCATTAAAGTAGGTGCTAGCTTTTTTTTTCAAATTCCGGATTTTGTCGGTTTCGCACCGTAAAAATTTTAACTCTAATCGCGCCTCGCTGATTTGTTTTTATTGACAAAAAATGGCCGATTGTCAAATTTTAATATTTTCTCTTCTTAATCAGGGTAAAGAAAGGCAGATGACGGTGGTGTTAGGGAAAATTCTAGACCAAATAAGTGACCTAGAGCGGATATATGTATTGCAATTGGAAAAAAGCATTACAACAACGGACAAAGCACGCAAGCGCAGATAAATATGAACAGGACTTTAAATGGCTAATCGTCACAGAGGAAGGATATTACTGTTCTGTGTGCCAAAAATACAGCACTAAAGCTAGGATCTGATCTGAAACTTGGATCAATAGGCCATGCATTTGCAGGAGGAGGGAGTCCTGCAAAAGCCATCTGCTATCCGATAAGCACAAAACTAATTTGTCAAATGTAAAGTTTATGTGACTACATTGTACATTTATTTATTTTGTTCAATTCTATTAAATGTGAATACAATACAAATCCTTCTTTTTGTGACCCCCACTCACAGTTAAATAAAAAATCGGTTGGACACGCATAAAAAAAACCAACATCCACCTTACCATAGTGAATAAAAGGATAACACTGTTTAAAGTTGTTCTAGGGACAATTGCAAATACAAATGCGTAGATAAAAGGATGAACAAAGATACTGACAGATATGGTAAGAATCTCCATCCTTACAAACTTACCGCTTTACAAAATATAGATAAGGAATGAAAAATAAAAGCTTTTAAAGTCAAATGTGAAATGTACTCTCCATACGACAAAACAATATAACCAAAAAATGTAATGTTCAATAGAAAATGAAAAGTAAAATCACTAAAATACTAAACTCAAAACGGAAAGTCCAAAATAAAATTGCAAAATCTAAATTTCAAACACATCAAACGAATGGATAACAACTGTCATATTCTTGACTTGGTACAGGTATTATCTTATGTAGAAAATGGTGGATTAAACCTGGTTTTATAGCTAGCGAAACCTCTCACTTTTATGACAGTCTTATTAAATTCCATTATATTGACAACGATGCGTGTATAAAACAAGCAGACATAATAGGTAAAAATGTCAACAATAGGGGCACAACAGTCAACATTGTGTTATAAACCTAGGCCGTGTTCACACCAATCGCTGTGTACAGTAAACATGTTTGCAATTAGTTTAATGTAATGGACACTGGTTTCACATAAAATTTGTTCACATCTATACACCTTGTTTAATTACCTGTACATAAGATTTGTTCACACTTGTAAGCTATATGTCATTTAAATGTTCATTACGTAGAACCGAATGCAAAGTTTTCATACAACTTTTCTAGCAAGAATGGAACGACATTGGACTTCAAAAAGGGGGGATGGAAATACTCCGATCCAAAATTTGATAAAAACAAATCTGGTCATACAGATGATAAAAACAATATTCTGAATCAAGAGTTTCCCCATGCATTATAGTGTTAAAAATTGAAAGAAAAAAGTGATCACCAGCATCGCAAAAATAACGGAATAAAACGTTTGCGCGAAAAACAATCTGACTCAGATAAATCTGACTCAGGGTGTGGGGTGGTTGGGCTTTAGATTTTTTTCAGGACAAATTTTGGTGACAAGTCGAAAACATTTTTTTTTTCTTTCAATTTTAGCAGTACATATATCGGCAGCTGAGGGTGAAACAAACATTTTTAATAATTGTTAAAAATATCAATTTTATTCAAAAATAGTTTCCTCCTTAAATATACACGGTAAAACTAATGTCCTAAATGTCTAGTTTTGTGTACACTTAACCTACACAAGGCCTACATTGACTATCGACTGTGTGTGACAAAACATGATTTAAACTACATGTAAACATTGAGTTTTATCAATGGGAACGCAATTGTGTTTAGTTTACGTGTGAGTTAAACTAACACAACACCGAATTAAGGTCAGTGTGAACACGGCCCTAATCACTATTAAAAAGAAACAAATATATAACAAAGAAGCACAAAAAGCATATATCAGATTTAACAACCGCATTCATTGCTTTGTTTTATCATACGATCTTATTTATCTATGTATAAAACTAAACATTTTGCTATCTAAAATTTCATCTATGAAAATTGTAGGAAAATCTCTCTCTGTATATGCTATCAAGAAAAGTTGGAGTATGAAAGGGAAGTTTACGTTTATTTATGATTGTGTACACTTAACTACTGATATATAATTATTATTTGTCATAAATAATTGACCATTTACTTCCTTGCAAAGGAAAGAGTTCAATATACGCTGTTAAAATATGGGGAATATTTCATTTAACATGTTAAGACTGTCTCTTGCATTATTATCATTTGCAGAAAAATCACACGGTAAGAATTTAACTTTTTGTTATCAGTAATTCATCTGTTAAAAACTTACATCACTTATATTGTGTTCAAACACTAATATCTATTTTACTTCTCTGTACAGACACATCAATAGTGTATGCAAATGACAAATGAAGAGTCTTAATAATTTTAATACGCGTTGTCATCAAATACTTTCAATTGTCATGTTCCAACCTGTGTGCATGGAAAAGGGATTTGACTATTATCTGATAGAACTTCCAAACATCACCAAATAGCTGCCATAGTATTTGTTCAGTATTTCAGCTGATCATTTTATTGTTTAAATTGAAAAGACATTTTAAATTTATACAGATTTACTAATTTCTGTTTGTGTAAGCGTACAAACATATTTTAAGGCAGTAGAGATGAAAGTTATCCGGTTTAGTAAACTACATATCATTACATAAAAACATGTTTCAAAACAGGGACATACATGTAATTGACCATGTCAACTTTTTTATTAAACGTTTCTTTAAATCATTAATATGCAAATTATCAACTCTGAAACAATGAAAGACAGTATTTCGAAATAATTATGAACTGTTATATTGAGATGTTCTATAAGAACACATTTGCGATTTATGACAAGAATAAATGTAAGTTCGGTTTCTTTTTGCAATTCTAAGATTGTTACATTGACCTAACACTTATACAATCCAATATCATTCTATATATATTAGAAAAGTAGTGACCTAATGTTACATCCCTTGTTAACACTTAAAACTAGTCTAGATCTTTTCTAAGAAGGGCGCTATCAATCAAAATTCACGGGAAAACATTCAGATAAATAGTAAAATATAAATAAGTTGAAATAAAAACAAAACTTCCATTTGCTTCTATCATGTCCCTTCTTAAAAAGCAAACGACGAGTACAGCAGGTAATAGGAGGTCGGTGTTATTTTTAAAGCACTTGTCACAAATCTCCAACAACACGTTCAACGATATCCATAATTATAAATGAGTCTTTCGACTTAAATTAGCTCTTAGCAGATTTTTTCAACATTAAATCAAATTTGGTTTTCAGATGAGAACTAAATACATTTGTTCATGATATTACACACCAAATGTAATGCTTACAAGGAAGCTAATGAACCAAAAAGTATGATTATAAAAAGAGGATTGTTTTCTTTCCGACAGTCTAACAGATGCTACCAGAACACAGCTTTGTGGTTTGTTTTGTCTCTGTCACATACGACCACAGATGCTAGAAAGTCTGATTTGTCATAGTCACATTTTTTTTACCTTCCGGTTTCCGTTAATGGAGAGGCACCAAACGAAAACAATTCTGATATTGTTATTAAACTTCTTTTTCTCTTTGATAAACATATGTGCTTCAAAAAAATTTATCAAAACAAATCCTATCTTTGATTTATCGGCAAATATCAAAATGATGATCATGTACTATAATGATCTATAAATGGTGGATAAACCTGTCTGTTAGAGTAGTTAATAATCGACTTAAATATCATTTTTTATAATATTTTTATTTCAAGTTTTTATATCATTTACACACAGTTCACAATTGAGTTTGATGGCGTTGGGACGATAGGTCTTAATAACAGAACAACTATATAACTGTCTGACACCACTGAAGTTGTGAGTTAGAATCCCTCATGGGGAAGTCGTTATCAACTCTAATCTTAATTGGCTAGAATTTTCAGTTTTCCTACTGAAGGTGGCAAGTTTTCGCCGGATATTTCGGCTTTCTCCACCAATAAATACTGACCCCGACGGAATTGCACAATAGAGCGTTGAATCCAATTTATTTGATATTACAATAGAGTCTGAAGCATTTAAAATTCCTATTCCTCTTTGATCCTTAAAAGAAGATGTTTTCATACGTTTTGTTAAAGAACATTTCAAGATCAAACATGAATGGATAAAAAACAGTTCAAGAAAAAAAAGCAAACAATTAAAATATGTTTTTTTTTTTTCATTTAAAGAGTTGTACTTTGAAAGCGTGTTATGTGAAAATGATGAAGTAACACTCAACTGTACTGTGGGAAACTCAATAGACGATATTAAAATTACAATTCATGGCGTACAAGATACTTGCAGTATCACAGATGACGTAAATAAAGAAACTAAGATAGCTCTAGACTCAACGTCTTACTCATCTTGTATTGGTCAACACTCGTGTGTTTTAACGGACAAAATGCTAAATGTTTCACGTTCAGTTTTGGAAAAAACAAGGAAATTGTTAATTGAATTTGACTGTGTTCGTAAGTATGAAATGCACACAATAAAACAAAGACTTTTTTTTTTGCATAGCATGCATGTTTAAAATACGAATTTAAGGAGAGCTAAACTACAAAAAACAAAAAAGAAATATTAAAATGTAAAAAGATAAATACATGTACAGTACAAAAGAAAAAATCATATTTTTGTGAAACTATCTTAAATTTCTTATTTACCTTATTTTCAAAGTGCAACAACAACAAAATATTAAACAAAACTCCTTACAAAAATAATACCATCTCAAGGAAGCCTTGCTGACCCAAATAATTTTTATAATAAAAATAAATCATTGCTTACATTTATAATTTTAAAATTTCTGGATAATCGACACCAATGCAAGATTAATTAGTCCGATTGCATGACATGCCGTGTAAAACAATGCTTTATGAATTAAAAAAAAAAAGAACTTAAATCTCGCAATGATAAAAGAAACCATTGGAGCATTTTGAATTTACATGAAATGAGAACCTGAATAATGATCACAAAGTTGCGTTTCTTATTTCCTTACAGATGATGAGGAAAATGACCACTATCGGAAGCCTTTAGGATCAGTTTGTCCATTCAATATGAAGTTAGTAAATTGTACCAATAGTGACAGAAAAATAGAAATTCAGTCAGTAAAATTAAAGCAGTATTTATCGTTTTGCGAAAATCAAAACTTAAAAAGGAGTTGCACAGAATGTTATCAAATGAAGGTAAATTCAGCATGTAATGGAAACCAAATGTGTGAACAACTTACTAACGGTTGTGATGACTGCAGTAGATTGCCCAAGTTTGTTTATATATCATTTAGCTGTAAACGTAAGTGAAGATTATAATAGTATTTTGTATATTACTTTACTTCAATTATCATTATCATATATTTTCTTTTCATTATTACAAAAAGAACAAATGATGTATATGCATGTGTAAGCTTTCCATCAAATCACATTAATTTGCACTACGCGTTTGAACAAAATTTTTCTAAAGCATGATATAATATTTCTTTTGGTTCATTTCACATGATATGATACTACTTTAATATCACTACCCCAATTCTTCCAAAACAATTTGTTCAATTTTTGTCTTTCATATTCTTTACAAAAGTAATGGTTTCCTTCCATGGATTAAATATTTTGCATACAAAGAAGATGAATAAACAAGTGCCTATTTACACTATAAACAAAATGTGACACACATTTAAACAAAATGTGACACACATTTAAACAAAATGTGACACACATTTAAACAAAATGTGACACACATTTTAAGATATAATCACAATAACATGTCGCTAGTAATTAAACAAAACATTACCAAACAATGTTAAATAATTGAATTATTTCCGTGCTTCATTCAAAATGTGAACGTTCGAAGACTCGTGTCTCTGGATAAATCTTCAACTTCCTTGTTTACGCTATACTTAAATGTTAAGGAAACTAATTTAAGTGCAACAAAACTAAAAGAAGACACTAACGGAGCACACACATCATTGTGTAACTTCAGCAGTAACTAAAAATCAAGATGATAAAACAATTGCCACACACACACACACAATTTATTATTAGTAGTTTTATTCTATTCGTGATGAATAATTTAAATCTGCAGTTACTTATATTGAATCTATGATGATAAAAAAAATCAATCAATAATTGATGGCTTTTACTATATATTGTTTCAGAAGTTCCTAATGCATTTCCATTGCAGACTGAAAGTGGTGTAGCAGGTATGCACAACCAGCTCATTCTGTCTATTTCATTTAAAACGATACACAAATTACAATATAAAAATAACGTTTTATCTGGCTAAGAATTACAAGAGTTCTTTGTTTTATTTTTCTATTCTATAATGTTCAACGAATTACAACTTTTCTATTTGAATTGTTCAGAGAAATCGGCAAAACCACGAAATCAAATATCCACAAAAATGCAAGTTTTCCTCCATCCACGAAAATTGATCACACGAAAATGAATAAATCCACAGTATATGATTTGTCATCTATATTTCAACCATACGATATAAGACTACCTGGTTTGAGGCAGCGGAAGAATATAATGCTTTAAAATAAGAAGATGCCTATTTTTGTTGTGAATAACATAATTTACTTCATGTTATGTAGGTATTGTTGTAGGCGTCATAGTTGGGATACTTATTATTATTGGAGTCGTCGTAGCGTATCTGTGGTTCGTTAGAAGGTAAATATTTTATATAATCAAAGGTTTTAAGCATCATCCATCTGTACGGCATTAAAAAGGGAGGGAAAACTGAGATAAGTACATTTAAGTATCAGTCTGTTATAGTGTTCTATGTTGTGTTTTATTTACTGTTGTTTGTCTGTTTGTTTTTTTTAGTTTTTAGCCATGACATTGCAAGTTTATTGTCGACTTATGAGTTTGAATATTACCCCTTTGTTATCTTTCGTCTCCCTCTCATTCAGACTTAATGAATTAAAGCGACAGAAAAAAAAAATTCTGATTTAATATCTTTTAGAAAAACTTCTATATCTCTCCAGCTGCTTTGATTTCTTATACAGCCTTGTTTTCAGATTTAACGCATCACACCTTCCTAATAAATATAAATTCAGACACGCTCTAGCTCTTCTGGCACGTGGAATTATAACGATTTTTTCTCATTTTTTTAAATGACAAATTAAGATAGTAAACAAAAACTAAGGAAATCACATAAACCCAGGAAGTAGCGAAACGGTTGAGTCGACAGGGTAAGCGTCTCCTGCTTTGTATGCATTAACCGCGATTGAATTTCACATTCATTCAAAATGTCATAATGCTGAGGACTAAAAAACTTATTATGAATAGCAGAATTGAAATTTTATATTCGCGCCAGACGTGTGTTTTTTCTACAAAAGACTCACCAGAGACGCTCGAATAAAAAAAGTTACAAATGCAAATTAGAGAAGAATGTATTTATGATTTTTTTAAATCGCCACTCTCGTTAATCATGTAGGGATATGTGGGAAGCGGGATTCTTAGTTTTGCTGTAAACTTCAATTTCTTTATTCAGACATTCCACATGCATATACAAATATTATTTAAGGCTTTGTTTGCTGGAACAATATATTTGTTGTGACGAGAGGATAAGGCATTGAAATCTGAACAGAGTTGATTTACGTGATACAAAATATTTAACATAGTGTATGTTGCAGGCAGTTCTTTCTATTCTTAATACCAGATTTGATCAGATTTGTATACTGATTGAACCGACTTTCAGTAATCTATGATTAATTTAAGTTTTTACAGTCAATTAGCAAAATATTTAATCATAATTTGGACAGGAAAAAAATCAAACAAGGTGGATTCAAATTCAGACGTTTCACAACGTGAACACACAGAAATGGGATGGAAAGTTTGACTAGTTAATATACAATTTATTCATGACATTTAAAAATCCTATATAAAAGAGAGCGAACTGTTTACAAAACTTTTAATTTTTGAAAAGCTAAGGCTTGTCTACCTCAGGAATAGATTACCTTAACTGTATTTGGCAAAACTTTAACACGTTTTAATTATATTCGGTCCTCAATGCTCTTCAGCTTCGTACTTTATTTTGCCTTTTTAACTTTTATGTATTCGAGCCTCATTGATGAGGTTTTTTTTTTGTAGACGAAACTTCTGGTTCAAATACAAAAGTTCAATTTCATGGTGTCTCTGATTAGTTTATTAGTAAGAGAGCACAATTTATAAAAGGTATCAAACTTAAAATTAAAAACACGAACGGGCCCGGGCGTGTAGTGCAAATTGGACTCACCATTAGCTAAAAATCAAGTTAGTCGAAAGATTATTTTCCATAATTCACCATTTCATTTTTCCTTTACAGAAAAAAATCAGATGACAAACATAATATAGATCGTCACCACGTAAACGCTGATCACATTGGAAATGAAAACATAGCTAACTGCAATTCGGAGATTTCAACAAATATGGAATTAACAAATCTAAATTCTAAACAAAATAACTACGAAATGGCAAAACCTATGAACGAGACTGAAAAAGACAATTATGTATTTCATGAAAACCAGTATGACGTTTCAAGGGGAAATAACTGCTCTGATCATCAGCAGGGCATATATAGTAGAGCTGTAGACACTGTTTATGACAGTGCGTCTCATAGTAGACAGAATAATATTAGCGATCAGACTTATGACCATGCCTTTGGTCCGACAACAGAGGACAATTACGATATAGCAAAAAACTGATACAATTCATTGTTAAATTGCAAATGCATTTTTCAATAATTATCATGTTATCCCATACAAGAAAACGACTGATTGTAATATGTTGCAAATTTTATTTTTTTTAATTTTATTTTCATAGATATCTTTTGTGCAAAATGTTGTTACCATACTACAAGTTCTTTACTAGAGAGTGATATAATATTTAAAAATAAGAACACTAACATAATATAGTAATAATCAGTTTTGGTGGGTTTCGTGTTGCATAGTCTTTAGTTTTCTATGTTGTGTCTTGTGTACTATTGTTTGTCTGTTTGTCTGTTTGTCTTTTTCTTTGTTTAGCCATGGCGTTGTCACTTTATTTTTGATCTATGAGTTTGACTGTCCCTTTGGTATCTTTCGCCCCTCTTTGATAAGATGTAGTATCCTTGTTGAAATTAAAACTGACATTGCCAACACGTGCATGCTTACCTATCCGGATCACCCGAGATCACTCCCAGTTTTGTGGGGATCGTGTTGCTTAGTCTTCAGTTTTCTTAGTTGTCTGCTTGTCTTTTTCTTTTTTTAGCCATGGCGTTGTCAGTTTATTTTCGATCTATGAGTTTGAAAAAAATTGAAAATAACACTTTTAATAATTTCTTGCGTCCGAAGCGCTTTTCTGGATTTACCTTCATCAGGAACGCTCAAAGCCAAACATTTGAAATCCGAAGATGTAAACAAAGTTTATTTTCGTCCATCTCAATACCACTATATATATATATATAATTTGGTTGATTATTTAAAGAATCGAAGTTAGTTTATTGTAGTGAAACGTGAGTGAGCTTTTTCTCCAGACGGTTGTGCCGTTGAATGAAGAAGAGCAATTCTGTCACAGAACGGGTTTAAGGAAAAAGATTTTAAGTTACGGATCCGCGATGCCGCGGGTGTGTTCAAGTACTATTTGAAAATCAAGTTTGAAAAGGATTAGACATTTTTAGATTTTGAGCCTGTGATCGAAATGTCTCTTTTGTAGTGCTTCGGTTTTTTCAAAGGACATTCATTTTTAACGTGTTGCATACAATCGTAGTCCTAAGCCAACAAACAATCCATCGATAAGTCCTTAGTTCAGTCAACCATCAGATAGTACTTACCAATTCTTTTTGTTGTGTATATCTATAAAAAGAGTGTGATAAGGCCATCTTAAACTTACATAAACTACTCTTAGTTGAACCATTAACCGTCCTAACACTTATAAATCAACTTCCTTTACGGAAACAAACATGGACGATAGTAAAGTAATACTTTTCTTAGTTGTGATGTTAATATTTATCCGTTTATATAGTTCTGAAGGTAGGTATACTTCACTTTTCTTGCATGCTTGAAATGAATGCATTCATGAGATACATTAAACTTAATTAGATTGAGAACATAATGTATGTGTTCCGGACCATATGAGTATTTGGACCATACGCGTATGGTCATGACCATATGGGTATATACTCATATGGTCGGGGTAATTAACACTCTGTTATAGTTTACTTTGAATACTTCTCAACTCTTCATATGGTATGACCGTTTCATAAAAATACGCTATCATATAGGTATTTTATTATATTATTATAATAAAGAGATTAACTGTCAGAATAAAATAATCGATCACATTTTATACTGATGTCCATTACCGATTTGTTATTACGAGTGAATAGCAATATGTCAACTTGAAAAGATAACTTTCAAAAATTTCTCAATAAATAGTTACACAAGAAGTCAATGGCAAGGAACACATCTTATCTGAGTTGTTATTGTGAATATGGTGTACTGTAGTCATATCACGATATTTTTAAAATCTAGAGCTCCATAAACACCGTAGACACATCGGAATAATCCAAAACCTTGGCATCACTGCACGCAGCTGCAAAGAAGGCTATCTGTTCACTTGCAAACAAAGGGTATAACCGGAAAGGATCGTGCACAACCATCATAAATGCGCCTACATGCAAGAATGTAATAAGCGATAAAAATTAACTTTGGCATCAATATTTAATTTTAACGTAACTTTAAATTAATATATTGTCATGTCACCATCGTTGTTTTTTTAAGATAAAGTTTATTGTATTATTGAAACGTTTTTATCATATACTTAGCATTGATATGATAGCTTTTGCATATGTGTGATGAGCGGAAGTACACCCATATCAGGTGCATCTCCTGCACAAAACCCTTAATAGTGCCTCTCATGCAAGTTACTTCCGGTGTTTCCGGTATCGGTTGTTAACCTTTCCATTGTGACGTCAGACATTTTTTTATGACGACGTCAAATTTTTAAAAGGGAACTTTTGTGGGGTTGAGTACTTGCTAACAAATTACATTGACAATTATTAATCATTTAATAGTACAACAAACATGGAGTAATAATGATCATAAAACTCTTCCAAATTTTCAATGTTTCAAAATGCCTATATAGGAAATGTTACCATACATATATATGGAGCCGAGGTAGTATATGGAGGTAATATATGCTGTTGTTGGGACAATTATAATAGTATATTTGATTCATAATTTATCTTCTTTATAACGTTTTTGACTGTTTTAGTCATTGCATTTGTTTATTTGCCTTACATAAAACTATTGTCGGAAGTATATGATAAAGCGATTAATACATGGCCTTTTCCATATCAGCCTGGATATCATCCCTCGACCCATACATGTAGCAGCACCTCGACTCCGTCTCGGGCTGATATGGGGGTCTCGGGATGATACCCAGGCTTATATGAAAAAGGCCATGTATTAATCTCTATGTAATGCATATTTGAAAAAAATACCTATATGGTCAAAATACTCATTTGGTCCGGCCCGTTAATAACCATAGAAGTATATACTCGTATGGTTGTACCATATGAGTATAGTAATTAAGCAAAAATCCATATGGTTATGACCATACGCGTATGGTCCAAATACTCATATAAGGTCTGGAACATATGCATGCATGTATTGTTTTTTAAACATCGGCGTCAAAGTTTTTTTTTTTTTAACAAATGACTTGCTCAACTTAGAATATATATTTCGATAGGTTTCTAATTTTCTAAATATACTAGCTAGTATGTTACAAAATGATGATATGAATAAAAGTAACTTCGATAACCTGTCGTACATGTATATACAATTAACAAGACCTAATCTGTTCTGTCATACCAACCCGTTTACAAAATCTGTTATCAGCACCTGCTTGCCGTTTAAATGTTCTTCGTATATTCTAAATCGGTTCTTTGTCTCTGTTATTTTCAAGTTATTTGTTCCAGGCTAGAAAAGATTTCCTAAATCAGTCGTTGTTATCTGTCATGTTTGTTTTCTGTTAATTGTGTTGTCATAAAGTTTTGACTTATGGTATGCTATGTTGTTTGCTTGACGTAGACTGTCAAATATTGTATGCATTGATCAGGACGAGAACAAATTACAAACTAATACAATAAGTTAAGGGCCTGTAATAGGGGGTCAGCCAGGATGAAGGACAGCATTTGGAATTCCAGCGGAAAAGAAGAGTATATTAGTTATGAACAAAAATTAAGCCAAGCAACAGGCCGCATAAGAACCCCCACAAAATTAATGCAATATTAGTGTTGTTTTTTCTCTTCACGTGGCAATGGGTTTATTATCCCCATTCTGATCGGATGCAGCTTCATATTAATATACATCCCGCACAGCCTAACGAACACACCAATACGACCAGTGTTCAATAGCCGGTCGGAAGTTGACCAATGCAAAGGTTGACCATATTTCTATACTCCCGTCAACATTTGGGATTGCTCATTGTGAAAGGTTGAGCTGTGGCCGTTAGTTGCTAACATAAGCTTCAATTTGACTATGGTGGAGAGATGTCCCATTTTCTGTCTCCTGTCTATACAGCTAGGTACTGATTTGTCTTTCATTCATTCAACAAAGTTTGAATATTTTGTTAAAATGTAAAAATACGTAAAACTGATGCCTGTCTTCTTATCTGTAGAGTATCTATATTTGTTTTTCACTGATGACGTTTAATAGTTGTGTGTGTTTCGTAATAATTGGTTTTAGTTTCTCTAATGTTTGCACAAATATTCATAATTTCTAATGTTGTTTTTTATGGCAATATAAGTTATGTTAAGAACGGATGAGCCTAGGAAAATATAAAAATTGTGTGGTTTTAAACTTTTCATAATTTATACATGTAAACAATTAAGATATGTTGTACAAAGCGATACAACTCCGGCCTAAATGTTAATATTTTAAAATCTTATAGACTAGCTGGTGTGCTCTTTTGTCATAACCTAAGATTGATCAAACAAACAATTATTGCAGATTTAATTATATGTATTCCAATTCACAAAACGGGAAGCGAATAATGCCGATAGCTATTTAAATTTCATTTTCCTCTCTCTCTTTAATATTTGCGTACCAGGTCTCTGTGAAAACCCATATTAATTCAAAAAGTTTTTTTTAAATTTTAATTTCCACTTACCAACTCCTTCCTTTCCCCTTCAATGTAGATGCATGGACAGTTTTACTAGCAATAAACATTGTTGCCCTTTAATATCTTTCTTTTTATTCTAGAAATTTATCACTGGTAATTTCTTAAATCTGATTTATTAACAAGCCTTTTCGGAACCAAAGTTAACTACTTTTGACACTTTTCAAAACCATAACCCCATAAGGACCTTGTACAACCCTGGTGTTTCTTCATGGTTGATGAACAGTTTTGTTATCATTAAACGTAATATGCAGTCTGTTAAAGATATTTGACTGCTTTAAACCAGTGATATTTATAAAGACAAGGTTTTTGCTTAGCCTATTATGTTTAAATTAGGAAATTGGTTATGCTTATTTTCACTGACAAAATTTTTGTTATAGTCCAATGTAAACCGAAAGTCAACGTGAGAGACTTTGAGTTTGGAAGTATCGACATAGATTTTCTTGAACAAAGAAACATCAGCATGCAAACACTTGGTTTTTCCGTTTGAATGGTTTTATACTAGTAATTTTGGGGCCCATTATAGCGTGTTCGGTGTGAGCCAAGGCTCTGTGTTCAAGGCCGTACATATACCTGTAATGGTTTACTTTTATAACTTGTTATTTGGATGGAGAGTTGTCTCATTGGCACTTATACCACGTCTTCCTTTATCTTCTTATTTGTCATTAGTGCCTTAGTTCTTGTGGACGTCTAACAACAATAGCCTCATCAAAAGCAACAATAAATAATGTGAATAGACGTAATTCTCCTTCGATAACAATTACATTCACTTAGGAATACATTATCTCGATTTTATTTCTTCCGCCACATTTTATTCTTGCGCAGTATTAGGGTTTCGGTTTTTATACCTTCAACTTCCTATTTGACTTGGCCTTTCAACTACTAGTATTTTGATTCTAGCGTCACTGATGAGACTCGTGTAAATGAAACGCGTATCTGAAGTACCACAGCTGGCATTTTTATGCATTCTTTCACGATGGTTTTAATTTTTAATTGCCCTTTGTATTTCACATGAAATTGGGGTCTAAGCGTGACGTGGGATTGCCAATTTTTTGTAAAAGGGACACGTGAAAGTAAAATTATTGTGTCGTGAAAACGGGAAATGAGGTCTATCAGGACCCGGGAAATGACAAAAAAATGAGAATTGCTTACGCAAATAGTGTAAGCGGAATACGGGAATCTGACAAAACAATAAGCGGGATCCGGGATCGAAACCCCCCAATGAGACCCCTTAATATAATGTACAGTACCTTCTAAAAAATATGATTATGCTTTTGTGTCTTTACAGAAAACGTATATGAAAGACTGTTATGCGAATATTCAACAGTAAAACTACAATGCCCTCGGGATACACTAATAGAAGATATCAATATAACTGCCTTTCCTGACGTAGACGAAGATAGCTGTATCCTTCCTAAAGAAACAACAGAAGAAACCAACTCATTGAACCAGGAACCTACATTATCTTGTATTGGTCAAAACTCGTGTCAATTAACAGACAAAATGATAAACACGTCAAAATATGCTGATTTGGAAAGAACTCGGAAGTTGCATGTTAGATATAACTGTGTTCGTAAGTTATACAATTTAACACAACATTGGACAGTCCAACTTAATGTTATAAAAACAATCACACATAGGCGATACCAAAATGAGACCGCAACTGATTAATATAACAAATAGAGGTTGCTGAACAAGTATGGTTAAGTAGAAATGCTGGTCTTTATTCCCAAAAATAAGCTCCACTTTTCAGTCACAAATACTTCAAAGACTTAAATGACCCCCCTCACCCCAAAAAAAAAATAATTAAAATTAAAGATACTAATGTCTTATACATTGTTAGTAACAGAATTATTATTCAAATTGGACAATATGAATATCCTACAAATCTGCATAATGTTTTTGAGGTAAGAAATCAATTGAAAACATCAAACGTATGGATAATAACTGTCATATTCCCGACTTGGTGTAGACATTTTATGACGTAGAAAGTTGTAGTTTAAATCTGGTTAACCCATCACTTGTATGATTTTGGCAATCCAATAAAACAAAGTTTTTATTTCCAGTTGGAAACCGTGTCAATATTTCAAGACCTGATCAGACTGTGTGCCCATCTGATATGTCTTCTGTATTATGTAATCTTCGGAGTAGACAAGTTTTAGTTCTAGCTGTTAATCTTACACACGAGACATTTGTTTGTTCAACACCAGACCTTTATAATACTTGCAGAAGGCGAATAGAAGAAAGTGTTAAATTATCCTGTAATGAAAAACGAAGATGCGAACCCGTTTGGAACACTTCTTTATCTACTTTAGATGAATGTATAAAGATACCGAAGCGTTTTAAAATTGTGTTTACTTGCAAAGGTAACTATAAATCTCACTAAGGACTGCACAATTAAAATTTACTATAACGGATTCTTCCACACATGTGCATCTTGCATATACAGTACATTGTATATCAGTTCATTGACAATTAATTGTGTTAACATAATTTACAGTGAAATCAACACTTAGTCTAGGTCTTATGAGTATCGCATCTTGTGGGCAAATATCGAGTTTTTACAATTGAGTTGCGATTATCTATAGAAATTTTTATCTACGAGTTGAACTGGGTAAAAAATATTGAATAGGCTATACATGGAAGATCGCGTTTAAGAAGGTATATACCAGGGTTGTCAATTAAACAACTCTTTACACAAAAACAAATAGCGTAGAAATTATCAACTATTGGTCACTGTACGACCTCCAACAATGAGCAAAACTTAAAACGCCCAGAAATGACAAATGTCAATTAATTCAAACGAAAAAATAACAGCCTGATTTTTTATGTTCAAAACAATAAACGAAAATAATTCTGATGTGTTTTATAATGTTAATCCATACACTGTGATTTATTTAAGGAATGACTGTAATATTTTTCTGTCTATGAAGAAATAACATAAAAAAAATGGTGCACACTGAATAACGCGCGTAGCGGATTATTTAACAGTGTGCACCACATTTTTTGTGTTATTTCGAATAGACAGAAAAAATATTACAGTCATTTCTTATAATTTAATTCTAAATTTCATTTTAAACCGTAGAAAACCATGAAAAAACGTTGATGACGTCACGGTCACATGACTAAACTATGTCTATGGGCTCATAACAAAATAACGTCAGCCAATCAGAAGACGCGTTACATTCAAAATTAAATTATTTAAGGAATGACTGTAATATTTTTTCTGTCTATGAAGAAATAACATAAAAAATTTGGTGCACACTGAATAACGCGCGTAGCGGGTTATTTAACAGTGTGCACCACATTTTTTATGTTATTTCGAATAGACAGAAATAATATTACAGTCATTTCTTATAGTTTAATTCTAAATTCCATTTTAAACCGTAGAAAACCACGAAAAACGTTGATTACGTCACGGTCACATGACTAAATTATGTCTATGGGCTGATAACAAAATTACGTCAGCCAATCAGAATACGCGTTACATCCAAAATTAAATTATTAGAATTTACCTTGCTAGTTTAACAATAATGTAGTTTGGATTTTAATTCTTAAATTTAAATTTAAAATGAATACAACCGAAAAAACTGCAGTTTAATTGCTCCAAAAATGTGTGTATCATAGAATTATTTTTAGTATAGAAAACAGGAAAAGAAAAAAATGTACCAATAAGGGAGCGAATCACATGTAAGGTCAATAAATTTTCCGCTTATTTCGTTATGAATTATGTGAAGTTCTTGACACCTTTATAGCAAGTATAAAAAATCAACCATATCATTTTTGATATAATATGTATTTATGTTAAGTGTATAAAATTCAGTTAAGTCACATGTACTAATTATTCAATTACAGAGAGTCGAAATGCCCATTCAATGGAAAGTGAATATAATGTTGCAGGTACTGTAATTTTTTTAATTATCCGGTCAAACGAGTCCTTTGTAATTCAATCCTCTTTTTCTATTTAAGTTAAAAATTCCAAACCTAACTTATCTAATTACTGATTATTTTTCTGCTGTAGTTCTTCCTCTTCTTTATGAGTATGGAAATCGCTGTATGATAGCCAATGATACAATAATAAGATGTGAAAAATGAAGGGTTACCGTATAACATTTACCTCTTGCATATTTGTAAAAGAAAGTTAGCTGACGTCTAATGTTGCGGTAGTCCGTGGGTTGCAATCCCTGATCGTGTCAATGTCTTTAAAACTGATATCAACGTCACTTTAGATAAGGAGCAAAAATAATCGGTGAAGTGTCGGAAAATGTCCTGTGAGAGTGAGATCTCTTTCCGGAGAAAGGGTAAGCTACACTAGTACTATACAATCAGATAAAGACTTGACGTTTGGGTCTTGAACTAAGTTGGTGTATTAAGTTTGTATTATTTTGATCTGAAAGTCAACCCGTAGCTGCTAGTAGTCCTGTGTTTGTCTATATACCATTGTCATTTTGCTAAGTTTATTATCTTACCTTTTCAAACATCGGACTAGAGCTTTTTGTAAACTAAGCGTTACTGTTGTGTGATTGTTTCTTCTACATTGGGTGTAGGGTTGGGTTGAGATCTCACAAAAACATGTTTAAATCCGCTGCATTTTTGTGCGTGTCACAACGCAAGAGACTCTGACATTTGTTTAAAAGTCTTGTATGCGTTTTCTTTTAATTTATTTGGTTCATTTCGTTTCGTCTTTGTATGACGTCTATTTTCGCTGATCTAGACTGATTAAATAATCAAGTGGCCAGCTAAAACTCCCCTCCTAATGTGTGATTTTCTTGCTGTATTGAAGACTCATTGGTGGCCTTGGGTAGCTTTCTGCTCTATGTGGTTGGATTGTCTTTAATACATTCACCGTTTTCGTTCTCAATTCTATCGTGCTAAACATGAATGTCTTAATTTAAGGATCATACTAAAGAAGATGGCAATCATTTTAATCATTAATATTAAATCTGCATTTTTCATTCCAAAAGGCGTTTCTGTTGGAGTCACGACAGGAGTTGTCGTAATTATTGCGGCTGTCGTAGTAATGTTCTGGTTTGCCAAAAGGTAATTATATATTTTCCAGTTATTTGGAGTGTATAAATAAAATGACTTGAGTGGCATATTTCATTGAGATTTGAGATTTCAACAAAACGTATCATGTCACATACACCTGCTTACTCAACTTGACATCTTTCTACATGTCTTCAATTTCAATTTAAATAGACTACGAAGATATGTTTCTTGAAAGATATGGTACGCTTGCCAATGAGAAAAGTCTCGACCAGATACCACATGAATTGAAGTTATCTTCAATAGGTCACCATGCCTCAACCGTTGGCAATAGCCTACCACATCGCAAGATAATCAAGGTCCCATATGCCTAATAATTTAAACAAGAGAATGATCTATATACACAAAAAAAATCCAGAAACAAATATGATATACAGGAATGACCGGTAACTACTGAACTACGCGAGGATCGATTTGGAACAGGCATATACAGAGTGTGTCATGTTAAACATGTTTGGACGCGCCGAACCCTCCCTTACTTTTAGTAAAAACATTACTGCCGTGGCTTATCATTTTTAAATGACACTGCTCGGGATACGAAGGTCAAATTGTCATATTGATTTTCGAAGATTGTCGACGTGACTGACAAATACTTTTGTTATTAACCATTTCGAGCATTAAATCTGTCACAAATATAAATCAAATATGAATTTTATCATAGTGATTGTAAGTGGTAAAGTAATTAGTAATTATGGTTATTTCAGAAAAGCCCGTGACAATATCCTCAGTCGGTCACTCTATACGGATGCAGACGCTTCACATCCTCGAACGCCATACGACAAGTTGAATTGCAAAACTGTGACAAATAAAACATACGAGAATCCCGATGCTGTCATTCCATGTTTATCACATCGACAAGATACTCCACAGAAGCACAATGGTAGTACTCCTGATCATTCAGTTTTCGGAACAGCAGATAAAGATACAGAGCTATCTCCGGATCCATATTCCTATGTGAATAACTGTAATACTTCTCCGACTGCTTTGATAGAATATGATAGTGTCAATCACTATGAGATACCTATATCAAAAGAGGATTCCGACACAGCTTCACATGTTACTGATGATGACGAGTACTCGTATGATATTTCAAGACATGCGGATCTTCCCGATCAACATCAAGGCTTATACAATAGAAATGCTGATTTTATGTATGATAAAACTTTTACCAACAGTCAAGAAGACATCACCAATCAAACATATGACCACTGTCGTAGTGATACAAACACGTGACTCCGTTACATCAATAGAACCCTAATTTAGCAAAAAAAACTAACTGTCCGTTTCAGTAGTTTTACTAACAAAACGGCGTGATATTATTAATTGCTGCGTGATAGATTTCTATGTCAGTTATATAATACTACTAATAAAATACTTATTTAATCTTAATTTTCAACTTAAATAAACATCAGCACTAATCTGGCCATGCTTAGAAATGGTTGTCTGACTTTATCATGTTGGTAGTTAGATGTAGATGTTTTGTCGACGAATTTAACATAAAACAGTGGGTTGCTTGGTGTGTGAACCAAAATGAGAAGAAAAAAATTATTTAACCCAAAGAGAATGCAAACAAACTAATAGAAATAAGGCAACAGTTTCCATTAGAAATGCTTCATCATACAGTGTAGTACAAAATGTTAAAATGACCACTTAAAATGTTCAAATATTTTTTTCGTCTTGTAGATTGATACTATAAGTACCTAGTGACATACATAAAAAACAAAAATAAAAGTCGTTTTTTGACTTCAAATAAAATATATATGCACCTATTGAAATTAGAAACTTGTGTACTGTTGTTTATCTTTTTTTTAAGACTGTTGATTTTTTACCTATCAGTTTGAATGTACCTTTAGTATCTTTCGTTTCCCCTTTCTTTAATAAGATGTTTCAATATGAAAATTCATGTAAAGATTAGTCAGTGGTATCAAGTGTTGAAAATATAAGCACCGCAACAAGCTTAATCATGTTAATGTAGGAAAAGGATATTGGTCGGACCAAATTCTTTGTATCATTTCATACAATTGTGTAACAGAATTATTTCAAATAATACTTACGTGTACTCTCAGATCTGTTTCTAGTGTCTTTGCTATTGGGATGAACAAGTACTCGGCCACATCCACTTGTATTTTTGTCCATCTGATGAGTTAAGCCTTTTTCAACTGGTTTTTATAGGTCGTTCTTATGTTGTACTGTTATACCACTGTCCCAAGTTAGGGTAGGTAACATGTTTAACCCCGAAACATTATATATGTTTATGCCTGCCCCAATGCAAGTCAGGAGCCTGTAATTCAAAGGTTGTCATTTGTTTATGTGTTACATATTTGTTTTTCGTCTATTTTTTTATATAAATATGGCCGTTAGTTTTCTCGTTTGAATTGTTTTACATTGTCATTTCGGGGCCTTTTATAGCTGACTATGCGGTATGTGTTTTGCTCATTGTTGAAGACCGTACGATGACCTATAGTTGTTAATTTCTGTGTCATTTTGGTCTCTTGTTGAGAATTGTTTCATTGGCAATCATACCATATCTTCTTTGTTTTTAATATTAAATTAGTTTGCAAACTGAAAAAGTCAGGACGATTCATGTTTAATTTATATTTACAGTACAACCTTCCAAAATAACTCTTAAGGAAAAAAGACAATGTATGTAATAGGTATGTTATAAAAGACTATCAACGAAAAAATAGTTAAAAACAAAGAATTAGTTTTATAGTTGTTTGGTTGATTTTTTTTCTAAAATTATAATATTTTGATATTGCTATCACCTTACAATGAGTCCCGTTTGAAGTTGTATATATGAGATGCATGAAACACACATCATGTTGGAATTGATGCGACAAAAGTGCAGGCACAAGTTTCTAAAACATTTATTGTCGTCCAAGGCACATCTATTCACAGAACAGCTCTTTATGAACGATTTGATGTTATTTTGATTGAGAACTGAAACTGATGGAACCTTGGAGATGCAATGGTTACGTGTTTCAAACTAATCAAGACTGTTTTTGTTCGCCTTTTTATTTGAATCAATATGGATATGGTACAAACAATAAAAATCTTTGTGATAATCTTGTAATGTACTCATTGTATTTTATAATAGCAAATCTACTCTTATTTAAAACCTTATATTACGTTTTATATTACAGTTGCATGTTAGTGACAAATTCAGTTCATACTAGACTATTTTAGACTGGCCTTTAACCAATTTGTCATAAATATGATGAATGGATTGACGAAAGTATTATACAGAAAAAGCTAGATGCTCTTTTCCAAGGTCAGAAGGCATAAAACAGCACCGCGTAGTTTTTCGGTCTGAATACCACTTGAACAAAAAAAACAATACTACAATTTTGGAAAATAAATTCATAAAACAATTGGAACTGTCACCCGTACGAAATATGTACATGTAGTAGGATTCCACCTAGACATTAGTAGGAATGAAGAGTTACTGTAGTCTACCTAGAATCAAAGATTCCATATAGAAAGTAGGCGGACATGGAAAATGAACAAAATTCTGATTGGATTTTTTTATATTCCTACTATCAAAATCCTACTACCTAGGTGGAATTTTAAAAGTCTGAATGGATTTTTGATAGTTTTGAAAATCTGATTTGATTATTTATTTTCCTACTAGATCTACTTGTACAAGATTCCTACCAGAAAATGTTTCAACCTGGAATTATCTTGAACTGAATTCCCGTTTGCTATGAACACACATATTGCAGTGTTAAATGCAAGCAAGTTCCAGTTCGCAAATTCAAAAGTTGGAGGGGAAAAGAATGAAAAGTTGTGTTGGAACACAATGCTGCAAGCTAGGGTCACACAACTGCAGTATAGAAATGTAAGAACTGACTGAAAGTAATTCTTTTACATTCAAAATGATTTTTTTATCTGGCTGCCAAAATATTTAGTTATGAATTAATTCAACAATAGTACATAATGTTACTCATTATTTGTTCATAACTCTTAATTTCAACTAGGCATATTTTGGGCTTATCTTCATGTTTATGTATTACACAATTTCTAGCTTGCATATATTGCATTTTCCTTATACATTTCGAAAGTCCATTTTTTTAAAATGAATTTATTCCATGAATTTCCTTTGTTCTTTGTTGTTGAGAATCAAACTTAAATCATTGACCCAGTTGTCTATTTGTGAATACACACTTACATTTTGTATATTTTTAGATTCTTTTCAGAAAATATTTTTCTGGTCGGAATTTTGAAACATTCCTACTAGGTTTATTATTATCCTACCAAATTATTCCTGCTAATTTGCATTTTCCTGGTAGAATATACAATATTCCTACTAAGAAATTCCTGCTAATTTAAATTTTACGGCTATTTTTAGTGTGAATTCTTACTATTGTCTGACTGGAATATCACTATTTTCTGGTAGGAATTTAGAGCAATATTCCTACTATATTCCGTGTACATTCCACCTGGAATATTTCATACAGGAGCTGCCATTATTTTAGGAATCGGTAATAGTATTTTCGTTACACCATTTTCTTATTTTCAGAAGCAGCAGTAAAAATAAACAAGGTTAATCATTTAAAGTAGAGGTTACATTGTTTTGTTATATTAAGTGGATATTATGCACTAGAAAATAAAACTGCTGATTCTATTTTTTGTTCAACTTTTATAGGTAGTGTTACGGGAGGACTAGTTCTGGTGGTAGTCTTTTCAGTTGTATGTTTGTTGATAAGAAGGTACATGTAATGTTAAGTTTAAAGTGGCTTTAGTTTTGCCATCAAAAAGAAATGGCGGATCTCATGTTTAATCAGGTGTATAATGACGAAGACTTGTCTAAAATGTCTGTTCCGGATTTTGATACTTGAAATATTTCAGTTAGTCTCGATGTATAATAAACATTTGAAGCCATGTAAGCAAGATTGACTTCGATGAGCTTTTAAGTTCATTTCTCACGCAGTGCACTCATAGTTGATGACAATAAACGATACGATTTATGAAGATCAGAATATGATTGGTGCAAAAAATAACCTAACATATCCTTTTCAATAATGACTGATATGTATAGCGATGCAAAGATCCAATATATCAATTCTAAGTGAAAACATATTGATATATATTTTTTTGTAATTCTAAAAGATAAAACCAAACACACATGATTCAAAGTGATACAATGTATTCGAATGCGAATAAGTACGATAACCCAAGTTCATCCAAAAATAGTTCAACGTATATAGAGATCGTCCATGCGGTAAATTTAGAACATCATTACAACGAGGCTTTTTGGATAAACACCTTTCTGAGTTGTTTCGAACAAGATAATCAGAATGACTTAATTATGTGTCATGTACATTTTGTAACAAATGAATCGTCAACCGATCCTTGAAAACCAGTTGAAAATACAGTAGATATAAAAATGTTGTTAACATTGAAATGGTTATTGATATTCGTATCAGTTTTTGTATTCATGGATTCATGTCAAATTCAAGCAAAACGTTCAGCCTCAGTAGATGAATTATAAACTCATTTTATAAAGAGGAGACAACTTTTCAATTATTTATCGATCATTTACATTTATAGACGTTTCATTTAATTCCGTTATTTTGAGACAGCTGAGAAATTCTAAGGTTTTTTTTTATTTCCCCAAACAGATGGATACAGTTGTACGTAATGGACGTAATACCTAGCTCCAAAACATATCAATGAACTAAAATTAAAAAAAAACATAAAAAGACTTGCAAAGATCAGAGGCTCCTGACTTGGGATAGGCGCAAAAGTGCGGTGGGATATACATGTTGTATGAGATCTCAACCCCCTATACCTCTAGCAAATATAGAATAAAGAAACACACAGCAATACGCACAGTTAAACTCAGATTAAATCAGTTCGAGTCAAATGTCTCTTTTATTATAAATTTTGGTATTAGGCTTCCCGTGAAAGATATATAGATAAAGATATCAAGATCCAGGAATGGGTAGTGTTCTTTGTTAATATTGTAGCTTTATTAAAACTGTTCTCCCTCTACAGTCGGCCAAGAGTAATAAAAATACAAGTGGGTTTTGTTAACTTGTAGTTATTTTGAGGTAGAGTTATGTCCCTTAGACATGATTTATACATTTTTGTCGTATATAATTAGTTAAAAAGTTTAAAGTCATTTTCGTTTGTATTTTTTTTATGATTTAAAGAGCAGATAACCTATAGTCCCTATAGTCCCGAACTCTTTCTTTTCATTCATTTTGAACATACAACACAATACACCTGCAAATCATCAGTATACGGTGGACAAGGGAGTGATCCACATTTGTAGCCGGTTATAAAAAGTGTTTTATCATTGTTGTCACTTCGTCCACCAGGAATAAACTCTGGCTGTTTATCAATACAGACAAAAGACGATGCCGCGTGGTGGTAAGCCCCAGATGCAAGAAATCCGCTGTATTCTATTCTCCAACCACTGAAGCATGACTTTCTTCCAGGAATCATTACAGTTGTTGATGCATTGCTAAGACAAAGGGCACATGGCACATCCTGATTTTGAGCACCAGACCCGAACTGCGAATCGTCATATTCTGATCCGTAGATATAGCTATTGGTACCTGCAGTAGTGTTACTTAGTTCGGGGTGATCAGGTAGACATAGCATGTTAGATGGGCCTCCTCGATAATAATCATTTCCATAGAAGAATTTTTGACCAGATGAGTAACCTACAAATAATTTAATGTATGGTAACTCTTGACTATTAACACGGCCGACACTCGGCTAACCGAGAGATTGGTCGGTTAATCTATATTGAGTATGCGGCTATATGGGCGATTGGTCTGTTAATCGGGTTGGTTATACGTCTGTTAAGAGTAAAACGCTTATAATTTAATGTTAAACTCTATTAAATATACAGATTTTTGGCATGTTATAAGAACCAAATCAAAAAAAAGAAAAGTGTCTGACAAAATGATATCTGTCATAGAACATTTTGCACTTGTAAAAACATTTCTTAGTCTGCGCAATTTTCAGTAAAACTAAAAGGCGTAGCGCAAGTATGTAGTATTTATGCTTATACGCATAGCAATTTTTTTAATAAAAGGTGAAACAAACAAATTTAGATATCATTTAAAGGACAAACAACAGGACTGTGGTTCTAAAAAATAAATTGACATTAGTAAATATTTCATAATTGTAAAATAACGTGAATAATACCACGTTTTAGTGAAAATTATTGGAATAAAGTCTGTTAATGGGTTGGACAATTGAAATTGTGTCAGTTAAGAGTTATTTAGCCACGACAATAATTTTGCTACCTTTATATTTTCCCCTTGAAAAATTTAAGAATGAGACGTTCCTGAGTAAACAAAAATGACAATACGGTGCGACAGTATCCTAGAAAGAGTATTTTTTTTTGGACTTTCTTTGAATTTTATTGAAGGGTGTGTCACTTCAATATAGCGTGATATGGATTGGCCTCTGGAATATGCATGATTTTTTTATTGACGTTTTCAATCAGCCATAATTTTTGTGTCTGTTCGAAGTAGCACGTTCTCAATTCCGACTGAAAGTGTCTTTCTAATACAACACAGGGTACATATAACGTGTTCTCGTTCACATATGAACATGATATTTGTCACTGGACGTTAAACCCTAATTTGTCAGCATCATCCAATTGGTTCTTTTCTTCTATTACTTAAATCATATGTTGTTCACAAATCACTCTAAAGAAGTAAACGGAAAGGAGCGAATGCAGCTACATTTGGTTATTTTAAGTTTCAATTCATTTTATTCCGTTTAGTTCCTTTCTACATAAGTACAGAGGAGAACTACAGTTGTCTATGGTGGCCGGTGAAGTGCATTTCGCGTTTTCGCGATTTCGCCTTTCATATTCTATAGGGCGAAAACGCGAAATCACGAAAAGGCGAAATCGCACAGTCGAAAACGCGAAGTCGAAACGAGAAATCGGTTTCGCATTTTCGCGTTTTCGACTTCGCAATTTCGAGTTTCCACCATATAGAATAAGTAAGGCGAAAACGCTAACGCTAAAACGCAAAATGGCATTAACCTGCCACCATTGTTGTCCGCATGTAAACTTCTAGAATTTGTCACCAATATAAGTATATCGCAATCCGTTACT
The DNA here is from genome assembly GCF_963676685.1 of Mytilus edulis. NCBI lineage: Eukaryota > Metazoa > Mollusca > Bivalvia > Mytilida > Mytilidae > Mytilus > Mytilus edulis. The sequence goes on along the minus strand of NC_092352.1, from coordinate 67,223,190 downwards.
GTTTCAACAGCCATCGGTGTTTCATGTGTGTATTCTTAAACAAGTATTATTTTTCTCTCGTTTTTAGCAATGTATATACTCTCTACTGTCTATACTATTCTATATTCTGCGTTTCCATTCAGATGCTCGTGTATACCATGAGGGTCCGGATTGGGGGTATTGTTTATTTCTGTATTCTTTAAATTGTTATGTCATTTTTTTCTACATTTTATTTATCTTACTCATTATTTTCTCTTTCTTTTCATATTTTGTCATCCCAATATATTTTACTTACTGATGTTTAGTTACATTACGACGTTTATCTCTGGTTTATATACTGGTTACCAATGTAGATGACAAATTTGTGTCATTCATGACAATTAAGCAGAATCAACATGATATGCGATCATTCTTGGATGGAATTAATATTACTTTAATATTACACTTTATGAAACCATTTTTATCAATTTTCAATTTCATGTGTTGTTTCCGTATATGTTATGTTTCATTGCTCATGTGGTGTTTTCGTATATTTTAGCCGCTCTTTTTGAGCCTACTCATTTAATCCGATAACACCCCATATAGCAATAAAATTATACTTTTATTGCCATTCATAACTCTTAACAGACCAATTAACAGACCGAGTTTTATACATCCGACCCATTAACAGACCAGGTTTTAAATAAAGATTGATTTATGTCACCAAAATACAGATTTTCGTGTAGATTTTTCACACAATGATATCAATATGGTTAACAGACATAATGCCTTTCTTTTTTCGATGTTCAAAATATTGAATGCAAATAAATTTAACCAATGTGTCATTTTGTCTACATTTTATGTGTGTAAAATGTGTATAAATTTATTGATGAGTAACCCGCCTTTTCATTTTATAGATCATACATCGAAGCTAGAAAAATAATAATTACACCACTGAATTCAGTACATTGAATTGTTTTGTTAGACATGAATACTTTTTATGATGAAAATATATTTAGAAAGTTATACTATGAAACATGCTGAACTTTCAATGATTTTCTCGATAACACCTGATTAACAGACTTTAGCCAACCCGATTAACAGACCAACCGCCGATATAACCGCATACTCAATATAGATTAACCGACCAATCTCTCGGTTAGCCGAGTGTCGGCCGTGATTAAATAATAAATATTATATTAACAGAAAAAGTCAATTGATCATTTAAAGTACATATCAATCATATTTTCAGTTTGAAAGTACGTACAATTTGTAAAAGTTCAATATAAATGTCAATTTACTTTACCAATAAATTATTTCTCAGAATAATACTCTGATGATAAATACTTTCAATATGAAGTCATCTTCTGAGTGTCAAAATGCCCACTTCAACTAAAAGTCGCGATAAATAGTGACATTGACCAATTCCGCTTTTAAATTAGTTTGATGTTTATCTTCGATCGTCCCTAGTTAATTCCTTCACATGCATGAAAATAGTTTGAATGGTTTAGCATTCTTAAAAGATGTATTTCAACGTTAGTTTCTAACATAGATATACTTTTGTTATTGGGTTACAGTCTGAGATTGATATTAACCAAGTTATATAGAATCTAAAGACTGAATTAGATTGAACATTCTACAGTCAGTTTAACATCTTATGTTTATTATTTTTACAACAGTGCAGATTTCTGTTTAAAAAATGTTGTAGTTAAACTGTAATTGTGACTGAAATCACCTACCAGAGTAAACTAGTTTTGTGCCAGTACCGGAACATCCAGTTTTGCCCCATCTCACATAGGTTGCACCTCGTTCTTAAAAAAAAAAAGAAACAATACTTTTTATTTGTAATATCACTAGTCGATACACATTAAGATATACATGGCAAAAAGGTTACCGAACAAGTTGCACTGAGAGCTATTGCTCACTTATGATTCCTTGCAATGAGTAATCGGTACGCAGATAGTTGATAAGCGGTCCATGTAAAAGCACATCGCATTGTACATCTATATAGCATGCTTACATAATGATTGATCCCAAATATCAGACAGCCTCGATTGTTACTGGATATATGAAATAAATGTTATATTCAAAAGTAGGAATTCGATGATCAATGAATATGAAAATGATACCAAATGAATCTTTCTACTAAATTTCGGTTATGTAACGGACGGACGGAAAGAGGTAAGCCATGCAGTATGTTAACCTTCCTGCGGAATGGATATTTTTATGATTATTCTTATGAAAAGACAAATAACTCTAAAACGAAACAAAAAACAAGTTGGGTTAACTGTACCTTTGATATCTCATAGTTAAGTTTAAATCGGAAAAAAAGTAAAATGATCGAATCAGAATAGTAGAGGGGGGGGGGGGGGGGGGGGGGGGGAACCTAGAAACGTCTTGATTAAATGAAACGAGACCAAAGGAAAAATCAAAAACGAGGTAAATATCATGTCTTCGGAAATAGTCAGCAGTAATAAGTTTTGCCACCTCTCGTAAAACTTCAACTTAATGTGTGCTGAAAAAAGAGGCGGAAGATGCAAAGAGGACATTCAAATCTCGCAAGACTAACGAGAAACAACGGACAAAACCGTGACAAAAGCGAAGGATGAACACAAGTCCACAAAACACTACATAGAAAACGAAGACTAAGCAACACTTATGTGCTGCTGAAGGGTAAGCAGATTTTGATCTTGGTAACACAGAATATGCTAACCCGAGTAAGCTGCAATCCTCTTTTACGGAAAACCTGGTAGAAATGCAAGCCATGTATTACCGTTCCTTCAGAGACAATGAACCTTAATATTTGTAAATCTTTGAAGTTCTTATAAAGTGTTTCCATTCCTTTGATTTCTAACTCTGACATGTCCTTATCTCCTTACTATTCTATCAGGTAAATAAATTATGAAGTGTGTACATGTATACTGACCTTGAAACGATTGTGACATTTGTGTCATTGTGTTCTGTTGATTCGCAATACCAATCCGTAATGTCGATAGACTACTTGTAAGATTCTGAATATGGCGTTCATGGTCTCTGACTTTAGTTTGAAGATTTGCCTGATAACTAGATTCCATAGACTTTAGTTTAGCATTGAATGTATTATTCATAGATTCGATTACTTTGTCCATGCTTTGAATAGTAGATTCTAGTTTTGCAAGTCTAGAATTGAAAATGGCAGGATCGTTTAAAAGCAGCCGTTTTTTCGCATGTTCTCCCAAACTTACTTGTAATCCCAAGGCGAATGTAAATGACAAAAGGCAAACAAGTTCCTGGGCCATCCTAATTCCAAAATGATTTCTTCAATCAAAGAATCACAAAACCGAAAACAAGGAAGTCACCTAATAGATAAAAATCGTCGTAAGTAATGAACTCTTATAGAATATGTATGACAAATCTTATCTATATTTTTAATCAAACATTTCCTCACATAATCTTCCTTTTAGTCTTCTAAACAGACCATCAGTTACAAAGCTACAGTAGACGAGTATAGGGAAACCATTTGGGTGAAAAATCAAATGTCAGTGAATGTACTTTGAATTGCACGAAGTTCTATTCACAAGACCAAACTATAATGTCAATTAGTCCTCAAAAAGATATCACGAAAGTTTTTCACGAAAGATACAAAAACATTGTATATTGTAGCAAATGTGTGTTGCTAAAAAGTATTAGCTACATGAACAGTTGTAAAAATACACATAAATGCAGAGTAATATATCGATATCACGTGTTTTTTTTTGCTTGTGACATTATGGCAGACAGATTCTTTTTTACTTCACACAGTGTTCACCAGATCTTCTACCTGCATGTTTTTCGAGGTTTCGCTACAGAGAAATAGAAAGATTTATAGATTATCATTGGTTATCTCAACGAGATTGATTTTCTCGCTTGAGCCGGTCACGGCGAAATCGAGAAAAGCAATTGAGTTGAGATGACCAATGATAATCTGTTTATCGCTATTTTACCTATGACGACGTTGTCAATTTCATGTCAATTTCATTAGCAACGCCACGTGGCTCCTTAATTTCTAGCGATAAATTTCCATCTCAAGCGAGTAGCATGATATGAAAAATTATCACAAAAAAAGATCAAAGGAAAAATGCTCAAAATAGCGATAATAAGCAATATTCTCACTAAGTACTGAGTTATTAACTTTTACTAACTTGGGTGCTAAAGGAGGGTCGACAGCTATTTGTTTTAATGAATTGATTGGTATAGACAATGTCCATCCTGTAATTTATTGGAGGATGAAGCTCGTTTTATTTGATACTGTAAAAAATATCTAAAATAAGAGATAACTTTTTAGGAAATGTAGTTAATCGGCAGATTATATGTCTTGACAAGAAAATGAGAAAATTGAATATCTTCTTTCCCCATCAACCTCAAAATAAATTGAAAGCTAGTGGTCCTATTTTAACCAAGCATTATAAATGAGGAAAGGGGACCCTTGATTTATTTATATAAATATGCTTAAAAAGATTGTTTAGCTTTTTTTCTTGTACATGTACATGTTTTATGGGATATGGTTTCCTATGGTTTTGTTTTTGAAATGTCTTTTGTGTATGCTTTCATTCATTATATTTGTCACAAACCCCTTTTGTTTATAGAGCTTATATGACAATAAATATTTGAATTTGAATATATCTGCTTAGATAAATATAAGTTTTTTTTCTTTCTTAAGATTAGAATTTACTCCAATATCTAAAATAAAATATCTATTGAATAACCTTTGATTTGAAAGAGAAGGGGGTACCTAAAAGCATATTTATAAACAAGTTACCTAAATAGAATAACGCTTTTATCGTGGCATGCGAGAGACGGGGTGTACTCTGTATATTAAAGAATACCATTGTAAAGACGCTGCGCATTAACACATACATGTACTACATGTAACACAGCATGCACTTTAATAAAAAAAAAAAAAAGATGAAATATTGATAAGAAAGCGTCTAGACACTTATAGTTTGTATCCTTGAAATTTGAGCTGTACGAATCTCATTTCTTTTTAATGGGATAAAAATACTAATAAATTCTATCTACACAATGTTACCATTTTAAACTTTAATATTAATATTTTATTTTTATTATAAAAATTATTTCGAACGAGTCATTAATCGTCTGTAGTATTACAATTCTCATCGATAAATTGTATTTTAAGTTGAATTAAAGTTTAAAACACCCATATTTACACTACCATATTACGACATCTCGTGACACGCGTAAACAAAACGATTCTCCTGCACTAAAAATGTAATAAATTAGCGTATTAATTACTACTGGCTGTGTGTAAACTGTTGCCACTAGAGCATGACCTTGTACAAAAACTGTAATATTTACCACTTTTGGAGTAATACAATATAGACATTATCGATGCTTGAAACTTGTACAATTTGACATGACAATTTATTTCACCTGTGCATTGTCGGTTTAAAATTTAATCTGCAGATTTTAAATTTTGATTCGACTTTACGTCTTTTGTTATTAAAGAAAAGCGACACCAATTATTGTATAAATTCATCAAGGAAGTTTATATGTATGAAAATTGAATTATGGAAAATATTAAACGGATTTTATCAGCTTTTACAATTCTAAACGTTCTTCAAGGTAAGTTGACTTAAAAACTTCTATTTAACGTTTATGCCACACCCTTCCATTAAAGAAGTTAACTAAATTAGATACATAAATACTGTAAATATAAGAGGAACCGTATGTTCAAAAGTCGTGATAATACACAGTCATATGGAACACACACAAAACTTGAATGGACAAAATAATTTTTGATTTCAAATTGATAACGATGAAAAAAACAAGTATGCATGACCAAGGAAACAAAGAAAAGTTAAAGATTTAAAATATTTCCTCAAAGGCCAAATCGTCAATACAATATCGATCAAGGGGTAAACGTTACACAAAGATAGGGGGGGGGGGGGGGGGGGGGGGGGTAACTGTCAATTAGACATATATCGATTGCTTTATCGGATGTTGGTTGCTTCACGTCCAATGGCAGGTATTTCATGTTGTATGTTACGAACAAATTACAATGAACAGTGGCCCGCTGGTTGACCTTAAAAGGAGGGGGCTCAGACTGACATAAGGGGGCCCGCTCCAGTCATGCTTCCGTGATTTCCTATATAATCAACCAATGTATTCCCACAAAACGGGGGGGGGGGGGGGGGGGAGGGGTGGGGCTGTCCCTTGGATCCGCCTATGATAATATTAAGTTCCTGTACAGTAATACAGGCTGTATATGATGAAGGTCAGGAAAATATGGATTGCCAAACGGAAATAAAGGTAATATTAGATACGGACAATATTATTGCTTTACAACAGCTGCAATGGTTCTTAACTTAACTAGAAAGCGTAGCATTTTCATTACACGAGGCATCGGATTTTACGTGACCATTCTGTCGTGGCTGCGTACTTTTACATCCCGTAAAGCAATAATTACGTCTTTATTTGGCAAGAGTTTAACTGTCGATCGAGAGAAGATCAAAGTGAACATATTTATAATATATATGTATCAAAGTAACCCTTGTAGGAAATTAAACGAAGGAAACAAATAACCAAAAACATTTTTTTAGTTTTAATGTAAACAAAATAATGACAAAAAGTAATGCAGATACAAAAGTTTATATGATAACTTCCTTGTAAATGAATATTACTGATTTCAGCAAAATGGTATCAAATTTTAATTTTCTTTTAAAGGCAGAATAAATATATTTGAATGATCGCATTACAAGTTAAGTGTTTGAGATTTAAATGTTGCATTCAAAAAGAACAAAGTTGCTTGTGATAAAACACAAAGAACGATTCGCTCGCATGAACATTTTAAAAGATGATATAAAAGAATAATTTCACAAACCATTAGCAGTGAATAAGATTTTTATTATGCTTTAGCGAGATAAGATACGTTGGGCTAACTAACACCTTTCTTTTGTTCTTTTGAATACATATATATTTTTTACAAATGCTAAATTAATTGAATAACGGAGTTTCCAGTTACGCTCAAGGCCAAAAATGGGAAAACCATAAGTCTCTCAAGGACACTAACACTTAATTTCGATGCACCGAATTTTTTTGTAAACAAGTCTTTAGTCTGACTAAAATATCATATCTTTCTTGTTATTTTTTACTCGGTCTTGTTTCATGGACAGTCCTTGTAGTCATGAAAGTTTAGAGTATGATTATCAAAATACTGGATTTGTTGTTTCGAGCACAAACATTGTACTTCGAGTTCCTCAAAGTAAAGTTTAATGACAAAAAGTCGAGGCCATTCCTAAGATTTTGTTGTCTTACCTTGATTATTACTTCTTAATTTATCAATGAAATGGGATCATGATATTTGTAAGTTACTAGCTGTTGTCAAAATTGAAGAAACTTAGTAGTGACGCGAAGGGGAAAAAAAGGGGGGGGGTGGTTGTGAGGGTGCTGCAGCACACTACAACTCTGAAATTAGTAAATTCAACTAAAGAAAATCAGAATTGAACTAAGATAGCTGCTGCTATATTTAATCTATTCAAAACATTAGCTACTGCAAACACTTTGTTTTATAATATAATGCAAGGAATTTTAGTTAATTTGGATCACATATATCACGAATATAGAAAAAAAAAAAAAAAAAAAGTAATTGTACATTTAGAATATTTAAGTCTTGCTCTGTGAACGATTTGAATAATTAATACGTGTGTCAAGGTTCAAGGAATTAAGGCAAATCTAAAGTAATATCAGGGAAAATCTTGTAATCTGAGTAGAATACCTTAGCCGTATTGGCAAACATTTTTGGGATTTTGGGTCCTCAATGCTCTTCAACTTAATTTGTATTTGTTTGGCTTTTTAACTGTTTTGATCTGAACTTCACCGATGAGTCTTATGTAGACGAAACGCGCGTCTGGCGTATTAAATTATAATCCTGGTACCTTTGATAACTATTGTAAAAGTGTCTAAAACTCCATCCGTTTTTGCATCATACCCCTTTATTAATGTGAAAAATAAGAAAACAAAGGAAAAGAAGAACGAAACAACCGCATTCTTTTTTAACACCTGCAGACACACTGTATTCAC